>NC_139994.1:2601455-2668955 GCF_964263955.1 Coregonus lavaretus
AGTGGTGTTAGGAAGTTAGAGCGGTTAGTGGTGTTAGTAGTGTTAGGAGTGTTAGTGGTGTTAGTGATGTTAGGAGTGTTGGGGAGTTAGTGGTGTTAGGAGTGTTAGTGGTGTTAGTTGTGTTAGGAGTGTTAGTGGTGTTAGTGATGTTAGGAGTGTTGGGGAGTTAGTGGTGTTAGGAGTGTTAGTGGTGTTAGTTGTGTTAGGAGTGTTAGTGGTGTTAGTGGTGTTAGTGGTGTTAGTGGTGTTAGTGGTGTTAGTAGTGTTAGTGGTGTTAGTTGTGTTAGGAGTGTTAGTGGTGTTAGTGATGTTAGGAGTGTTGGGGAGTTAGTGGTGTTAGGAGTGTTAGTTGTGTTAGTGGTGTTAGTGGTGTTAGTGGTGTTAGGAGTGTTAGTGGTGTTAGGAGTGTTAGTGGTGTTAGTGGTGTTAGGAGTGTCAGTGGTGTTAGGAGTGTTAGTGGTGTTAGGAGTGTTAGTGGTGTTAGGAGTGTTAGTAGTGTTAGGAGTGTTAGTGTTGTTAGGAGTGTCAGTGGTGTTAGGAGTGTTAGTGGTGTTAGGAGTGTAAGTGGAGTTAGGAGTGTTAGTGGTGTTAGGAGTGTTAGTGGTGTTAGGAGTGTAAGGAGTATTAGGGGGGTTAGTGGTGTTAGGAGTGTTAGTAGTGTTAGGAGTGTCAGTGGTGTTAGGAGTGTTATGAGTGTTAGTGGTTTTAGTAGTGTTAGGAGTGTTAGTGGGGTTATGAGTGTTAGTGGTGTTAGGAGGGTCAGTGGTGTTAGGAGTGTTACGAGTGTTACGAGTGTTAGTGGTGTTAGGAGTGTTAGTGGGGTTAGGAGTGTTAGGAGTGTTAGGAGTGTTAGGATTATTAGGGGGGTTAGTGGTGTTAGGAGTGTCAGTGGTGTTGGAGTGTTAGTGGTGTTAGGAGTGTTATTGGTGTTAGGAGTGTTAATGGTGTTAGGAGTGTTAGTGGTGTTAGGAGTGTTAGAAGTATTAGAGGGGTTAGTGGTGTTAGGAGTGTTAATGGTTTTAGGAGTGTTAGTGGTGTTAGGAGTGTTAGTGGTGTTAGGAGTGTCAGTGTTGTTAGGAGTGTTAGTGGTGTTAGGAGTGTTAGAAGTAGTAAAGGGGTTAGTGGTGTTAGGAGTGTTAGTGGTGTTAGGAGTGTTAGTGGTATTAGGAGTGTTAGGAGTGTTATTGGTGTTAGGAGTGTTAGTTGTGTTAGGATTGTCAGTGGTGTTGGAGTGTTAGTGGAGTTAGGTGTGTTAGTGGTGTTAGGAGTGTTTTGAGTGTTTGTGGTGTTAGGAGTGTCAGTGGTGTTAGGAGTGTTAGTGGTGTTAGGAGTGTTAGTGGTGTTAGGAGTGTTAGTGGTGTTAGGAGTGTTAGGAGTGTTAGTGGTGTTAGGAGTGTTAGTGGTGTTAGGAGTGTATGGAGTTTTAGTGCTGTTAGGAGTGTTAGTGGAGTTAGGAGTGTTAGTAGTTTTAGGAGTGTTAGTGGTGTTAGGAATGTTATTGGAGTTAGGAGTGTTAGTGGTGTTAGGAGTGTTAGTGGTGTTATGAGTGTTAGTGGTGTTAGGAGTGTTAGTGGTGTTAGTGGTGTTAGTGGTGTTAGGAGTGTTAGTGGTGTTAGTGGTGTTAGAAGTGTTATTGGTGTTAGGAGTGTTAGTGGTGTTAGGAGTGTTAGTGGTGTTAGTGGTGTTAGGAGTGTTAGTGGTGTTAGTGGTGTTAGGAGTTGTAGAGGTGTTAGGAGTGTTAGTGGTGTTAGGAGTGTCAGTGGTTTTAGGAGTGTTAGTGGTGTTAGGAGTGTTAGTGGTGTTAGGAGTGTTAGTGGTGTTAGGAGTTTTAGGAGTGTTAGTGGTGCTAGGAGTTTTAGGAGTGTTAGTGGTGTTAGGAGTGCTAGTGGTGTTAGGAGTGTTAGTGGTGTTAGGAGGGTCAGTGGTGTTAGGAGTGTTACGAGTGTTACGAGTGTTAGTGGTGTTAGGAGTGTTAGTGGGGTTAGGAGTGTTAGGAGTGTTAGGAGTGTTAGGATTATTAGGGGGGTTAGTGGTGTTAGGAGTGTCAGTGGTGTTAGGAGTGTTAGGAGTGTTAGTGGTGTTAGTTGTGTTAGGAGTGTTAGTGGTGTTAGTGGTGTTAGGAGTGTTAGTGGTGTTAGTGGTGTTAGGAGTGTTAGTGGTGTTAGTAGTGTTAGGAGTGTTAGTGGTGTTAGTGGTGTTAGGAGTTGTAGAGGTGTTAGGAGTGTTAGTGGTGTTAGGAGTGTCAGTGGTTTTAGGAGTGTTAGTGGTGTTAGGAGTGTTAGTGGTGTTAGGAGTGTTAGTGGTGTTAGGAGTTTTAGGAGTGTTAGTGGTGCTAGGAGTTTTAGGAGTGTTAGTGGTGTTAGGAGTGCTAGTGGTGTTAGGAGTGTTAGTGGTGTTAGGAGGGTCAGTGGTGTTAGGAGTGTTACGAGTGTTACGAGTGTTAGTGGTGTTAGGAGTGTTAGTGGAGTTAGGTGTGTTAGTGGTGTTAGGAGTGTTTTGAGTGTTTGTGGTGTTAGGAGTGTCAGTGGTGTTATGAGTGTTAGTGGTGTTAGGAGTGTTAGTGGAGTTAGGTGTGTTAGTGGTGTTAGGAGTGTTTTGAGTGTTTGTGGTGTTAGGAGTGTCAGTGGTGTTAGGAGTGTTAGTGGTGTTAGGAGTGTTAGTGGTGTTAGGAGTGTATGGAGTTTTAGTGCTGTTAGGAGTGTTAGTGGAGTTAGGAGTGTTAGTAGTTTTAGGACTGTTAGTGGTGTTAGGAATGTTATTGGAGTTAGGAGTGTTAGTGGTGTTAGGAGTGTTAGTGGTGTTATGAGTGTTAGTGGTGTTAGGAGTGTTAGTGGTGTTAGTGGTGTTAGTGGTGTTAGGAGTGTTAGTGGTGTTAGTGGTGTTAGAAGTGTTATTGGTGTTAGGAGTGTTAGTGGTGTTAGGAGTGTTAGTGGTGTTAGTGGTGTTAGGAGTGTTAGTGGTGTTAGTAGTGTTAGGAGTGTTAGTGGTGTTAGTGGTGTTAGGAGTTGTAGAGGTGTTAGGAGTGTTAGTGGTGTTAGGAGTGTCAGTGGTTTTAGGAGTGTTAGTGGTGTTAGGAGTGTTAGTGGTGTTAGGAGTGTTAGTGGTGTTAGGAGTTTTAGGAGTGTTAGTGGTGCTAGGAGTTTTAGGAGTGTTAGTGGTGTTAGGAGTGCTAGTGGTGTTAGGAGTGTTAGTGGTGTTAGGAGGGTCAGTGGTGTTAGGAGTGTTACGAGTGTTATGAGTGTTAGTGGTGTTAGGAGTGTTAGTGGGGTTAGGAGTGTTAGGAGTGTTAGGAGTGTTAGGATTATTAGGGGGGTTAGTGGTGTTAGGAGTGTCAGTGGTGTTAGGAGTGTTAGGAGTGTTAGTGGTGTTAGTTGTGTTAGGAGTGTTAGTGGTGTTAGTGGTGTTAGGAGTGTTAGTGGTGTTAGTGGTGTTAGGAGTGTTAGTGGTGTTAGTAGTGTTAGGAGTGTTAGTGGTGTTAGTGGTGTTAGGAGTTGTAGAGGTGTTAGGAGTGTTAGTGGTGTTAGGAGTGTCAGTGGTTTTAGGAGTGTTAGTGGTGTTAGGAGTGTTAGTGGTGTTAGGAGTGTTAGTGGTGTTAGGAGTTTTAGGAGTGTTAGTGGTGCTAGGAGTTTTAGGAGTGTTAGTGGTGTTAGGAGTGCTAGTGGTGTTAGGAGTGTTAGTGGTGTTAGGAGGGTCAGTGGTGTTAGGAGTGTTACGAGTGTTACGAGTGTTAGTGGTGTTAGGAGTGTTAGTGGAGTTAGGTGTGTTAGTGGTGTTAGGAGTGTTTTGAGTGTTTGTGGTGTTAGGAGTGTCAGTGGTGTTATGAGTGTTAGTGGTGTTAGGAGTGTTAGTGGAGTTAGGTGTGTTAGTGGTGTTAGGAGTGTTTTGAGTGTTTGTGGTGTTAGGAGTGTCAGTGGTGTTAGGAGTGTTAGTGGTGTTAGGAGTGTTAGTGGTGTTAGGAGTGTTTGGAGTTTTAGTGCTGTTAGGAGTGTTAGTGGTGTTAGTGGTGTTAGAAGTGTTATTGGTGTTAGGAGTGTTAGTGGTGTTAGGAGTGTTAGTGGTGTTAGGAGTGTTAGTGGTGTTAGTAGTGTTAGGAGTGTTAGTGGTGTTAGTTGTGTTAGGAGTTGTAGAGGTGTTAGGAGTGTTAGTGGTGTTAGGAGTGTCAGTGGTTTTAGGAGTGTTAGTGGTGTTAGGAATGTTAGTGGTGTTAGGAGTTTTAGGAGTGTTAGTGGTGCTAGGAGTTTTAGGAGTGTTAGTGGTGTTAGGAGTGCTAGTGGTGTTAGGAGTGTTAGTGGTGTTAGGAGGGTCAGTGGTGTTAGGAGTGTTACGAGTGTTACGAGTGTTAGTGGTGTTAGGAGTGTTAGTGGGGTTAGGTGTGTTAGTAGTGTTAGGAGTGTTAGGATTATTAGGGGGGTTAGTGGTGTTAGGAGTGTCAGTGGTGTTAGGAGTGTTAGGAGTGTTAGTGGTGTTAGTTGTGTTAGGAGTGTTAGTGGTGTTAGTGGTGTTAGGAGTGTTAGTGGTGTTAGTGTTGTTAGGAGTGTTAGTGGTGTTAGGAGTGTTAGTGGAGATAGGAGTGTTAGTGGTGTTAGGATTGTTAGTTGTGTTAGGAGTGTTAGTGGTGTTAGGAGTGTTAGTGGTGTTAGGAGTGTTAGGAGTGTTAGTGGTGTTAGTGGTGTTAGGAGTGTTAGTGGTGTTAGTGTTGTTAGGAGTGTTAGTGGTGTTAGGAGTGTTAGTGGGGTAAGGAGTGTTAGGAGTGTTAAGAGTGTCAGTGGTGTTAGGAGTGTTAGTGGTGTTAAGAGTGTTACGAGTGTTAGTGGTGTTAGTGGTATTAGGAGTGTTGTTGGTGTTAGGAGTGTTAGTTCTGTTAGGATTGTCAGTGGTGTTGGAGTGTTAGTGGAGTTAGGTGTGTTAGTGGTGTTAGGAGTGTTAGAAGTATTAGAGGGGTTAGTGGTGTTAGGAGTGTTAATGGTGTTAGGAGTGTCCGTGTTGTTAGGAGTGTTACGAGTGTTAGTGGTGTTAGTGGTGTTAGGAGTGTTAGTGGTGTTAGGAGTGTTAGTGGTGTTAGGAGTGTCAGTGTTGTTAGGAGTGTTACGAGTGTTAGTGGAGTTAGGTGTGTTAGTGGTGTTCGGAGTGTTAGTGGTATTAGGAGTGTTAGTGTTGTTAGGAGTGTTAGTGGTGTTAGGAGTGTTAGTCGTGTTGGAGTGTTAGTGGTGTTAGGAGTGTTTGGAGTGTTAGTGGTGTTAGGAGTGTTAGTGAAGTTAGGAGTGTTAGTAGTTTTAGGAGTGTTAGTGGTGTTAGAAGTGTTAGTGGAGTTAGGAGTGTTAGTAGTTTTAGGAGTGTTAGTGGAGTTAGGAGTGTTAGTGGTGATAGGAGTGTTAGTGGTGTTAGGAGTGTTAGTGGTGTTAGGAGTGTTAGTGGTGTTTGTGGTGTTAGTGGTGTTAGGAGTGTTAGTGGTGTTAGTGTTGTTAGGAGTGTTAGTGGTGTTAGGAGTGTTAGGAGTGTTAGTGGTGTTAGGAGTGTTTGGAGTGTTAGTGGTGTTAGGAGTGTTAGTGAAGTTAGGAGTGTTAGTAGTTTTAGGAGTGTTAGTGGTGTTAGGAGTGTTAGTGGAGTTAGGAGTGTTAGTGGTGATAGGAGTGTTAGTGGTGTTAGGAGTGTTAGTGGTGTTAGTGGTGTTAGTGGTGTTAGGAGTGTTAGTGGTGTTAGTGGTGTTAGGAGTGTTAGTGGTGTTAGGAGTGTTAGTGGTGTTAGGAGTGTTAGTGGTGTTAGGAGTGTTAGTGGGGTTAGGTAGGTTAGGAGTGTTAGTGGAATTAGGAGTGTTAGTGGGGTTAGGTAGGTTAGGAGTGTTAGTGGTGTTAGGAGTGTCAGTGGTGTTAGGAGTGTTAGTGGTGTTAGGAGTGTTAGTGGTGTTAGGAGTGTTAGTGGTGTTAGGAATGTTAGGAGTGTTAGTGGTGTTAGGAGTGTTAGGAGTGTTAGTGGTGTTAGGCGTGTTAGTGGTGTTAGTAGTGTTAGTGGTGTTAGGAGTGTTAGTGGAGTTAGGAGTGTTACTGGTGTTAGGTGTGCTAGTGGTGTTTGGAGTGATAGTGGTGTTAGGAGATTTAGTGGAGTTAGGAGTGTTAGTGGTGTTAGGAGTGTCAGTGGTGTTAAGAGTGTTAGTAGTGTTAGGAGTGTTAGTGGTGTTAGGAGTGTCAGTGGTGTTAGGAGTGTTAGTAGTGTTAGGAGTGTTAGTGGTGTCAGTGGTGTTAGGAGTGTTAGTGGTGTTAGGAGTGTCAGTGGTGTTAGGAATGTTAGTGGTGTTAGGAGTGTTAGTGGTGTTAGGAGTGTCAGTGGTGTTAGGAATGTTAGTGGTGTTAGGAGTGTTAGTGGTGTTAGGAGTGTTAGTGGTGTTAGGAGTGTTAGTGTTGTTAGGAGTGTCAGTGGTGTTAGGAGTGTTACGAGTGTTAGTGGTGTTAGGAGTGTTAGTGGTGTTAGGAGTGTTAGTCGTGTTAGGAGTGTTAGTGGTGTTAGGAGTGTTAGTGGTGTTAGGAATGTTAGGAGTGTTAGTGGTGTTAGGAGTGTTAGTTGTGTTAGGAGTGTTAGGAGTGTTAGTGGTGTTAGGCGTGTTAGTGGTGTTAGTAGTGTCAGTGGTGTTAGGAGTGTTAGTGGAGTTAGGAGTGTTAGTGGTGTTAGGAGTGTTAGTAGTGTTTGGAGTGATAGTGATGTTAGGAGTGTTAGTGGTGTTAGGAGTGTTAGTGGTGTTATGAGTGTTAGTGGAGTTAGGAGTGTTAGTGGTGTTAGGAGTGTTAGGAGTGTTAGTGGTGTTAGGAGTGTTAGTGGTGTTAGGAGTGTTAGGAGTGTTACTGGTGTTAGGAGTGTTAGTGGTGTTTGGAGTGTTAATGGAGTTAGGAGTGTTAGTGGAGTTAGGAGTGTTAGTGGTGTTAGGAGTGTTAGTTGTGTTAGGAGTGTTAGTGGTGTTAGGAGTGTTAGGAGTATTAGGGGGGTTAGTGGTGTTAGGAGTGTTAGTGGTGTTATGAGTGTTAGTGGTGTTAGGAGTGTTACGAGTGTTAGTGGTGTTAGTGGTGTTAGGAGTGTTAGTGGGGTTAGGAGTGTTAGGAGTGTTATTGGTGTTAAGAGTGTTAGTTGTGTTAGGATTGTCAGTGGTGTTGGAGTGTTAGTGGAGTTAGGTGTGTTAGTGGTGTTAGGAGTGTTAGTGGTGTTAGGAGTTTTAGGAGTGTTAGTGGTGCTAGGAGTTTTAGGAGTGTTAGTGGTGTTAGGAGTGCTAGTGGTGTTAGCAGTGTTAGTGGTGTTAGGAGGGTCAGTGGTGTTAGGAGTGTTAGTGGTGTTAGGAGTGTTAGTGGGGTTAGGAGTGTTAGTAGTGTTAGGAGTGTTAGGAGTATTAGGGGGGTAAGTGGTGTTAGGAGTGTTAGTGGTGTTAGGAGTGTTAGGAGTGTTAGTGGTGTTAGTTGTGTTAGTGGTGTTAGTGGTGTTAGGAGTGTTAGTGGTGTTAGTGTTGTTAGGAGTGTTAGTGGTGTTAGGAGTGTTAGTGGAGTTAGGAGTGTTAGTGGTGTTAGGATTGTTAGTTGTGTTAGGAGTGTTAGTGGTGTTAGGAGTGTTAGGAATATTAGGGGGTTAGTGGTGTTAGGAGTGTTAGTGGTGTTAGGAGTGTTAGGAGTGTTAGTGGTGTTAGTTGTGTTAGGAGTGTTAGTGGTGTTAGTGGTGTTAGGAGTGTTAGTGGTGTTAGTGTTGTTAATAATAATAATAATAATAATAATAATAATATGCCATTTAGCAGACGCTTTTATCCAAAGCGACTTACAGTCATGCGTGCATACATTTTTTTTTGTATGTTGTTAGGAGTGTAAGTGGTGTTAGGAGTGTTAGTGGGGTAAGGAGTGTTAGGAGTGTTAGTGGTGTTAGGAGTGTCAGTGGTGTTAGGAGTGTTAGGAGTGTTAGGAGTGTTAGGAGTGTTAGGAGTGTTAGTGGTGTTAGGAGTGTTAGGAGTGTTAGTGGTGTTAGGAGTGTCAGTGGTGTTAGGAGTGTTAGTGGTGTTACGAGTGTTACGAGTGTTAGTGGTGTTAGTGGTATTAGGAGTGTTGTTGGTGTTAGGAGTGTTAGTTCTGTTAGGATTGTCAGTGGTGTTGGAGTGTTAGTGGAGTTAGGTGTGTTAGTGGTGTTAGGAGTGTTAGAAGTATTAGAGGGGTTAGTGGTGTTAGGAGTGTTAATGGTGTTAGGAGTGTCAGTGTTGTTAGGAGTGTTACGAGTGTTAGTGGTGTTAGTGGTGTTAGGAGTGTTAGTGGTGTTAGGCGTGTTAGTGGTGTTAGGAGTGTCAGTGTTGTTAGGAGTGTTACGAGTGTTAGTGGAGTTAGGTGTGTTAGTGGTGTTCGGAGTGTTAGGAGTGTTAGTGGTATTAGGAGTGTTACTGTTGTTAGGAGTGTTATTGGTGTTAGGAGTGTTAGTGGTGTTAGGAGTGTTAGTGTTGTTAGGAGTGTTAGTCGTGTTGGAGTGTTAGTGGTGTTAGGAGTGTTTGGAGTGTTAGTGGTGTTAGGCGTGTTACTGGTGTTAGGAGTGCTAGTGGTGTTTGGAGTGATAGTGGTGTTAGGAGATTTAGTGGAGTTAGGAGTGTTAGTGGTGTTAGGAGTGTCAGTGGTGTTAGGAGTGTTAGTAGTGTTAGGAGTGTTAGTGGTGTTAGGAGTGTCAGTGGTGTTAGGAGTGTTAGTAGTGTTAGGAGTGTTAGTGGTGTCAGTGGTGTTAGGAGTGTTAGTGGTGTTAGGAGTGTCAGTGGTGTTAGGAATGTTAGTGGTGTTAGGAGTGTTAGTGGTGTTAGGAGTGTCAGTGGTGTTAGGAATGTTAGTGGTGTTAGGAGTGTTAGTGGTGTTAGGAGTGTTAGTGGTGTTAGGAGTGTTAGTGTTGTTAGGAGTGTCAGTGGTGTTAGGAGTGTTACGAGTGTTAGTGGTGTTAGGAGTGTTAGTGGTGTTAGGAGTGTTAGTCGTGTTAGGAGTGTCAGTGGTGTTAGGAGTGTTAGTAGTGTTAGGATTGTTAGTGGTGTTAGGAGTGTCAGTGGTGTTAGGAATGTTAGTGGTGTTAGGAGTGTTAGTGGTGTTAGGAGTGTTAGTGGTGTTAGGAATGTTAGGAGTGTTAGTGGTGTTAGGAGTGTTAGTTGTGTTAGGAGTGTTAGGAGTGTTAGTGGTGTTAGGCGTGTTAGTGGTGTTAGTAGTGTCAGTGGTGTTAGGAGTGTTAGTGGAGTTAGGAGTGTTAGTGGTGTTAGGAGTGTTAGTAGTGTTTGGAGTGATAGTGATGTTAGGAGTGTTAGTGGTGTTAGGAGTGTTAGTGGTGTTATGAGTGTTAGTGGAGTTAGGAGTGTTAGTGGTGTTAGGAGTGTTAGGAGTGTTAGTGGTGTTAGGAGTGTTAGTGGTGTTAGGAGTGTTAGGAGTGTTACTGGTGTTAGGAGTGTTAGTGGTGTTTGGAGTGTTAATTGAGTTAGGAGTGTTAGTGGAGTTAGGAGTGTTAGTGGTGTTAGGAGTGTTAGTTGTGTTAGGAGTGTTAGTGGTGTTAGGAGTGTTACGAGTGTTAGTGGTGTTAGTGGTGTTAGGAGTGTTAGGGGGGTTAGTGGTGTTAGGAGTATTAGGGGGGTTAGTGGTGTTAGGAGTGTTAGTGGTGTTAGGAGTGTTAGTGGTGTTAGGAGTGTTACGAGTGTTAGTGGTGTTAGTGGTGTTAGGAGTGTTAGTGGGGTTAGGAGTGTTAGGAGTGTTATTGGTGTTAAGAGTGTTAGTTGTGTTAGGATTGTCAGTGGTGTTGGAGTGTTAGTGGAGTTAGGTGTGTTAGTGGTGTTAGGAGTGTTAGTGGTGTTAGGAGTTTTAGGAGTGTTAGTGGTGCTAGGAGTTTTAGGAGTGTTAGTGGTGTTAGCAGTGTTAGTGGTGTTAGGAGGGTCAGTGGTGTTAGGAGTGTTAGTGGTGTTAGGAGTGTTAGTGGGGTTAGGAGTGTTAGTAGTGTTAGGAGTGTTAGGAGTATTAGGGGGGTTAGTGGTGTTAGGAGTGTTAGTGTTGTTAGGAGTGTTAGGAGTGTTAGTGGTGTTAGTTGTGTTAGGAGTGTTAGTGGTGTTAGTGGTGTTAGTAGTGTTAGTGGTGTTAGTGTTGTTAGGAGTGTTAGGAGTGTTAGTGGAGTTAGGAGTGTTAGTGGTGTTAGGATTGTTAGTTGTGTTAGGAGTGTTAGTGGTGTTAGGAGTGTTAGGAATATTAGGGGGTTAGTGGTGTTAGGACTGTTAGGAGTGTTAGTGGTGTTAGTTGTGTTAGGAGTGTTAGTGGTGTTAGTGGTGTTAGGAGTGTTAGTGGTGTTAGTGTTGTTAGGAGTGTTAGTGGTGTTAGGAGTGTTAGTGGGGTAAGGAGTGTTAGGAGTGTTAGTGGTGTTAGGAGTGTCAGTGGTGTTAGGAGTGTTAGGAGTGTTAGGAGTGTTAGGAGTGTTAGTGGTGTTAGGAGTGTTAGGAGTGTTAGTGGTGTTAGGAGTGTCAGTGGTGTTAGGAGTGTTAGTGGTGTTACGAGTGTTACGAGTGTTAGTGGTGTTAGTGGTATTAGGAGTGTTGTTGGTGTTAGGAGTGTTAGTTCTGTTAGGATTGTCAGTGGTGTTGGAGTGTTAGTGGAGTTAGGTGTTACAGTGTTGTTAGGAGTGTTACGAGTGTTAGTGGTGTTAGTGGTGTTAGGAGTGTTAGTGGTGTTAGGCGTGTTAGTGGTGTTAGGAGTGTCAGTGTTGTTAGGAGTGTTACGAGTGTTAGTGGAGTTAGGTGTGTTAGTGGTGTTCGGAGTGTTAGGAGTGTTAGTGGTATTAGGAGTGTTAGTGTTGTTAGGAGTGTTAGTGGTGTTAGGAGTGTTAGTGGTGTTAGGAGTGTTAGTGTTGTTAGGAGTGTTAGTCGTGTTGGAGTGTTAGTGGTGTTAGGAGTGTTTGGAGTGTTAGTGGTGTTAGGAGTGTTAGGAGTGTTAGTGGTGTTAGGAGTGTTTGGAGTGTTAGTGGTGTTAGGAGTGTTAGGAGTGTTAGTGAAGTTAGGAGCGTTAGTAGTTTTAGGAGTGTTAGTGGTGTTAGGAGTGTTAGTGGAGTTAGGAGTGTTAGTAGTTTTAGGAGTGTTAGTGGAGTTAGGAGTGTTAGTGGTGATAGGAGTGTTAGTGGTGTTAGGAGTGTTAGTGGTGTTAGGAGTGTTAGTGGTGTTAGTGGTGTTAGTGGTGTTAGGAGTGTTAGTGGTGTTAGTGGTGTTAGGAGTGTTAGTGGTGTTAGGAGTGTTAGTCGTGTTAGGAGTGTTAGTGGTGTTAGGAGTGTTTGGAGTGTTAGTGGTGTTAGGAGTGTTAGTGAAGTTAGGAGTGTTAGTAGTTTTAGGAGTGTTAGTGGTGTTAGGAGTGTTAGTGGAGTTAGGAGTGTTAGTGGTGATAGGAGTGTTAGTGGAGTTAGTGGTGTTAGGAGTGTTAGTGGTGTTAGTGGTGTTAGGAGTTGTAGTTGTGTTAGGAGTGTTAGTGGTGTTAGGAGTTGTAGTGGTGTTTGGAGTGTTAGTGGTGTTAGGAGTGTCATTGGTGTTAGGAGTGTTAGTGGTGTTAGGAGTGTTAGTGGTGTTAGGAATGTTAGGAGTGTTAGTGGTGTTAGGAGTGTTAGGAGTGTTAGTGGTGTTAGGCGTGTTAGTGGTGTTAGTAGTGTTAGTGGTGTTAGGAGTGCTAGTGGTGTTTGGAGTGATAGTGGTGTTAGTGGTGTTAGGAGTTGTAGTTGTGTTAGGAGTGTTAGTGGTGTTAGGAGTTGTAGTGGTGTTTGGAGTGTTAGTGGAGTTAGGAGTTTTAGTGGAGTTAGGAGTGTTGGTGGTGTTAGGAGTGTTAGTGGTGTTAGGAGTGTTAGTAGTTTTAGGAGTGTTAGTGGTGTCAGTGGTGTTAGGAGTGTTAGTGGTGTTAGGAGTGTCAGTGGTGTTAGGAGTGTTAGTGGTGTTAGGAGTGTTAGTGGTGTTAGGAGTGTTAGTGGTGTTAGGAGTGTTAGTGGTGTTAGGAGTGTCAGTGGTGTTAGGAGTGTTACGAGTGTTAGTGGTGTTAGGAGTGTTAGTGGTGTTAGGAGTGTTAGTCGTGTTAGGAGTGTCAGTGGTGTTAGGAGTGTTAGTAGTGTTAGGAGTGTTAGTGGTGTTAGGAGTGTCAGTGGTGTTAGGAATGTTAGTTGTGTTAGGAGTGTTAGTGGTGTTAGGAGTGTTAGTGGTGTTAGGAATGTTAGGAGTGTTAGTGGTGTTAGGAGTGTTAGTTGTGTTAGGAGTGTTAGTTGTGTTAGGAGTGTTAGGAGTGTTAGTGGTGTTAGGCGTGTTAGTGGTGTTAGTAGTGTCAGTGGTGTTAGGAGTGTTAGTGGAGTTAGGAGTGTTAGTGGTGTTAGGAGTGTTAGTAGTGTTTGGAGTGATAGTGATGTTAGGAGTGTTAGTGGTGTTAGTGGAGTTAGGAGTGTTAGTGGTGTTAGGAGTGTTAGTGGTGTTAGGAGTGTTAGGAGTGTTAGTGGTGTTAGGAGTGTTAGTGGTGTTAGGAGTGTTAGGAGTGTTACTGGTGTTAGGAGTGTTAGTGGTGTTTGGAGTGTTAATGGAGTTAGGAGTGTTAGTGGAGTTAGGAGTGTTAGTGGTGTTAGGAGTGTTAGTTGTGTTAGGAGTGTTAGTGGTGTTAGGAGTGTTAGGAGTATTAGGGGGGTTAGTGGTGTTAGGAGTGTTAGTGGTGTTAGGAGTGTTAGTGGTGTTAGGAGTGTTAGTGGGGTTAGGAGTGTCAGTGGTGTTACGAGTGTTACGAGTGTTAGTGGTGTTAGTGGTGTTAGGAGTGTTAGTGGGGTTAGGAGTGTTAGGAGTGTTATTGGTGTTAAGAGTGTTAGTTGTGTTAGGATTGTCAGTGGTGTTGGAGTGTTAGTGGAATTAGGTGTGTTAGTGGTGTTAGGAGTGTTAGTGGTGTTAGGAGTGTTAGTGGTGTTAGGAGTGTTAGTGGTGTTAGGAGTGTTAGGAGTGTTAGTGGTGTTAGTGTTGTTAGGAGTGTTAGTGGTGTTAGGAGTGTTATTGGTGTTAGGAATGTTAATAGTGTTAGTGGTGTTAGGAGTGTTAGTGGTGTTAGGAGTGTTAGTGGTGTTAGGCGTGTTAGTGGTGTTAGTAGTGTCAGTGGTGTTAGGAGTGTTAGTGGGGTTAGGAGTGTTAGGAGTGTTATTGGTATTAAGAGTGTTAGTTGTGTTAGGATTGTCAGTGGTGTTGGAGTGTTAGTGGAGTTAGGTGTGTTAGTGGTGTTAGGAGTGTTAGTGGTGTTAGGAGTGTTAGGAGTGTTAGTGGTGTTATTTGTGTTAGGAGTGTTAGTGGTGTTAGTGGTGTTAGGAGTGTTAGTGGTGTTAGTGTTGTTAGGAGTGTTAGTGGTGTTAGGAGTGTTATTGGGGTAAGGAGTGTTAGAAGTGTTAGGAGTGTCAGTGGTGTTAGGAGTGTTAGGGGTGTTACGAGTGTTACGAGTGTTAGTGGTGTTAGTGATATTAGGAGTGTTGTTGGTGTTAGGAGTGTTAGTTCTGTTAGGATTGTCAGTGGTGTTGGAGTGTTAGTGGAGTTAGGTGTGTTAGTGGTGTTAGGAGTGTTAGAAGTATTAGAGGGGTTAGTGGTGTTAGGAGTGTTAATGGTGTTAGGAGTGTCAGTGTTGTTAGGAGTGTTATGAGTGTTAGTGGTGTTAGTGGTGTTAGGAGTGTTATTGGTGTTAGGAGTGTTAGTGGTGTTAGGAGTGTTAGTCGTGTTAGGAGTGTCAGTGGTGTTAGGAGTGTTAGTAGTGTTAGGAGTGTTAGTGGTGTTAGGAGTGTCAGTGGTGTTAGGAATGTTAGTGGTGTTAGGAGTGTTAGTGGTGTTAGGAGTGTTAGTGGTGTTAGGAATGTTAGGAGTGTTAGTGGTGTTAGGAGTGTTAGTTGTGTTAGGAGTGTTAGGAGTGTTAGTGGTGTTAGGCGTGTTAGTGGTGTTAGTAGTGTCAGTGGTGTTAGGAGTGTTAGTGGAGTTAGGAGTGTTAGTGGTGTTAGGAGTGTTAGTAGTGTTTGGAGTGATAGTGATGTTAGGAGTGTTAGTGGTGTTAGTGGAGTTAGGAGTGTTAGTGGTGTTAGGAGTGTTAGTGGTGTTAGGAGTGTTAGGAGTGTTAGTGGTGTTAGGAGTGTTAGTGGTGTTAGGAGTGTTAGGAGTGTTACTGGTGTTAGGAGTGTTAGTGGTGTTTGGAGTGTTAATGGAGTTAGGAGTGTTAGTGGAGTTAGGAGTGTTAGTGGTGTTAGGAGTGTTAGTTGTGTTAGGAGTGTTAGTGGTGTTAGGAGTGTTAGGAGTATTAGGGGGGTTAGTGGTGTTAGGAGTGTTAGTGGTGTTAGGAGTGTTAGTGGTGTTAGGAGTGTTAGTGGTGTTAGGAGTGTTAGTGGTGTTAGGAGTGTTAGTGGTGTTAGGAGTGTTAGGAGTGTTAGTGGTGTTAGTGTTGTTAGGAGTGTTAGTGGTGTTAGGAGTGTTAGTGGTGTTAGGAATGTTAATAGTGTTAGTGGTGTTAGGAGTGTTAGTGGTGTTAGGAGTGTTAGTGGTGTTAGGCGTGTTAGTGGTGTTAGTAGTGTCAGTGGTGTTAGGAGTGTTAGTGGGGTTAGGAGTGTTAGGAGTGTTATTGGTATTAAGAGTGTTAGTTGTGTTAGGATTGTCAGTGGTGTTGGAGTGTTAGTGGAGTTAGGTGTGTTAGTGGTGTTAGGAGTGTTAGTGGTGTTAGGAGTGTTAGGAGTGTTAGTGGTGTTATTTGTGTTAGGAGTGTTAGTGGTGTTAGTGGTGTTAGGAGTGTTAGTGGTGTTAGTGTTGTTAGGAGTGTTAGTGGTGTTAGGAGTGTTAGTGGGGTAAGGAGTGTTAGAAGTGTTAGGAGTGTCAATGGTGTTAGGAGTGTTAGTGGTGTTACGAGTGTTACGAGTGTTAGTGGTGTTAGTGATATTAGGAGTGTTGTTGGTGTTAGGAGTGTTAGTTCTGTTAGGATTGTCAGTGGTGTTGGAGTGTTAGTGGAGTTAGGTGTGTTAGTGGTGTTAGGAGTGTTAGAAGTATTAGAGGGGTTAGTGGTGTTAGGAGTGTTAATGGTGTTAGGAGTGTCAGTGTTGTTAGGAGTGTTACGAGTGTTAGTGGTGTTAGTGGTGTTAGGAGTGTTATTGGTGTTAGGAGTGTTAGTGGTGTTAGGAGTGTTAGTCGTGTTAGGAGTGTCAGTGGTGTTAGGAGTGTTAGTAGTGTTAGGAGTGTTAGTGGTGTTAGGAGTGTCAGTGGTGTTAGGAATGTTAGTGGTGTTAGGAGTGTTAGTGGTGTTAGGAGTGTTAGTGGTGTTAGGAATGTTAGGAGTGTTAGTGGTGTTAGGAGTGTTAGTTGTGTTAGGAGTGTTAGGAGTGTTAGTGGTGTTAGGCGTGTTAGTGGTGTTAGTAGTGTCAGTGGTGTTAGGAGTGTTAGTGGAGTTAGGAGTGTTAGTGGTGTTAGGAGTGTTAGTAGTGTTTGGAGTGATAGTGATGTTAGGAGTGTTAGTGGTGTTAGTGGAGTTAGGAGTGTTAGTGGTGTTAGGAGTGTTAGTGGTGTTAGGAGTGTTAGGAGTGTTAGTGGTGTTAGGAGTGTTAGTGGTGTTAGGAGTGTTAGGAGTGTTACTGGTGTTAGGAGTGTTAGTGGTGTTTGGAGTGTTAATGGAGTTAGGAGTGTTAGTGGAGTTAGGAGTGTTAGTGGTGTTAGGAGTGTTAGTTGTGTTAGGAGTGTTAGTGGTGTTAGGAGTGTTAGGAGTATTAGGGGGGTTAGTGGTGTTAGGAGTGTTAGTGGTATTAGGAGTGTTAGTGGTGTTAGGAGTGTTAGTGGGTTTAGGAGTGTCAGTGGTGTTACGAGTGTTACGAGTGTTAGTGGTGTTAGTGGTGTTAGGAGTGTTAGTGGGGTTAGGAGTGTTAGGAGTGTTAGTGGTGTTAGGAGTGTTAGTGGTGTTAGGAGTGTTAGGAGTGTTACTGGTGTTAGGAGTGTTAGTGGTGTTTGGAGTGTTAATGGAGTTAGGAGTGTTAGTGGAGTTAGGAGTGTTAGTGGTGTTAGGAGTGTTAGTTGTGTTAGGAGTGTTAGTGGTGTTAGGAGTGTTAGGAGTATTAGGGGGGTTAGTGGTGTTAGGAGTGTTAGTGGTGTTAGGAGTGTTAGTGGTGTTAGGAGTGTTAGTGGGGTTAGGAGTGTCAGTGGTGTTACGAGTGTTACGAGTGTTAGTGGTGTTAGGAGTGTTAGTGGGGTTAGGAGTGTTAGGAGTGTTATTGGTGTTAAGAGTGTTAGTTGTGTTAGGATTGTCAGTGGTGTTGGAGTGTTAGTGGAATTAGGTGTGTTAGTGGTGTTAGGAGTGTTAGTGGTGTTAGGAGTGTTAGTGGTGTTAGGAGTGTTAGTGGTGTTAGGAGTGTTAGGAGTGTTAGTGGTGTTAGTGTTGTTAGGAGTGTTAGTGGTGTTAGGAGTGTTAGTGGTGTTAGGAATGTTAATAGTGTTAGTGGTGTTAGGAGTGTTAGTGGTGTTAGGAGTGTTAGTGGTGTTAGGCGTGTTAGTGGTGTTAGTAGTGTCAGTGGTGTTAGGAGTGTTAGTGGGGTTAGGAGTGTTAGGAGTGTTATTGGTATTAAGAGTGTTAGTTGTGTTAGGATTGTCAGTGGTGTTGGAGTGTTAGTGGAGTTAGGTGTGTTAGTGGTGTTAGGAGTGTTAGTGGTGTTAGGAGTGTTAGGAGTGTTAGTGGTGTTATTTGTGTTAGGAGTGTTAGTGGTGTTAGTGGTGTTAGGAGTGTTAGTGGTGTTAGTGTTGTTAGGAGTGTTAGTGGTGTTAGGAGTGTTAGTGGGGTAAGGAGTGTTAGAAGTGTTAGGAGTGTCAGTGGTGTTAGGAGTGTTAGTGGTGTTACGAGTGTTACGAGTGTTAGTGGTGTTAGTGATATTAGGAGTGTTGTTGGTGTTAGGAGTGTTAGTTCTGTTAGGATTGTCAGTGGTGTTGGAGTGTTAGTGGAGTTAGGTGTGTTAGTGGTGTTAGGAGTGTTAGAAGTATTAGAGGGGTTAGTGGTGTTAGGAGTGTTAATGGTGTTAGGAGTGTCAGTGTTGTTAGGAGTGTTACGAGTGTTAGTGGTGTTAGTGGTGTTAGGAGTGTTATTGGTGTTAGGAGTGTTAGTGGTGTTAGGAGTTTTAATGGTGTTAGGAGTGTCAGTGTTGTTAGGAGTGTTATGAGTGTTAGTGGTGTTAGTGGTGTTAGGAGTGTTATTGGTGTTAGGAGTGTTAGTGGTGTTAGGAGTGTTAGTCGTGTTAGGAGTGTCAGTGGTGTTAGGAGTGTTAGTAGTGTTAGGAGTGTTAGTGGTGTTAGGAGTGTCAGTGGTGTTAGGAATGTTAGTGGTGTTAGGAGTGTTAGTGGTGTTAGGAGTGTTAGTGGTGTTAGGAATGTTAGGAGTGTTAGTGGTGTTAGGAGTGTTAGTTGTGTTAGGAGTGTTAGGAGTGTTAGTGGTGTTAGGCGTGTTAGTGGTGTTAGTAGTGTCAGTGGTGTTAGGAGTGTTAGTGGAGTTAGGAGTGTTAGTGGTGTTAGGAGTGTTAGTAGTGTTTGGAGTGATAGTGATGTTAGGAGTGTTAGTGGTGTTAGTGGAGTTAGGAGTGTTAGTGGTGTTAGGAGTGTTAGTGGTGTTAGGAGTGTTAGGAGTGTTAGTGGTGTTAGGAGTGTTAGTGGTGTTAGGAGTGTTAGGAGTGTTACTGGTGTTAGGAGTGTTAGTGGTGTTTGGAGTGTTAATGGAGTTAGGAGTGTTAGTGGAGTTAGGAGTGTTAGTGGTGTTAGGAGTGTTAGTTGTGTTAGGAGTGTTAGTGGTGTTAGGAGTGTTAGGAGTATTAGGGGGGTTAGTGGTGTTAGGAGTGTTAGTGGTGTTAGGAGTGTTAGTGGTGTTAGGAGTGTTAGTGGTGTTAGGAGTGTTAGTGGTGTTAGGAGTGTTAGTGGTGTTAGGAGTGTTAGGAGTGTTAGTGGTGTTAGTGTTGTTAGGAGTGTTAGTGGTGTTAGGAGTGTTAGTGGTGTTAGGAATGTTAATAGTGTTAGTGGTGTTAGGAGTGTTAGTGGTGTTAGGAGTGTTAGTGGTGTTAGGCGTGTTAGTGGTGTTAGTAGTGTCAGTGGTGTTAGGAGTGTTAGTGGGGTTAGGAGTGTTAGGAGTGTTATTGGTATTAAGAGTGTTAGTTGTGTTAGGATTGTCAGTGGTGTTGGAGTGTTAGTGGAGTTAGGTGTGTTAGTGGTGTTAGGAGTGTTAGTGGTGTTAGGAGTGTTAGGAGTGTTAGTGGTGTTATTTGTGTTAGGAGTGTTAGTGGTGTTAGTGGTGTTAGGAGTGTTAGTGGTGTTAGTGTTGTTAGGAGTGTTAGTGGTGTTAGGAGTGTTAGTGGGGTAAGGAGTGTTAGAAGTGTTAGGAGTGTCAATGGTGTTAGGAGTGTTAGTGGTGTTACGAGTGTTACGAGTGTTAGTGGTGTTAGTGATATTAGGAGTGTTGTTGGTGTTAGGAGTGTTAGTTCTGTTAGGATTGTCAGTGGTGTTGGAGTGTTAGTGGAGTTAGGTGTGTTAGTGGTGTTAGGAGTGTTAGAAGTATTAGAGGGGTTAGTGGTGTTAGGAGTGTTAATGGTGTTAGGAGTGTCAGTGTTGTTAGGAGTGTTACGAGTGTTAGTGGTGTTAGTGGTGTTAGGAGTGTTATTGGTGTTAGGAGTGTTAGTGGTGTTAGGAGTGTTAGTCGTGTTAGGAGTGTCAGTGGTGTTAGGAGTGTTAGTAGTGTTAGGAGTGTTAGTGGTGTTAGGAGTGTCAGTGGTGTTAGGAATGTTAGTGGTGTTAGGAGTGTTAGTGGTGTTAGGAGTGTTAGTGGTGTTAGGAATGTTAGGAGTGTTAGTGGTGTTAGGAGTGTTAGTTGTGTTAGGAGTGTTAGGAGTGTTAGTGGTGTTAGGCGTGTTAGTGGTGTTAGTAGTGTCAGTGGTGTTAGGAGTGTTAGTGGAGTTAGGAGTGTTAGTGGTGTTAGGAGTGTTAGTAGTGTTTGGAGTGATAGTGATGTTAGGAGTGTTAGTGGTGTTAGTGGAGTTAGGAGTGTTAGTGGTGTTAGGAGTGTTAGTGGTGTTAGGAGTGTTAGGAGTGTTAGTGGTGTTAGGAGTGTTAGTGGTGTTAGGAGTGTTAGGAGTGTTACTGGTGTTAGGAGTGTTAGTGGTGTTTGGAGTGTTAATGGAGTTAGGAGTGTTAGTGGAGTTAGGAGTGTTAGTGGTGTTAGGAGTGTTAGTTGTGTTAGGAGTGTTAGTGGTGTTAGGAGTGTTAGGAGTATTAGGGGGGTTAGTGGTGTTAGGAGTGTTAGTGGTATTAGGAGTGTTAGTGGTGTTAGGAGTGTTAGTGGGTTTAGGAGTGTCAGTGGTGTTACGAGTGTTACGAGTGTTAGTGGTGTTAGTGGTGTTAGGAGTGTTAGTGGGGTTAGGAGTGTTAGGAGTGTTAGTGGTGTTAGGAGTGTTAGTGGTGTTAGGAGTGTTAGGAGTGTTACTGGTGTTAGGAGTGTTAGTGGTGTTTGGAGTGTTAATGGAGTTAGGAGTGTTAGTGGAGTTAGGAGTGTTAGTGGTGTTAGGAGTGTTAGTTGTGTTAGGAGTGTTAGTGGTGTTAGGAGTGTTAGGAGTATTAGGGGGGTTAGTGGTGTTAGGAGTGTTAGTGGTGTTAGGAGTGTTAGTGGTGTTAGGAGTGTTAGTGGGGTTAGGAGTGTCAGTGGTGTTACGAGTGTTACGAGTGTTAGTGGTGTTAGGAGTGTTAGTGGGGTTAGGAGTGTTAGGAGTGTTATTGGTGTTAAGAGTGTTAGTTGTGTTAGGATTGTCAGTGGTGTTGGAGTGTTAGTGGAATTAGGTGTGTTAGTGGTGTTAGGAGTGTTAGTGGTGTTAGGAGTGTTAGTGGTGTTAGGAGTGTTAGTGGTGTTAGGAGTGTTAGGAGTGTTAGTGGTGTTAGTGTTGTTAGGAGTGTTAGTGGTGTTAGGAGTGTTAGTGGTGTTAGGAATGTTAATAGTGTTAGTGGTGTTAGGAGTGTTAGTGGTGTTAGGAGTGTTAGTGGTGTTAGGCGTGTTAGTGGTGTTAGTAGTGTCAGTGGTGTTAGGAGTGTTAGTGGGGTTAGGAGTGTTAGGAGTGTTATTGGTATTAAGAGTGTTAGTTGTGTTAGGATTGTCAGTGGTGTTGGAGTGTTAGTGGAGTTAGGTGTGTTAGTGGTGTTAGGAGTGTTAGTGGTGTTAGGAGTGTTAGGAGTGTTAGTGGTGTTATTTGTGTTAGGAGTGTTAGTGGTGTTAGTGGTGTTAGGAGTGTTAGTGGTGTTAGTGTTGTTAGGAGTGTTAGTGGTGTTAGGAGTGTTAGTGGGGTAAGGAGTGTTAGAAGTGTTAGGAGTGTCAGTGGTGTTAGGAGTGTTAGTGGTGTTACGAGTGTTTCGAGTGTTAGTGGTGTTAGTGATATTAGGAGTGTTGTTGGTGTTAGGAGTGTTAGTTCTGTTAGGATTGTCAGTGGTGTTGGAGTGTTAGTGGAGTTAGGTGTGTTAGTGGTGTTAGGAGTGTTAGAAGTATTAGAGGGGTTAGTGGTGTTAGGAGTGTTAATGGTGTTAGGAGTGTCAGTGTTGTTAGGAGTGTTACGAGTGTTAGTGGTGTTAGTGGTGTTAGGAGTGTTATTGGTGTTAGGAGTGTTAGTGGTGTTAGGAGTGTTAGTCGTGTTAGGAGTGTCAGTGGTGTTAGGAGTGTTAGTAGTGTTAGGAGTGTTAGTGGTGTTAGGAGTGTCAGTGGTGTTAGGAATGTTAGTGGTGTTAGGAGTGTTAGTGGTGTTAGGAGTGTTAGTGGTGTTAGGAATGTTAGGAGTGTTAGTGGTGTTAGGAGCGTTAGTTGTGTTAGGAGTGTTAGGAGTGTTAGTGGTGTTAGGCGTGTTAGTGGTGTTAGTAGTGTCAGTGGTGTTAGGAGTGTTAGTGGAGTTAGGAGTGTTAGTGGTGTTAGGAGTGTTAGTAGTGTTTGGAGTGATAGTGATGTTAGGAGTGTTAGTGGTGTTAGTGGAGTTAGGAGTGTTAGTGGTGTTAGGAGTGTTAGTGGTGTTAGGAGTGTTAGGAGTGTTAGTGGTGTTAGGAGTGTTAGTGGTGTTAGGAGTGTTAGGAGTGTTACTGGTGTTAGGAGTGTTAGTGGTGTTTGGAGTGTTAATGGAGTTAGGAGTGTTAGTGGAGTTAGGAGTGTTAGTGGTGTTAGGAGTGTTAGTTGTGTTAGGAGTGTTAGTGGTGTTAGGAGTGTTAGGAGTATTAGGGGGGTTAGTGGTGTTAGGAGTGTTAGTGGTGTTAGGAGTGTTAGTGGTGTTAGGAGTGTTAGTGGGGTTAGGAGTGTCAGTGGTGTTACGAGTGTTACGAGTGTTAGTGGTGTTAGTGGTGTTAGGAGTGTTAGTGGGGTTAGGAGTGTTAGGAGTGTTATTGGTGTTAAGAGTGTTAGTTGTGTTAGGATTGTCAGTGGTGTTGGAGTGTTAGTGGAATTAGGTGTGTTAGTGGTGTTAGGAGTGTTAGTGGTGTTAGGAGTGTTAGTGGTGTTAGGAGTGTTAGTGGTGTTAGGAGTGTTAGGAGTGTTAGTGGTGTTAGTGTTGTTAGGAGTGTTAGTGGTGTTAGGAGTGTTAGTGGTGTTAGGAATGTTAATAGTGTTAGTGGTGTTAGGAGTGTTAGTGGTGTTAGGAGTGTTAGTGGTGTTAGGCGTGTTAGTGGTGTTAGTAGTGTCAGTGGTGTTAGGAGTGTTAGTGGGGTTAGGAGTGTTAGGAGTGTTATTGGTATTAAGAGTGTTAGTTGTGTTAGGATTGTCAGTGGTGTTGGAGTGTTAGTGGAGTTAGGTGTGTTAGTGGTGTTAGGAGTGTTAGTGGTGTTAGGAGTGTTAGGAGTGTTAGTGGTGTTAGTGGTGTTAGGAGTGTTAGTGGTGTTAGTGTTGTTAGGAGTGTTAGTGGTGGTAGGAGTGTTAGTGGGGTAAGGAGTGTTAGAAGTGTTAGGAGTGTCAGTGGTGTTAGGAGTGTTAGTGGTGTTACGAGTGTTACGAGTGTTAGTGGTGTTAGTGATATTAGGAGTGTTGTTGGTGTTAGGAGTGTTAGTTCTGTTAGGATTGTCAGTGGTGTTGGAGTGTTAGTGGAGTTAGGTGTGTTAGTGGTGTTAGGAGTGTTAGAAGTATTAGAGGGGTTAGTGGTGTTAGGAGTGTTAATGGTGTTAGGAGTGTCAGTGTTGTTAGGAGTGTTACGAGTGTTAGTGGTGTTAGTGGTGTTAGGAGTGTTATTGGTGTTAGGAGTGTTAGTGGTGTTAGGAGTGTTAGTCGTGTTAGGAGTGTCAGTGGTGTTAGGAGTGTTAGTAGTGTTAGGAGTGTTAGTGGTGTTAGGAGTGTCAGTGGTGTTAGGAATGTTAGTGGTGTTAGGAGTGTTAGTGGTGTTAGGAGTGTTAGTGGTGTTAGGAATGTTAGGAGTGTTAGTGGTGTTAGGAGTGTTAGTTGTGTTAGGAGTGTTAGGAGTGTTAGTGGTGTTAGGCGTGTTAGTGGTGTTAGTAGTGTCAGTGGTGTTAGGAGTGTTAGTGGAGTTAGGAGTGTTAGTAGTGTTTGGAGTGATAGTGATGTTAGGAGTGTTAGTGGTGTTAGTGGAGTTAGGAGTGTTAGTGGTGTTAGGAGTGTTAGTGGTGTTAGGAGTGTTAGGAGTGTTAGTGGTGTTAGGAGTGTTAGTGGTGTTAGGAGTGTTAGGAGTGTTACTGGTGTTAGGAGTGTTAGTGGTGTTTGGAGTGTTAATGGAGTTAGGAGTGTTAGTGGAGTTAGGAGTGTTAGTGGTGTTAGGAGTGTTAGTTGTGTTAGGAGTGTTAGTGGTGTTAGGAGTGTTAGGAGTATTAGGGGGGTTAGTGGTGTTAGGAGTGTTAGTGGTGTTAGGAGTGTTAGTGGTGTTAGGAGTGTTAGTGGGGTTAGGAGTGTCAGTGGTGTTACGAGTGTTACGAGTGTTAGTGGTGTTAGTGGTGTTAGGAGTGTTAGTGGGGTTAGGAGTGAAAGGAGTGTTATTGGTGTTAAGAGTGTTAGTTGTGTTAGGATTGTCAGTGGTGTTGGAGTGTTAGTGGAATTAGGTGTGTTAGTGGTGTTAGGAGTGTTAGTGTTGTTAGGAGTGTTAGTGGTGTTAGGAGTGTTAGTGGTGGTAGGAATGTTAATAGTGTTAGTGGTGTTAGGAGTGTTAGTGGTGTTAGGAGTGTTAGTGGTGTTAGGCGTGTTAGTGGTGTTAGTAGTGTCAGTGGTGTTAGGAGTGTTAGTGGGGTTAGGAGTGTTAGGAGTGTTATTGGTATTAAGAGTGTTAGTTGTGTTAGGATTGTCAGTGGTGTTGGAGTGTTAGTGGAGTTAGGTGTGTTAGTGGTGTTAGGAGTGTTAGTGGTGTTAGGAGTGTTAGGAGTGTTAGTGGTGTTATTTGTGTTAGGAGTGTTAGTGGTGTTAGTGGTGTTAGGAGTGTTAGTGGTGTTAGTGTTGTTAGGAGTGTTAGTGGTGTTAGGAGTGTTAGTGGGGTAAGGAGTGTTAGGAGTGTTAGGAGTGTCAGTGGTGTTAGGAGTGTTAGTGGTGTTACGAGTGTTACGAGTGTTAGTGGTGTTAGTGATATTAGGAGTGTTGTTGGTGTTAGGAGTGTTAGTTCTGTTAGGATTGTCAGTGGTGTTGGAGTGTTAGTTGAGTTAGGTGTGTTAGTGGTGTTAGGAGTGTTAGAAGTATTAGAGGGGTTAGTGGTGTTAGGAGTGTTAATGGTGTTAGGCGTGTCAGTGTTGTTAGGAGTGTTACGAGTGTTAGTGGTGTTAGTGGTGTTAGGAGTGTTATTGGTGTTAAGAGTGTTAGTTGTGTTAGGATTGTCAGTGGTGTTGGAGTGTTAGTGGAGTTAGGTGTGTTAGTGGTGTTAGGAGTGTTAGTGGTGTTAGGAGTGTTAGTGGTGTTAGGATTGTTAGGAGTGTTAGGAGTGTTAGTGGTGTTAGTGTTGTTAAGAGTGTTAGTGGTGTTAGGAGTGTTATTGGTGTTAGGAATGTTAATAGTGTTAGTGGTGTTAGGATTGTTAGTGGTGTTAGGAGTGTTAGTGGTGTTAGGCGTGTTAGTGGTGTTAGTAGTGTCAATGGTGTTAGGAGTGTTAGTGGGGTTAGGAGTGTTAGGAGTGTTATTGGTGTTAAGAGTTTTAGTTGTGTTAGGATTGTCAGTGGTGTTGGAGTGTTAGTGGAGTTAGTGGTGTTAGGAGTGTTAGTGGTGTTAGGAGTGTTAGGAGTGTTAGTGGTGTTAGTGTTGTTAGGAGTGTTAGTGGTGTTAGGAGTGTTAGTGGGGTAAGGAGTGTTAGGAGTGTTAGGAGTGTCAGTGGTGTTAGGAGTGTTAGTGGTGTTACGAGTGTTACGAGTGTTAGTGGTGTTAGTGGTATTAGGAGTGTTGTTGGTGTTAGGAGTGTTAGTTCTGTTAGGATTGTCAGTGGTGTTGGATTGTTAGTGGTGTTAGGCGTGTTAGTGGTGTTAGTAGTGTCAATGGTGTTAGGAGTGTTAGTGGGGTTAGGAGTGTTAGGAGTGTTATTGGTGTTAAGAGTGTTAGTTGTGTTAGGATTGTCAGTGGTGTTGGAGTGTTAGTGGAGTTAGGTGTGTTAGTGGTGTTAGTGTTGTTAGGAGTGTTAGTGGTGTTAGGAGTGTTAGTCGTGTTAGGAGTGTTAGTGGTGTTAGGAGTGTTTGGAGTGTTAGTGGTGTTAGGAGTGTTAGTGAAGTTAGTTGTGTTAGTAGTTTTAGGAGTGTTAGTGGTGTTAGGAGTGTTAGTGGAGTTAGGAGTGTTAGTGGTGATAGGAGTGTTAGTGGTGTTAGGAGTGTTAGTGGTGTTAGTAATGTTAGTGGTGTTATGAGTGTTAGTGGAGTTAGGAGTGTTAGTAGTTTTAGGAGTGTTAGTGGAGTTAGGAGTGTTAGTAGTTTTAGGAGTGTTAGTGGTGTTAGGAGTGTTAGTGGAGTTAGGAGTGTTAGTGGTGATAGGAGTGTTAGTGGTGTTAGTGGTGTTAGGAGTGTTAGTGGTGTTAGTGGTGTTAGGAGTTGTAGTTGTGTTAGGAGTGTTAGTGGTGTTAGGAGTGTCAGTGGTGTTAGGAGTGTTAGTGGTGTTAGGAGTGTTAGTGGTGTTAGGAGTGTTAGTGGTGTTAGGAGTGTTAGTGGGGTTAGGTAGGTTAGGAGTGTTAGTGGAATTAGGAGTTGTAGTGGTGTTTGGAGTGTTAGTGGTGTTAGGAGTGTCATTGGTGTTAGGAGTGTTAGTGGTGTTAGGATTGTTAGTGGTGTTAGGAGTGTTAGTGGTGTTAGGAATGTTATGAGTGTTAGTGGTGTTAGGC
Organism: Coregonus lavaretus; assembly: GCF_964263955.1. Classification (NCBI taxonomy): domain Eukaryota; kingdom Metazoa; phylum Chordata; class Actinopteri; order Salmoniformes; family Salmonidae; genus Coregonus; species Coregonus lavaretus. The sequence goes on from NC_139994.1 coordinate 2,626,725, forward strand.
GTGTTAGTGGTGTTAGTAGTGTTAGTGGTGTTAGGAGTGTTAGTGGAGTTAGGATTGTTACTGGTGTTAGGAGTGCTAGTTGTGTTAGGAGTTTTAGTGGTGTTAGGAGTTTTAGTGGAGTTAGGAGTGTTGGTGGTGTTAGGAGTGTTAGTGGTGTTAGGAGTGTTAGTAGTGTTAGGAGTGTTAGTGGTGTCAGTGGTGTTAGGAGTGTTAGTGGTGTTAGGAGTGTCAGTGGTGTTAGGAGTGTTAGTGGTGTTAGGAGTGTTAGTGGTGTTAGGAGTGTTAGTGGTGTTAGGAGTGTTAGTGGTGTTAGGAGTGTTAGTGGTGTTAGGAGTGTTAGTGGTGTTAGGAGTGTCAGTGGTGTTAGGAGTGTTACGAGTGTTAGTGGTGTTAGGAGTGTTAGTGGTGTTAGGAGTGTTAGTGGTGTTAGGAGTGTCAGTGGTGTTAGGAGTGTTAGGAGTGTTAGTGGTGTTAGGAGTGTCAGTGGTGTTAGGAATGTTAGTGGTGTTAGGAGTGTTAGTGGTGTTAGGAGTGTTAGTGGTGTTAGGAATGTTAGGAGTGTTAGTGGTGTTAGGAGTGTTAGTTGTGTTAGGAGTGTTAGGAGTGTTAGTGGTGTTAGGCGTGTTAGTGGTGTTAGGAATGTTAGGAGTGTTAGTGGTGTTAGGAATGTTAGGAGTGTTAGTGGTGTTAGTAGTGTTAGGCGTGTTAGTGGTGTTAGTAGTGTCAGTGGTGTTAGGAGTGTTAGTGGAGTTAGGAGTGTTAGTGGTGTTAGGAGTGTTAGTAGTGTTTGGAGTGATAGTTATGTTAGGAGTGTTAGTGGTGTTAGTGGAGTTAGGAGTGTTAGTGGTGTTAGGAGTGTTAGTGGTGTTAGGAGTGTTAGTAGTTTTAGGAGTGTTAGTGGAGTTAGGAGTGTTAGTAGTTTTAGGAGTGTTAGTGGTGTTAGGAGTGTTAGTGGAGTTAGGAGTGTTAGGAGTGTTAGTGGTGTTAGTGGTGTTAGGAGTTGTAGTTGTGTTAGGAGTGTTAGTGGTGTTAGGAGTGTCAGTGGTGTTAGGAGTGTTAGTGGTGTTAGGAGTGTTAGTGGTGTTAGGAGTGTTAGTGGTTGTTAGGAGTGTTAGTGGGGTTAGGTAGGTTAGGAGTGTTAGTGGAATTAGGAGTTGTAGTGGTGTTTGGAGTGTTAGTGGTGTTAGGAGTGTCATTGGTGTTAGGAGTGTTAGTGGTGTTAGGATTGTTAGTGGTGTTAGGAGTGTTAGTGGTGTTAGGAATGTTAGGAGTGTTAGTGGTGTTAGGCGTGTTAGTGGTGTTAGTAGTGTTAGTGGTGTTAGGAGTGTTAGTGGAGTTAGGAGTTTTAGTGGTGTTAGGAGTTTTAGTGGAGTTAGGAGTGTTGGTGGTGTTAGGAGTGTTAGTGGTGTTAGGAGTGTTAGTAGTGTTAGGAGTGTTAGTGGTGTCAGTGGTGTTAGGAGTGTTAGTGGTGTTAGGAGTGTCAGTGGTGTTAGGAGTGTTAGTGGTGTTAGGAGTGTTAGTGGTGTCAGTGGTGTTAGGAGTTTTAGTGGTGTTAGGAGTTTTAGTGGAGTTAGGAGTGTTGGTGGTGTTAGGAGTGTTAGTGGTGTTAGGAGTGTTAGTAGTGTTAGGAGTGTTAGTGGTGTCAGTGGTGTTAGGAGTGTTAGTGGTGTTAGGAGTGTCAGTGGTGTTAGGAGTGTTAGTGGTGTTAGGAGTGTTAGTGGTGTTAGGAGTGTTAGTGGTGTTAGGAGTGTTAGTGGTGTTAGGAGTGTTAGTGGTGTTAGGAGTGTTAGTGGTGTTAGGAGTGTTAGTGGTGTTAGGAGTGTTAGTGGTGTTAGGAGTGTTAGTGGTGTTAGGAGTGTCAGTGGTGTTAGGAGTGTTACGAGTGTTAGTGGTGTTAGGAGTGCTAGTGGTGTTAGGAGTTTTAGTGGTGTTAGGAGTTTTAGTGGAGTTAGGAGTGTTGGTGGTGTTAGGAGTGTTAGTGGTGTTAGGAGTGTTAGTAGTGTTAGGAGTGTTAGTGGTGTCAGTGGTGTTAGGAGTGTTAGTGGTGTTAGGAGTGTCAGTGGTGTTAGGAGTGTTAGTGGTGTTAGGAGTGTTAGTGGTGTTAGGAGTGTTAGTGGTGTTAGGAGTGTTAGTGGTGTTAGGAGTGTTAGTGGTGTTAGGAGTGTTAGTGGTGTTAGGAGTGTCAGTGGTGTTAGGAGTGTTACGAGTGTTAGTGGTGTTAGGAGTGTTAGTGGTGTTAGGAGTGTTAGTGGTGTTAGGAGTGTCAGTGGTGTTAGGAGTGTTAGTAGTGTTAGGAGTGTTAGTGGTGTTAGGAGTGTCAGTGGTGTTAGGAATGTTAGTGGTGTTAGGAGTGTTAGTGGTGTTAGGAGTGTTAGTGGTGTTAGGAATGTTAGGAGTGTTAGTGGTGTTAGGAGTGTTAGTGGTGTTAGGAATGTTAGGAGTGTTAGTGGTGTTAGGAGTGTTAGTTGTGTTAGGAGTGTTAGGAGTGTTAGTGGTGTTAGGCGTGTTAGTGGTGTTAGGAATGTTAGGAGTGTTAGTGGTGTTAGGAATGTTAGGAGTGTTAGTGGTGTTAGTAGTGTTAGGCGTGTTAGTGGTGTTAGTAGTGTCAGTGGTGTTAGGAGTGTTAGTGGAGTTAGGAGTGTTAGTGGTGTTAGGAGTGTTAGTAGTGTTTGGAGTGATAGTTATGTTAGGAGTGTTAGTGGTGTTAGTGGAGTTAGGAGTGTTAGTGGTGTTAGGAGTGTTAGTGGTGTTAGGAGTGTTAGGAGTGTTAGTGGTGTTAGGAGTGTTAGTGGTGTTAGGAGTGTTAGGAGTGTTAGTAGTGTTAGTGGTGTTAGGAGTGTTAGTGGTGTTAGGAGTGTTAGTGGTGTTAGGAGTGTTAGGAGTGTTACTGGTGTTAGGAGTGTTAGTGGTGTTTGGAGTGTTAATGGAGTTAGAAGTGTTAGTGGAGTTAGGAGTGTTAGTGGTGCTAGGAGTGTTAGTTGTGTTAGGAGTGTTAGTGGTGTTAGGAGTGTTAGGAGTATTAGGGGGGTTAGTGGTGTTAGGAGTGTTAGTGGTGTTAGGAGTGTTAGTGGTGTTAGGAGTGTTAGTGGGGTTAGGAGTGTCAGTGGTGTTACGAGTGTTACGAGTGTTAGTGGTGTTAGTGGTGTTAGGAGTGTTAGTGGGGTTAGGAGTGTTAGGAGTGTTATTGGTGTTAAGAGTGTTAGTTGTGTTAGGATTGTCAGTGGTGTTGGAGTGTTAGTGGAATTAGGTGTGTTAGTGGTGTTAGGAGTGTTAGTGGTGTTAGGAGTGTTAGTGGTGTTAGGAGTGTTAGTGGTGTTAGGAGTGTTAGGAGTGTTAGGAGTGTTAGTGGTGTTAGTGTTGTTAGGAGTGTTAGTGGTGTTAGGAGTGTTAGTGGTGTTAGGAATGTTAATAGTGTTAGTGGTGTTAGGAGTGTTAGTGGTGTTAGGAGTGTTAGTGGTGTTAGGCGTGTTAGTGGTGTTAGTAGTGTCAGTGGTGTTAGGAGTGTTAGTGGGGTTAGGAGTGTTAGGAGTGTTATTGGTGTTAAGAGTGTTAGTTGTGTTAGGATTGTCAGTGGTGTTGGAGTGTTAGTGGAGTTAGGTGTGTTAGTGGTGTTAGGAGTGTTAGTGGTGTTAGGAGTGTTAGGAGTGTTAGTGGTGTTAGTTGTGTTAGGAGTGTTAGTGGTGTTAGTGGTGTTAGGAGTGTTAGTGGTGTTAGTGTTGTTAGGAGTGTTAGTGTTGTTAGGAGTGTTAGTGGGGTAAGGAGTGTTAGGAGTGTTAGGAGTGTCAGTGGTGTTAGGAGTGTTAGTGGTGTTACGAGTGTTACGAGTGTTAGTGGTGTTAGTGGTATTAGGAGTGTTGTTGGTGTTAGGAGTGTTAGTTCTGTTAGGATTGTCAGTGGTGTTGGATTGTTAGTGGAGTTAGGTGTGTTAGTGGTGTTAGGAGTGTTAGAAGTATTAGAGGGGTTAGTGGTGTTAGGAGTGTTAGTGGTGTTAGGAGTGTTAGTGGTGTTAGGAGTGTTAGTGGTGTTAGGAGTGTCAGTGGTGTTAGGAGTGTTACGAGTGTTAGTGGTGTTAGGAGTGTTAGTGGTGTTAGGAGTGTTAGTGGTGTTAGGAGTGTCAGTGGTGTTAGGAGTGTTAGTAGTGTTAGGAGTGTTAGTGGTGTTAGGAGTGTCAGTGGTGTTAGGAATGTTAGTGGTGTTAGGAGTGTTAGTGGTGTTAGGAGTGTTAGTGGTGTTAGGAATGTTAGGAGTGTTAGTGGTGTTAGGAGTGTTAGTGGTGTTAGGAATGTTAGGAGTGTTAGTGGTGTTAGGAGTGTTAGTTGTGTTAGGAGTGTTAGGAGTGTTAGTGGTGTTAGGCGTGTTAGTGGTGTTAGGAATGTTAGGAGTGTTAGTGGTGTTAGGAATGTTAGGAGTGTTAGTGGTGTTAGTAGTGTTAGGCGTGTTAGTGGTGTTAGTAGTGTCAGTGGTGTTAGGAGTGTTAGTGGAGTTAGGAGTGTTAGTGGTGTTAGGAGTGTTAGTAGTGTTTGGAGTGATAGTTATGTTAGGAGTGTTAGTGGTGTTAGTGGAGTTAGGAGTGTTAGTGGTGTTAGGAGTGTTAGTGGTGTTAGGAGTGTTAGGAGTGTTAGTGGTGTTAGGAGTGTTAGTGGTGTTAGGAGTGTTAGGAGTGTTAGTAGTGTTAGTGGTGTTAGGAGTGTTAGTGGTGTTAGGAGTGTTAGTGGTGTTAGGAGTGTTAGGAGTGTTACTGGTGTTAGGAGTGTTAGTGGTGTTTGGAGTGTTAATGGAGTTAGAAGTGTTAGTGGAGTTAGGAGTGTTAGTGGTGCTAGGAGTGTTAGTGGAATTAGGAGTTGTAGTGGTGTTTGGAGTGTCAGTGGTGTTAGGAGTGTTAGTGGTGTTAGGAGTGTTAGTGGTGTTAGGAGTGTTAGTGGTGTTAGGAATGTTAGGAGTGTTAGTGGTGTTAGGAGTGTTAGGAGTGTTAGTGGTGTTAGGCGTGGTAGTGATGTTAGTAGTGTTAGTGGTGTTAGGAGTGTTAGTGGAGTTAGGAGTGTTACTGGTGTTAGGAGTGCTAGTGGTGTTTGGAGTGATAGTGGTGTTAGTGGTGTTAGTGGAGTTAGGAGTTTTAGTGGAGTTAGGAGTGTTAGTAGTGTTAGGAGTGTTAGTGGTGTCAGTGGTGTTAGGAGTGTTAGTGGTGTTAGGAGTGTCAGTGGTGTTAGGAGTGTTAGTAGTGTTAGGAGTGTTAGTGGTGTCAGTGGTGTTAGGAGTGTTAGTGGTGTTAGGAGTGTCAGTGGTGTTAGGAGTGTCAGTGGTGTTAGGAATGTTAGTGGTGTTAGGAGTGTTAGTGGTGTTAGGAGTGTTAGGAGTATTAGGGGGGTTAGTGGTGTTAGGAGTGTTAGTGGTGTTAGGAGTGTTAGTGGTGTTAGGAGTGTTAGTGGGGTTAGGAGTGTCAGTGGTGTTACGAGTGTTACGAGTGTTAGTGGTGTTAGTGGTGTTAGGAGTGTTAGTGGGGTTAGGAGTGTTAGGAGTGTTATTGGTGTTAAGAGTGTTAGTTGTGTTAGGATTGTCAGTGGTGTTGGAGTGTTAGTGGAATTAGGTGTGTTAGTGGTGTTAGGAGTGTTAGTGGTGTTAGGAGTGTTAGTGGTGTTAGGAGTGTTAGTGGTGTTAGGAGTGTTAGGAGTGTTAGGAGTGTTAGTGGTGTTAGTGTTGTTAGGAGTGTTAGTGGTGTTAGGAGTGTTAGTGGTGTTAGGAATGTTAATAGTGTTAGTGGTGTTAGGAGTGTTAGTGGTGTTAGGAGTGTTAGTGGTGTTAGGCGTGTTAGTGGTGTTAGTAGTGTCAGTGGTGTTAGGAGTGTTAGTGGGGTTAGGAGTGTTAGGAGTGTTATTGGTGTTAAGAGTGTTAGTTGTGTTAGGATTGTCAGTGGTGTTGGAGTGTTAGTGGAGTTAGGTGTGTTAGTGGTGTTAGGAGTGTTAGTGGTGTTAGGAGTGTTAGGAGTGTTAGTGGTGTTAGTTGTGTTAGGAGTGTTAGTGGTGTTAGTGGTGTTAGGAGTGTTAGTGGTGTTAGTGTTGTTAGGAGTGTTAGTGTTGTTAGGAGTGTTAGTGGGGTAAGGAGTGTTAGGAGTGTTAGGAGTGTCAGTGGTGTTAGGAGTGTTAGTGGTGTTACGAGTGTTACGAGTGTTAGTGGTGTTAGTGGTATTAGGAGTGTTGTTGGTGTTAGGAGTGTTAGTTCTGTTAGGATTGTCAGTGGTGTTGGATTGTTAGTGGAGTTAGGTGTGTTAGTGGTGTTAGGAGTGTTAGAAGTATTAGAGGGGTTAGTGGTGTTAGGAGTGTTAATGGTGTTAGGAGTGTCTGCGTTGTTAGGAGTGTTACGAGTGTTAGTGGTGTTAGTGGTGTTAGGAGTGTTAGTGGTGTTAGGAGTGTCAGTGTTGTTAGGAGTGTTACGAGTGTTAGTGGAGTTAGGTGTGTTAGTGGTGTTCGGAGTGTTAGGAGTGTTAGTGGTATTAGGAGTGTTAGTGTTGTTAGGAGTGTTAGTGGTGTTAGGAGTGTTAGTCGTGTTGGAGTGTTAGTGGTGTTAGGAGTGTTTGGAGTGTTAGTGGTGTTAGAGTGTTAGTGAAGTTAGGAGTGTTAGTAGTTTTAGGAGTGTTAGTGGTGTTAGGAGTGTTAGTGGAGTTAGGAGTGTTAGTAGTTTTAGGAGTGTTAGTGGAGTTAGGAGTGTTAGTGGTGTTAGGAGTGTTAGTGGTGTTAGGAGTGTTAGTGGTGTTAGTGGTGTTAGGAGTGTTAGTGGTGTTAGTGTTGTTAGGAGTGTTAGTGGTGTTAGGAGTGTTAGTGGTGTTAGGAGTGTTTGGAGTGTTAGTGGTGTTAGGAGTGTTAGTGAAGTTAGGAGCGTTAGTAGTTTTAGGAGTGTTAGTGGTGTTAGGAGTGTTAGTGGAGTTAGGAGTGTTAGTGGTGATAGGAGTGTTAGTGGTGTTAGGAGTGTTAGTGGTGTTAGTGGTGTTAGTGGTGTTAGGAGTGTTAGTGGTGTTAGTGGTGTTAGGAGTTGTAGTTGTGTTAGGAGTGTTAGTAGTGTTAGGAGTGTCAGTGGAGTTAGGAGTGTTAGTGGTGATAGGAGTGTTAGTGGTGTTAGTGGTGTTAGGAGTGTTAGTGGTGTTAGTGGTGTTAGTGGTGTTAGGAGTGTTAGTGGTGTTAGTGTTGTTAGGAGTGTTAGTGGTGTTAGGAGTGTTAGTCGTGTTAGGAGTGTTAGTGGTGTTAGTAGTGTTTGGAGTGTTATTGGTGTTAGGAGTGTTAGTGAAGTTAGGAGTGTTAGTAGTTTTAGGAGTGTTAGTGGTGTTAGGAGTGTTAGTGGAGTTAGGAGTGTTAGTAGTGATAGGAGTGTTAGTGGTGTTAGGAGTGTTAGTGGTGTTAGTGGTGTTAGTGGTGTTAGGTGTGTTAGTGGTGTTAGTGGTGTTAGTGGTGTTAGGAGTTGTAGTGGTGTTAGGAGTGTCAGTGGTGTTAGGAGTGTTAGTGGTGTTAGGAGTGTTAGTGGGGTTAGGTAGGTTAGGAGTGTTAGTGGAATTAGGAGTTGTAGTGGTGTTTGGAGTGTCAGTGGTGTTAGGAGTGTTAGTGGTGTTAGGAGTGTTAGTGGTGTTAGGAGTGTTAGTGGTGTTAGGAATGTTAGGAGTGTTAGTGGTGTTAGGAGTGTTAGGAGTGTTAGTGGTGTTAGGCGTGTTAGTGATGTTAGTAGTGTTAGTGGTGTTAGGAGTGTTAGTGGAGTTAGGAGTGTTACTGGTGTTAGGAGTGCTAGTGGTGTTTGGAGTGATAGTGGTGTTAGTGGTGTTAGTGGAGTTAGGAGTTTTAGTGGAGTTAGGAGTGTTAGTAGTGTTAGGAGTGTTAGTGGTGTCAGTGGTGTTAGGAGTGTTAGTGGTGTTAGGAGTGTCAGTGGTGTTAGGAGTGTTAGTAGTGTTAGGAGTGTTAGTGGTGTCAGTGGTGTTAGGAGTGTTAGTGGTGTTAGGAGTGTCAGTGGTGTTAGGAGTGTCAGTGGTGTTAGGAATGTTAGTGGTGTTAGGAGTGTTAGTGGTGTTAGGAGTGTTAGTGGTGTTAGGAATGTTAGGAGTGTTAGTGGTGTTAGGAGTGTTAGTGGTGTTAGGAGTGTTAGTGGTGTTAGGAGTGTTAGTGGTGTTAGGAGTGTTAGTGGTGTTAGGAGTGTTACGAGTGTTAGTGGTGTTAGGAGTGTTAGTGGTGTTAGGAGTGTTAGTCGTGTTAGGAGTGTTAGTAGTTTTAGGAGTGTTAGTGGAGTTAGGAGTGTTAGTGGTGTTAGGAGTGTTAGTGGTGTTAGGAGTGTTAGTGGTGTTAGTGGTGTTAGGAGTGTTAGTGGTGTTAGTGTTGTTAGGAGTGTTAGTGGTGTTAGGAGTGTTAGTGGTGTTAGGAGTGTTTGGAGTGTTAGTGGTGTTAGAGTGTTAGTGAAGTTAGGAGTGTTAGTAGTTTTAGGAGTGTTAGTGGTGTTAGGAGTGTTAGTGGAGTTAGGAGTGTTAGTAGTTTTAGGAGTGTTAGTGGAGTTAGGAGTGTTAGTGGTGTTAGGAGTGTTAGTGGTGTTAGGAGTGTTAGTGGTGTTAGTGGTGTTAGGAGTGTTAGTGGTGTTAGTGTTGTTAGGAGTGTTAGTGGTGTTAGGAGTGTTAGTGGTGTTAGGAGTGTTTGGAGTGTTAGTGGTGTTAGGAGTGTTAGTGAAGTTAGGAGTGTTAGTAGTTTTAGGAGTGTTAGTGGTGTTAGGAGTGTTAGTGGAGTTAGGAGTGTTAGTGGTGATAGGAGTGTTAGTGGTGTTAGGAGTGTTAGTGGTGTTAGTGGTGTTAGTGGTGTTAGGAGTGTTAGTGGTGTTAGTGGTGTTAGGAGTTGTAGTTGTGTTAGGAGTGTTAGTAGTGTTAGGAGTGTCAGTGGAGTTAGGAGTGTTAGTGGTGATAGGAGTGTTAGTGGTGTTAGTGGTGTTAGGAGTGTTAGTGGTGTTAGTGGTGTTAGTGGTGTTAGTGGTGTTAGGAGTGTTAGTGGTGTTAGTGTTGTTAGGAGTGTTAGTGGTGTTAGGAGTGTTAGTCGTGTTAGGAGTGTTAGTGGTGTTAGTAGTGTTTGGAGTGTTAGTGGTGTTAGGAGTGTTAGTGAAGTTAGGAGTGTTAGTAGTTTTAGGAGTGTTAGTGGTGTTAGGAGTGATAGTGGAGTTAGGAGTGTTAGTAGTGATAGGAGTGTTAGTGGTGTTAGGAGTGTTAGTGGTGTTAGTGGTGTTAGTGGTGTTAGGAGTGTTAGTGGTGTTAGTGGTGTTAGTGGTGTTAGGAGTTGTAGTGGTGTTAGGAGTGTCAGTGGTGTTAGGAGTGTTAGTGGTGTTAGGAGTGTTAGTGGGGTTAGGTAGGTTAGGAGTGTTAGTGGAATTAGGAGTTGTAGTGGTGTTTGGAGTGTCAGTGGTGTTAGGAGTGTTAGTGGTGTTAGGAGTGTTAGTGGTGTTAGGAGTGTTAGTGGTGTTAGGAATGTTAGGAGTGTTAGTGGTGTTAGGAGTGTTAGGAGTGTTAGTGGTGTTAGGCGTGTTAGTGATGTTAGTAGTGTTAGTGGTGTTAGGAGTGTTAGTGGAGTTAGGAGTGTTACTGGTGTTAGGAGTGCTAGTGGTGTTTGGAGTGATAGTGGTGTTAGTGGTGTTAGTGGAGTTAGGAGTTTTAGTGGAGTTAGGAGTGTTAGTAGTGTTAGGAGTGTTAGTGGTGTCAGTGGTGTTAGGAGTGTTAGTGGTGTTAGGAGTGTCAGTGGTGTTAGGAGTGTTAGTAGTGTTAGGAGTGTTAGTGGTGTCAGTGGTGTTAGGAGTGTTAGTGGTGTTAGGAGTGTCAGTGGTGTTAGGAGTGTCAGTGGTGTTAGGAATGTTAGTGGTGTTAGGAGTGTTAGTGGTGTTAGGAGTGTTAGTGGTGTTAGGAGTGTTAGTGGTGTTAGGAATGTTAGGAGTGTTAGTGGTGTTAGGAGTGTTAGTGGTGTTAGGAGTGTTAGTGGTGTTAGGAGTGTTAGTGGTGTTAGGAGTGTTAGTGGTGTTAGGAGTGTTACGAGTGTTAGTGGTGTTAGGAGTGTTAGTGGTGTTAGGAGTGTTAGTCGTGTTAGGAGTGTCAGTGGTGTTAGGAGTGTTAGTAGTGTTAGGAGTGTTAGTGGTGTTAGGAGTGTTAGTGGTGTTAGGAGTGTTAGTCGTGTTAGGAGTGTTAGTCGTGTTAGGAATGTTAGTGGTGTTAGGAGTGTTAGTGGTGTTAGGAGTGTTAGTGGTGTTAGGAATGTTAGGAGTGTTAGTGGTGTTAGGAGTGTTAGTTGTGTTAGGAGTGTTAGGAGTGTTAGTGGTGTTAAGCGTGTTAGTGGTGTTAGTAGTGTCAGTGGTGTTAGGAGTGTTAGTGGAGTTAGGAGTGTTAGTGGTGTTAGGAGTGTTAGTAGTGTTTGGAGTGATAGTGATGTTAGGAGTGTTAGTGGAGTTGGAGTGTTAGTGGAGTTAGGTGTGTTAGTGGTGTTGGAGTGTTAGTGGAGTTAGGAGTGTTAGTGGTGTTTGGAGTGATAGTGATGTTAGGAGTGTTAGGAGTGTTAGTGGTGTTAGGAGTGTTAGTGGTGTTAGGAGTGTTAGGAGTGTTACTGGTGTTAGGAGTGTTAGTGGTGTTTGGAGTGTTAATGGAGTTAGGAGTGTTAGTGGTGTTAGGAGTGTTAGGAGTATTAGGGGGGTTAATGGTGTTAGGAGTGTTAGTGGTGTTAGGAGTGTTAGTGGGGTTAGGAGTGTCAGTGGTGTTACGAGTGTTATTAGTGTTAGTGGTGTTAGGAGTGTTAGGAGTGTTAGGATTGTCAGTGGTGTTGGAGTGTTAGTGGAGTTAGGTGTGTTAGTGGTGTTAGGAGTGTTAGTGGTGTTAGGAGTGTTAGTGGTGTTAGGAGTGTTAGTGGTGTTAGGAGTGTTAGGAGTGTTAGGAGTGTTAGTGGTGTTAGTGTTGTTAGGAGTGTTAGTGGTGTTAGGAGTGTTAGTGGTGTTAGGAATGTTAATAGTGTTAGTGGTGTTAGGAGTGTTAGTGGTGTTAGGAGTGTTAGTGGTGTTAGGCTTGTTAGTGGTGTTAGTAGTGTCAGTGGTGTTAGGAGTGTTAGTGGGGTTAGGAGTTTTAGGAGTGTTATTGGTGTTAAGAGTGTTAGTTGTGTTAGGATTGTCAGTGGTGTTGGAGTGTTAGTGGAGTTAGGTGTGTTAGGATTGTTAGTGGTGTTACTGTTGTTAGGAGTGTTAGTGGTTTTAGGAGTGTTAGTGGTGTTAGGAATGTTAGGAGTGTTAGTGGTGTTAGGAGTGTTAGTGGTGTTAGGCGTGTTAGTGGTGTTAGTAGTGTCAGTGGTGTTAGGAGTGTTAGTGGTGTTAGGAGTCTTAGTGGAGTTAGGAGTGTTAGTGGTGTTAGGAGTGTTAGGAATGTTAGGAGTGTTAGTGGTGTTAGGAGTGTTAGGAATGTTAGGAGTGTTAGTGGTGTTAGGAGTGTTAGTGGTGTTAGGCGTGTTAGTGGTGTTAGTAGTGTCAGTGGAGTTTGGAGTGTTAGTGGTGTTAGGAGTGTTCGTGGTGTTAGGAGTGTTAGGAATGTTAGGAGTGTTGGTGGTGTTAGTGGTGTTAGTGGAGTTTGGAGTGTTAGTGGTGTTAGGAGTGTTAGTGGTGTTAGGAGTGTTAGTGGTGTTAGTGTTGTTAGGAGTGTTAGTGGTGTTAGGAGTGTTAGTGGGGTAAGGAGTGTTAGGAGTGTTAGGAGTGTCAGTGGTGTTAGGAGTGTTAGGAGTGTTAGTGGTGTTAGGAGTGTTAGTGGAGTTATGAGTGTTAGTGGTGTTAGGAGTGTTAGTGGTGTTAGGAGTGTTAGTGGTGTTAGGAGTGTTAGTGGTGTTAGGAGTGTTAGTGGTGTTAGGAGTGTTAGTGGTGTTAGGAGTGTTAGTGGTGTTAGGAGTGTTAGTGGGGTTAGGAGTGTCAGTGGTGTTACGAGTGTTAGTGGTGTTAGTGGTGTTAGGATTGTCAGTGGTGTTGGAGTGTTAGTGGAGTTAGGTGTGTTAGTGGTGTTAGGAGTGTTAGTGGTGTTAGGAGTGTTAGTGGTGTTAGGAGTGTTAGAAGTATTAGGGGTGTTAGGAGTGTTAGTGGTGTTAGGAGTGTTAGTTGTGTTAGGATTGTCAGTGGTGTTGGAGTGTTAGTGGTGTTAGGTGTGTTAGTGGTGTTAGGAGTGTTAGTGGTGTTCGGAGTGTTAGGAGTGTTAGTGGTATTAGGAGTGTTAGTGTTGTTAGGAGTGTTAGTGGTGTTAGGAGTGTTAGTGGTGTTAGGAGTGTTAGGAGTGTTAGAAGTATTAGGGGGGTTAGTGGTGTTATGAGTGTTAATGGTGTTAGGAGTGTTAGTGGTGTTAGGAGTGTTAGGAGTGTTAGGAGTGTTAGTGGTGTTAGGAGTGTTAGTGGTGTTAGGAGTGTTAGTGGTGTTAGGAGTGTTAGTGGTGTTAGGAGTGTCAGTGGTGTTAGGAGTGTTAGTGGTGTTACGAGTGTTACGAGTGTTAGTTGTGTTAGTGATGTTAGTAGTGTTAGTGTTATTAGGAGTGTTAGGAGTGTTAGTTCTGTTAGGTTTGTCAGTGGTGTTGGAGTGTTAGTGGAATTAGGAGTGTTATGAGTATTAGGGGGGTTAGTGGTGTTAGGAGTGTTAGTGGTGTTAGGAGTGTTAGTGGTGTTAGGAGTGTTAGTTGTGTTAGGAGTGTTATGAGTATTAGGGGGGTTAGTGGTGTTAGGAGTGTCAGTGGTGTTAGGAGTGTTAGTGGTGTTAGGAGTGTTAGTGGGGTTAGGAGTGTTAGTGGTGTTAGGAGTGTTAGGAGTGTTAGTGGGGTTAGGAGTGTTAGGAGTGTTAGTGGTGTTAGGAGTGTTAGGAGTGTTAGTGGGGTTAGGAGTGTTAGGAGTGTTAGTGGTGTTAGGAGTGTTAGGAGTGTTAGTGGTGTTAGGAGTGTTAGTAGTGTTAGTGGAGTTAGGAGTGTTAGTGGTGTTAGGAGTGTTAGGAGTGTTAGTGGTGTTAGGAGTGTTAGTTGTGTTAGGAGTGTTATGAGTATTAGGGGGGTTAGTGGTGTTAGGAGTGTTAGTGGTGTTAGGAGTGTTAGTGGTGTTAGGAGTGTCAGTGGTGTTAGGAGTGTCAGTGGTGTTAGGAGTGTTAGTGGTGTTAGGAGTGTTAGTTTGACCAGGGCCCTACTATCCTCCCTATGTTCCATCCCCCTCAGCCAGAGCATATGGTCTACACCCAGAGGGGGTGATGCAACGTATGGATTTAACATATGGACATAATGGATTCTTTGTCTGTCCATCGGTGCTATTAGCCGAATGCTGTGTGTGACTTTATTGACGTGACTAAGGCCAGCAGCCACAGTCAGAAACATAAGGATACAGAGTAATGCAAACAGTGGGCCATGTTGGCTCAAAAAGGTCCAAGGCAATCAACATGGAATATAATTGTGAGCCAAAATGGCGCCCAATGGAGTTTAGATTCTCAAAGTATACACACGCAAAAACACACGCAAGCAAGCAAGCACACACACAAACAAATACACAAACACACACACAAACATGCAAACGCACTGGTGTGTTATTTCTGCATTCTGCCGCCCCCTCCACACGTGTAAATGTGAATCCCCTCCCGCCACACCGGATGTTCATCAACCGTTACCATGGTCACCATGGAACATTCGATGTGGTTCCCAGGGCGACAGCTTGGGAATCTCGCATGGAACGTCATTTGGTAGAGATGGGGGGATGGGGGGGGGGGGGGGGGTGAGAGATGAAAGAGGGAGACAGATAGGAGAAGGGGTGGCAGAGGAGAGGTGGAGGAAGATGAGAGGAGAGAGGGGAGAGAGGAGAGGGGGAGAGGAGAGAGAGGGAGGCAGAGGAGAGGAGAGAGAGGGAGAGAGGAGAGGATAGGAGAAGGGGAGGAAGAGGAAGAGGAGATGAGAGAGAGGGAGAGAGGAGAGGAGAGGAGAAGGGGAGGAAGAGGAGAGGAGAGAGAGGGAGGAAGAGGAAGAGGAGATGAGAGAGAAGGAGAGAGGAGAGGAGAGGAGAAGGGGAGGAAGAGGAAGAGGAGATGAGAGAGAGGGAGAGAGAGAGGAGAGGAGAAGGGGAGGAAGAGGAAGAGGAGATGAGAGAGAGGGAGAGAGAGAGGAGACGGGGAGAAAGAGGAGAGGAGAGACAGATGGGAAGTGAGAGGATAGATGGGATGAAAGAAGAGAGGAATCGTGAAAATAACGAACATAGTTTACGTAAGAGGCACAGAAGGAGGGGAAAAGACTGATAAATAGAAGAGTGAAGGAGATATGGGGTAGAAAAGAAAAAGTGGAAAGAGATACGATTATAGTAAAAGGGGGAATACGATATATAGAGAATATACTAAGACATGAAAACATATAGGGATATAAGAAGAAAAAAAGGTATAGAGCAGAGGTATAGACCATATAGACCAGAGGTATAGACCATAGGTATAGACCATATAGACCAGAGGTATAGACCATATAGAACAGAGGTATAGACCATATAGACCAGAGGTATAGACCATATAGACCAGATGTATAGACCATATAGACCAGAGGTATAGACCATAGGTATAGACCATATAGACCAGATGTATAGACCATATAGACCAGAGGTATAGACAATAGGTATAGACCATATAGACCAGAGGTATAGACCATATAGACCAGAGGTATAGACCATATAGACCAGAGGTATAGACCATATAGCCCAGAGGTATAGACCATATAGCCCAGAGGTAAAGACCATATAGACCAGAGGTATAGACCATATAGACCAGTGGTATAGACCATATAGACCAGAGGTATAGACCATATAGACCAGAGGTATAGACCATATAGACCAGAGGTATAGACAATAGGTATAGACCATATAGACCAGAGGTATATACCATATAGACCAGAGGTATAGACCATATAGACCAGAGGTATAGACCATATAGCCCAGAGGTATAGACCATATAGCCCAGAGGTATAGACCATATAGACCAGAGGTATAGACCATATAGACCAGAGGTATAGACCATATAGACCAGAGGTAAAGACCATATAGACCAGAGGTATAGACCATATAGACCAGTGGTATAGACCATATAGACCAGAGGTATAGACCATATAGACCAGAGGTATAGACCATATAGACCAGAGGTATAGACCATATAGACCAGAGGTATATACCATATAGACCAGAGGTATAGACCATATAGACCAGAGGTATAGACCATATAGACCAGAGGTATAGACCATATAGACCAGAGGTATAGACCATATAGACCAGAGGTATAGACCATATAGACCAGAGGTATAGACCATATAGACCAGAGGTATATACCATATAGACCAGAGGTATAGACCATATAGACCAGAGGTATAGACCATATAGACCAGAGGTATATACCATATAGACCAGAGGTATATACCATATAGACCAGAGGTATAGACCATATAGACCAGAGGAATATACCATATAGACCAGAGGTATAGACCATATAGACCAGAGGTATAGACCATATAGACCAGAGGTATAGACCATATAGACCAGAGGTATAGACCATATAGACCAGAGATATAGACCATATAGACCAGAGGTATAGACCAGAGGTATAGACCATATAGACCAGAGGTATAGACCATATAGACCAGAGGAATAGACCATATAGACCAGAGGTATAGACCATATAGACCAGAGGTATAGACCATATAGACCAGAGGTATAGACCATATAGACCAGAGGTATAGACCATATAGACCAGAGGTATATACCATATAGACCAGAGGTATAGACCATATAGACCCGATGTATAGACCATATAGACCAGAGGTATAGACCATATAGACCAGAGGTATAGACAATATAGACCATATAGACCAGAGGTATAGACCATATAGACCAGAGGTATAGACCATATAGACCAGAGGTATAGACCATATAGACCAGAGGTATAGACCATATAGACCAGAGGTATAGACCATATAGACCATATAGACCAGAGGTATAGACCATATAGACCAGAGGTATAGACCAGAGGTATAGACCATATTGACCAGATGTATAGACCATATAGACCAGATGTATAGACCATATAGACCAGAGGTATAGACCATATAGACCAGAGGTATAGACCATATAGACCATATAGACCAGAGGTATATACCATATAGACCATATAGACCAGATGTATAGACCATATAGACCAGAGGTATAGACCATATAGACCATATAGACCAGTGGTATAGACCATATAGACCATATAGACCATATAGACCATATAGACCAGTGGTATAGACCATATAGACCAGAGGTATAGACCATATAGACCAGATGTATAGACCATATAGACCAGAGGTATAGACAATATAGACCAGAGGTATATACCATATAGACCAGAGGTATAGACCATATAGACCAGATGTATAGACCATATAGACCAGAGGTATAGACCATATAGACCAGAGGTATAGACCATATAGACCAGAGGTATAGACCATATAGACCAGAGGTATAGACCATATAGACCATATAGACCAGAGGTATAGACCATATAGACCAGAGGTATATACCATATAGACCAGAGGTATAGACCATATAGACCAGAGGTATAGACCATATAGACCAGAGGTATAGACCATATAGACCAGAGGTATATACCATATAGACCAGATGTATAGACCATATAGACCAGAGGTATATACCATATAGACCAGATGTATAGATCATATAGACCAGAGGTATAGACCATATAGACCAGAGGTATAGACCAGAGGTATAGACCATATTGACCAGATGTATAGACCATATAGACCAGAGGTATAGACCATATAGACCATATAGACCAGAGGTATAGACCATATAGACCAGAGGTATAGACCATATAGACCAGAGGTATAGACCATATAGACCAGATGTATAGACCATATAGACCAGAGGTATATACCATATAGACCAGATGTATAGATCATATAGACCAGAGGTATAGACCATATAGACCAGAGGAATAGACCATATAGACCAGAGGTATAGACCATATAGACCAGAGGTATAGACCATATAGACCAGAGGTATAGACCATATAGACCAGAGGTATAGACCATATAGACCAGAGGTATATACCATATAGACCAGAGGTATAGACCATATAGACCCGATGTATAGACCATATAGACCAGAGGTATAGACCATATAGACCAGAGGTATAGACAATATAGACCATATAGACCAGAGGTATAGACCATATAGACCAGAGGTATAGACCATATAGACCAGAGGTATAGACCATATAGACCAGAGGTATAGACCATATAGACCAGAGGTATAGACCATATAGACCATATAGACCAGAGGTATAGACCATATAGACCAGAGGTATAGACCAGAGGTATAGACCATATTGACCAGATGTATAGACCATATAGACCAGATGTATAGACCATATAGACCAGAGGTATAGACCATATAGACCAGAGGTATAGACCATATAGACCATATAGACCAGAGGTATATACCATATAGACCATATAGACCAGATGTATAGACCATATAGACCAGAGGTATAGACCATATAGACCATATAGACCAGTGGTATAGACCATATAGACCATATAGACCATATAGACCATATAGACCAGTGGTATAGACCATATAGACCAGAGGTATAGACCATATAGACCAGATGTATAGACCATATAGACCAGAGGTATAGACCATATAGACCAGAGGTATATACCATATAGACCAGAGGTATAGACCATATAGACCAGATGTATAGACCATATAGACCAGAGGTATAGACCATATAGACCAGAGGTATAGACCATATAGACCAGAGGTATAGACCATATAGACCAGAGGTATAGACCATATAGACCATATAGACCAGAGGTATAGACCATATAGACCAGAGGTATATACCATATAGACCAGAGGTATAGACCATATAGACCAGAGGTATAGACCATATAGACCAGAGGTATAGACCATATAGACCAGAGGTATATACCATATAGACCAGATGTATAGACCATATAGACCAGAGGTATATACCATATAGACCAGATGTATAGATCATATAGACCAGAGGTATAGACCATATAGACCAGAGGTATAGACCAGAGGTATAGACCATATTGACCAGATGTATAGACCATATAGACCAGAGGTATAGACCATATAGACCATATAGACCAGAGGTATAGACCATATAGACCAGAGGTATAGACCATATAGACCAGAGGTATAGACCATATAGACCAGATGTATAGACCATATAGACCAGAGGTATATACCATATAGACCAGATGTATAGATCATATAGACCAGAGGTATAGACCATATAGACCAGAGGTATAGACCAGAGGTATAGACCATATTGACCAGATGTATAGACCATATAGACCAGAGGTATAGACCATATAGACCATATAGACCAGAGGTATAGACCATATAGACCAGAGGTATAGACCATATAGACCATATAGACCAGAGGTATATACCATATAGACCATAGGTATAGACCATATAGACCAGATGTATAGACCATATAGACCAGAGGTATAGACCATATAGACCATAGGTATAGACCATATAGACCAGATGTATAGACCATATAGACCAGAGGTATAGACCATATAGACCAGAGGTATAGACCATATAGACCAGAGGTATATACCATATAGACCAGATGTATAGACCATATAGACCAGAGGTATATACCATATAGACCATATAGACCAGAGGTATAGACCATATAGACCAGATGTATAGACCATATAGACCAGAGGTATAGACCATGTAGACCAGAGGTATAGACCATATAGACCAGAGGTATAGACCATATAGACCAGAGGTATAGACCATATAGACCAGAGGTATATACCATATAGACCATATAGACCAGAGGTATAGACCATATAGACCAGATGTATAGACCATATAGACCAGAGGTATAGACCATATAGACCAGAGGTATATACCATATAGACCAGAGGTATAGACCATATAGCCCAGAGGTATATACCATATAGACCAGAGGTATAGACCATATAGCCCAGAGGTATATACCATATAGACCAGAGGTATATACCATATAGACCAGAGGTATATACCATATAGACCAGAGGTATAGACCATATAGACCAGAGGTATATACCATATAGACCAGAGGTATAGACCATATAGACCAGAGGTATATACCATATAGACCAGAGGTATAGACCATATAGACCAGAGGTATAGACCATATAGACCATATAGCCCAGAGGTATAGACCATATAGACCAGAGGTATATACCATATAGACCAGATGTATAGACCATATAGCCCAGAGGTATATACCATATAGACCAGAGGTATAGACCATATAGCCCAGAGGTATATACCATATAGACCAGAGGTATATACCATATAGACCAGAGGTATAGACCATATAGACCAGAGGTATATACCATATAGACCAGAGGTATATACCATATAGACCAGAGGTATAGACCATATAGACCAGAGGTATATACCATATAGACCAGAGGTATAGACCATATAGACCAGAGGTATAGACCATATAGACCAGAGGTATAGACCATATAGACCAGAGGTATATACCATATAGACCAGAGGTATAGACCATATAGACCAGAGGTATAGACCATATAGACCAGAGGTATATACCATATAGACCAGAGGTATATACCATATAGACCAGAGGTATAGACCATATAGACCAGAGGAATATACCATATAGACCAGAGGTATAGACCATATAGACCAGAGGTATAGACCATATAGACCAGAGGTATAGACCATATAGACCAGAGGTATAGACCATATAGACCAGAGATATAGACCATATAGACCAGAGGTATAGACCATATAGACCATATAGACCAGAGGTATAGACCATATAGACCAGAGGAATAGACCATATAGACCAGAGGTATATACCATATAGACCAGAGGTATAGACCATATAGACCAGAGGTATAGACCATATAGACCAGAGGTATAGACCATATAGACCAGAGGTATATACCATATAGACCAGAGGTATAGACCATATAGACCCGATGTATAGACCATATAGACCAGAGGTATAGACCATATAGACCAGAGGTATAGACAATATAGACCATATAGACCAGAGGTATAGACCATATAGACCAGAGGTATAGACCATATAGACCAGAGGTATAGACCATATAGACCAGAGGTATAGACCATATAGACCAGAGGTATAGACCATATAGACCATATAGACCAGAGGTATAGACCATATAGACCAGAGGTATAGACCAGAGGTATAGACCATATTGACCAGATGTATAGACCATATAGACCAGATGTATAGACCATATAGACCAGAGGTATAGACCATATAGACCAGAGGTATAGACCATATAGACCATATAGACCAGAGGTATATACCATATAGACCATATAGACCAGATGTATAGACCATATAGACCAGAGGTATAGACCATATAGACCATATAGACCAGTGGTATAGACCATATAGACCATATAGACCATATAGACCATATAGACCAGTGGTATAGACCATATAGACCAGAGGTATAGACCATATAGACCAGATGTATAGACCATATAGACCAGAGGTATAGACCATATAGACCAGAGGTATAGAATATATAGACCAGAGGTATAGACCATATAGACCAGAGGTATAGACCATATAGACCAGAGGTATAGACCATATAGACCAGAGGTATAGACCATATAGACCATATAGACCAGAGGTATAGACCATATAGACCAGAGGTATATACCATATAGACCAGAGGTATAGACCATATAGACCAGAGGTATAGACCATATAGACCAGAGGTATAGACCATATAGACCAGAGGTATATACCATATAGACCAGATGTATAGACCATATAGACCAGAGGTATATACCATATAGACCAGATGTATAGACCATATAGACCAGAGGTATAGACCATATAGACCAGAGGTATAGACCAGAGGTATAGACCATATTGACCAGATGTATAGACCATATAGACCAGAGGTATAGACCATATAGACCATATAGACCAGAGGTATAGACCATATAGACCAGAGGTATATACCATATAGACCAGAGGTATAGACCATATAGCCCAGAGGTATAGACCATATAGCCCAGAGGTATAGACCATATAGACCAGAGGTATAGACCATATAGACCAGAGGTATAGACCATATAGACCAGAGGTAAAGACCATATAGACCAGAGGTATAGACCATATAGACCAGTGGTATAGACCATATAGACCAGAGGTATAGACCATATAGACCAGAGGTATAGACCATATAGACCAGAGGTATAGACCATATAGACCAGAGGTATATACCATATAGACCAGAGGTATAGACCATATAGACCAGAGGTATAGACCATATAGACCAGAGGTATAGACCATATAGACCAGAGGTATAGACCATATAGACCAGAGGTATAGACCATATAGACCAGAGGTATATACCATATAGACCAGAGGTATAGACCATATAGACCAGAGGTATAGACCATATAGACCAGAGGTATATACCATATAGACCAGAGGTATATACCATATAGACCAGAGGTATAGACCATATAGACCAGAGGAATATACCATATAGACCAGAGGTATAGACCATATAGACCAGAGGTATAGACCATATAGACCAGAGGTATAGGCCATATAGACCAGAGGTATAGACCATATAGACCAGAGATATAGACCATATAGACCAGAGGTATAGACCATATAGACCATATAGACCAGAGGTATAGACCATATAGACCAGAGGAATAGACCATATAGACCAGAGGTATATACCATATAGACCAGAGGTATAGACCATATAGACCAGAGGTATAGACCATATAGACCAGAGGTATAGACCATATAGACCAGAGGTATATACCATATAGACCAGAGGTATAGACCATATAGACCCGATGTATAGACCATATAGACCAGAGGTATAGACCATATAGACCAGAGGTATAGACAATATAGACCATATAGACCAGAGGTATAGACCATATAGACCAGAGGTATAGACCATATAGACCAGAGGTATAGACCATATAGACCAGAGGTATAGACCATATAGACCAGAGGTATAGACCATATAGACCATATAGACCAGAGGTATAGACCATATAGACCAGAGGTATAGACCAGAGGTATAGACCATATTGACCAGATGTATAGACCATATAGACCAGATGTATAGACCATATAGACCAGAGGTATAGACCATATAGACCAGAGGTATAGACCATATAGACCATATAGACCAGAGGTATATACCATATAGACCATATAGACCAGATGTATAGACCATATAGACCAGAGGTATAGACCATATAGACCATATAGACCAGTGGTATAGACCATATAGACCATATAGACCATATAGACCATATAGACCAGTGGTATAGACCATATAGACCAGAGGTATAGACCATATAGACCAGATGTATAGACCATATAGACCAGAGGTATAGACCATATAGACCAGAGGTATAGAATATATAGACCAGAGGTATAGACCATATAGACCAGAGGTATAGACCATATAGACCAGAGGTATAGACCATATAGACCAGAGGTATAGACCATATAGACCATATAGACCAGAGGTATAGACCATATAGACCAGAGGTATATACCATATAGACCAGAGGTATAGACCATATAGACCAGAGGTATAGACCATATAGACCAGAGGTATAGACCATATAGACCAGAGGTATATACCATATAGACCAGATGTATAGACCATATAGACCAGAGGTATATACCATATAGACCATATAGACCAGAGGTATAGACCATATAGACCAGAGGTATAGACCAGAGGTATAGACCATATTGACCAGATGTATAGACCATATAGACCAGAGGTATAGACCATATAGACCATATAGACCAGAGGTATAGACCATATAGACCAGAGGTATAGACCATATAGACCATATAGACCAGAGGTATATACCATATAGACCATATAGACCATAGGTATAGACCATATAGACCAGATGTATAGACCATATAGACCAGAGGTATAGACCATATAGACCAGAGGTATAGACCATATAGACCAGAGGTATATACCATATAGACCAGATGTATAGACCATATAGACCAGAGGTATATACCATATAGACCATATAGACCAGAGGTATAGACCATATAGACCAGATGTATAGACCATATAGACCAGAGGTATAGACCATGTAGACCAGAGGTATAGACCATATAGACCAGAGGTATAGACCATATAGACCAGAGGTATAGACCATATAGACCAGAGGTATATACCATATAGACCATATAGACCAGAGGTATAGACCATATAGACCAGAGGTATATACCATATAGACCAGAGGTATAGACCATATAGACCAGAGGTATATACCATATAGACCAGATGTATAGACCATATAGACCAGAGGTATAGACCATATAGACCAGAGGTATATACCATATAGACCAGAGGTATAGACCATATAGCCCAGAGGTATATACCATATAGACCAGAGGTATAGACCATATAGCCCAGAGGTATATACCATATAGACCAGAGGTATATACCATATAGACCAGAGGTATATACCATATAGACCAGAGGTATAGACCATATAGACCAGAGGTATATACCATATAGACCAGAGGTATAGACCATATAGACCAGAGGTATATACCATATAGACCAGAGGTATAGACCATATAGACCAGAGGTATAGACCATATAGACCATATAGCCCAGAGGTATAGACCATATAGACCAGAGGTATATACCATATAGACCAGATGTATACACCATATAGCCCAGAGGTATATACCATATAGACCAGAGGTATAGACCATATAGCCCAGAGGTATATACCATATAGACCAGAGGTATATACCATATAGACCAGAGGTATAGACCATATAGACCAGAGGTATATACCATATAGACCAGAGGTATATACCATATAGACCAGAGGTATAGACCATATAGACCAGAGGTATATACCATATAGACCAGAGGTATAGACCATATAGACCAGAGGAATATACCATATAGACCAGAGGTATAGACCATATAGACCAGAGGTATAGACCATATAGACCAGAGGTATAGACCATATAGACCAGAGGTATAGACCATATAGACCATATAGACCAGAGGTATATACCATATAGACCATATAGACCAGATGTATAGACCATATAGACCAGAGGTATAGACCATATAGACCATATAGACCATATAGACCAGTGGTATAGACCATATAGACCAGAGGTATAGACCATATAGACCAGATGTATAGACCATATAGACCAGAGGTATAGACCATATAGACCAGAGGTATAGAATATATAGACCAGAGGTATAGACCATATAGACCAGAGGTATAGACCATATAGACCAGAGGTATAGACCATATAGACCAGAGGTATAGACCATATAGACCATATAGACCAGAGGTATAGACCATATAGACCAGAGGTATATACCATATAGACCAGAGGTATAGACCATATAGACCAGAGGTATAGACCATATAGACCAGAGGTATACACCATATAGACCAGAGGTATATACCATATAGACCAGATGTATAGACCATATAGACCAGAGGTATATACCATATAGACCAGATGTATAGACCATATAGACCAGAGGTATAGACCATATAGACCAGAGGTATAGACCCGAGGTATAGACCATATTGACCAGATGTATAGACCATATAGACCAGAGGTATAGACCATATAGACCATATAGACCAGAGGTATAGACCATATAGACCAGAGGTATAGACCATATAGACCATATAGACCAGAGGTATATACCATATAGACCATATAGACCATAGGTATAGACCATATAGACCAGATGTATAGACCATATAGACCAGAGGTATAGACCATATAGACCAGAGGTATAGACCATATAGACCAGAGGTATATACCATATAGACCAGATGTATAGACCATATAGACCAGAGGTATATACCATATAGACCATATAGACCAGAGGTATAGACCATATAGACCAGATGTATAGACCATATAGACCAGAGGTATAGACCATGTAGACCAGAGGTATAGACCATATAGACCAGAGGTATAGACCATATAGACCAGAGGTATAGACCATATAGACCAGAGGTATATACCATATAGACCATATAGACCAGAGGTATAGACCATATAGACCAGATGTATAGACCATATAGACCAGAGGTATAGACCATATAGACCAGAGGTATATACCATATAGACCAGAGGTATAGACCATATAGCCCAGAGGTATATACCATATAGACCAGAGGTATAGAC
The DNA here is from genome assembly GCF_964263955.1 of Coregonus lavaretus. Lineage (NCBI taxonomy): Eukaryota > Metazoa > Chordata > Actinopteri > Salmoniformes > Salmonidae > Coregonus > Coregonus lavaretus. Next base: position 2,652,042 of record NC_139994.1, read on the forward strand.
CATATAGCCCAGAGGTATATACCATATAGACCAGAGGTATATACCATATAGACCAGAGGTATATACCATATAGACCAGAGGTATAGACCATATAGACCAGAGGTATATACCATATAGACCAGAGGTATAGACCATATAGACCAGAGGTATATACCATATAGACCAGAGGTATAGACCATATAGACCAGAGGTATAGACCATATAGACCATATAGACCAGAGGTATAGACCATATAGCCCAGAGGTATAGACCATATAGACCAGAGGTATATACCATATAGACCAGATGTATAGACCATATAGACCAGAGGTATAGACCATATAGACCAGAGGTATAGACCATATAGCCCATATGGCCCTGAGGTATAGACCATATAGTCAAGATGTATATACCATATACAGTTGAAGTCAGAAGTTTACATACACGTAGGTTGGAGTCATTAAAACTTGTTTTTCAACCACTCCACAAATTTCTTGTTAACAAACTACAGTTTTGGCAAGTTGTTTAGGGACATCTACTTTGTGCCTGACACAGGTAATTTTTCCAACAATTGTTTACAGACAGATTATTTAACTTATAATTCATTGTATCACAATTCCAGTGGTTCAGAAGTTTACATACACTAAGTTGACTGTGCCTTTAAACAGCTAGTAAAATTCGAGAAAACGATGTCATGGCCTTAGAAGCTTCTGATAGGCTAATTGACATCATTTTAGTCAATTGGAGGTGTACCTGTGGATGTATTTCAAGGCCTACCTTCAAAATCAGTGCCTCTTTGCTTGACATCATGGGAAAATAAAAATAAATCAGCCAAGACCTCAGAAAAACAATGGTAGACCTCCACAAGTCTGGTTCATCCTTGGAAGCAATTTCCAAACGTCTGAAGGTACAAACAGTAGGTTCATCTGTACAAACAATAGTACGCAAGTATAAACACCATGGGACCACGCAGCCGTCATACCGCTCAGGAAGGAGACGCGTTCTGTCTCCTAGAGATGAACGTACTTTGGTGCGAAAAGTGCAAATCAATCCCAGAACAACAGCAAAGGACCTTGTGAAGATCTTGGAGGAAACAGGTACAAAAGTACCTATATCCACAGTAAAACAAGTCCTATCTAGTCCTGTGTAGCTCAGTTGGTAGAGCATGGCGCTTCCAAAGCCAGGGTTGTGGGTTCGATTCCCACGGGGGACCAGTATGGAGAAAAATATATATATATATATGCACTCACTAACTGTAAGTCGCTCTGGATAAGAGTGTCTGCTAAATGACTCAAATGTAAATATCGACATAACCTGAAAGGCCGCTCAGCAAGGAAGAAGCCACTGCTCCAAAACCGCCATAAAAAAGCCAGACTACGGTTTGCAACTGCACATGGGGACAAAGATCGTACTTTTTGGAGAAATGTCCTCTGGTCTGATGAAACAAAAATAGAACTGTTTGGCCATAATGACCATCGTTATGTTTGGAGGAAAAAGGAGGTACTTGCAAGCCGAAGAACACCATCCCAACCGTGAAGCACGGGGGTGGCAGCACCATGCTGTGGGGGTGCTTTGCTGCAGGAGGGACTGGTGCACTTCATGAGGAAGGAAAATTATGTGGATATATTGAAGCAACATCTCAAGACATCAATCAGGAAGTTAAAGCTTGGTCGCAAATGGGTCTTCCAAATGGACAATGACCCCAAGCATACTTCCAAAGTTGTGGCAAAATGGCTTATGGATAACTAAGTCAAGGTATTGGAGTAGCCATCACAAAGCCCTGACCTCAATCCTATAGAAAATGTGTGGGCAGAACTGAAAAAGCGTGTTAGAGCAAGGAGGCCTACAAACCTGACTCAGTTACACCAGCTCTGTTAGGAGGAATGGGCCCAAATTCACCCAACTTATTGTGGGAAGCTTGTGGAAGGCTACCCGACACTTTTTACCCAAGTCAAACAATTTAAAGGCAATGCTACCAAATACTAATTGAGTGTATGTAAACTTCTGACCCACAGGGAATGTGATGAAAGAAATAAAAGCTGAAATAAATCATTCTCTCTACTATTATTCTGACATTTCACATTCTTAAAATAAAGTGGTGATCCTAACTGACCTAAGACATGGAATTTTTACTAGGATTAAATGTCAGGAACTGTGAAAAACTGAGTTTAAATGTATTTGGCTAAGGTGTACGTAAACTTCCGACTTCAACTGTAGACCATATATTGAACAGATGTATATACCATATAGGCTTGAAGTATACAGTGAGGGAAAAAAGTATTTGATCCCCTGCTGATTTTGTACGTTTGCCCACTGACAAAAACATGATCAGTCTATAATTTTAATGGTAGGTTTATTTGAACAGTGAGAGACAGAACATCAGCAAAAATATCCAGAAAAACTAATGTAAAAAATGTTATAAATTGATTTGCATTTTAATTAGGGAAATAAGTATTTGACCCCTCTGCAAAACATGACTTAGTACTTGCTGGCAAAACCCTTGTTGGCAATCACAGAGGTCAGACATTTCTTGTAGTTGGCCACCAGGTTTGCACACATCTCAGGAGGGATTTTGTCCCACTCCTCTTTGCAGATCTTCTCCAAGTCATTAAGGTTTCGAGGCTGACGTTTGGCAACTCAAACCTTCAGCTCCCTCCACAGATTTTCTATGGGATTAAGGTCTGGAGACTGGATAGGCCACTCCAGGACCTTAATGTGCTTCTTCTTGAGCCACTCCTTTGTTGCCTTGGCTGTGTGTTTTGGGTCATTGTCATGCTGGAATACCCATCCACAACCCATTTTCAATGCCCTGGCTGAGGGAAGGAGGTTCTCACCCAAGATTTGACGGTACATGGCCCCGTCCATCGTCCCTTTGATGCGGTGAAGTTGTCCTGTCCCCTTAGCAGAAAAACACCCCCAAAGCATAATGTTTCCACCTCCATGTTTGACGGTGGGGATGGTTTTGTTGGGGTCATAGGCAGCATTCCTCCTCCTCCAAACACGATGAGTTGAGTTGATGCCAAAGAGCTCGATTTTGGTCTCATCTGACCACAACACGTTCACCCAGTTCTCCTCCAAATCATTCAGATGTTCATTGGCAAACTTCAGACGGGCCTGTATGTGTGCTTTCTTGAGCAGGGGGACCTTGCGGGCGCTGCAGGATTTCAGTCCTTCACGGCGTAGTGTGTTACCAATTGTTTTCTTGGTGACTATGGTCTCAGCTGCCTTACATTTACATTTACATTTTAGTCATTTAGCAGACGCTCTTATCCAGAGCGACTTACAGTTAGTGAGTGCATACATTATATTTTTTCATACTGGCCCCCCGTGGGAATCGAAACCCACAACCCTAGCGTTGCAAACGCCGTGCTCTACCAACATCCCTGCCGGCCATTCCCTCCCCTACCCTGGACGACGCTGGGCCAATTGTGCGCCGCCCCATGGGTCTCCCGGTCGCGGCCGGCTACGACAGAGCCTTGAGATCATTGACAAGATCCTCCCGTGTAGTTCTGGGCTGATTCCTCACCGTTCTCATGATCATTGCAACTCCACGAAGTGAGATCTTGCATGGAGCCACAGGCCGAGGGAGATTGACAGTTCTTTTGTGTTTCTTCCATATTGCGAATATTCGCACCAACTGTTGTCACCTTCTCACCAAGCTGCTTGGCGATGGTCTTGTAGCCCATTCCAGCCTTATGTAGGTCTACAATCTTGTCCCTGACATCCTTGGAGAGCTCTTTGGTCTTGGCCATGGTGGAGAGTTTGGAATCTGATTGATTGATTGCTTCTGTGGACAGGTGTCTTTAATACAGGTAACAAACTGAGATTAGGAGCACTCCCTTTAAGAGTGTGCTCCTAATCTCAGCTCGTTACCTGTATAAAAGACACCTGGGAGCCAGAAATCTTTCTGATTGAGAGGGGGTCAAATACTTATTTCCCTCATTAAAATGCAAATCAATTTATAACATTTTTTACATGCGTTTTTCTGGATTTTGTTGTTGTTATTCTGTCTCTCACTGTTCAAATAAACCTACCATTAAAATTATAGACTGATCATTTCTTTGTCAGTGGGCAAACGTACAAAATCAAATACTTTTTTCCCTCACTGTACACCATATTGACCATATAGCCCAGAGGAATAGACTATACAGCCCAGAGGTATTGACCATATAGCCCAGAGGAATAGAACATATAGTCCAGAGGTATAGACCATATAGCCAGAGGTATAGACCATATAGCCAGAGGTATCCAGGCTCTGTCGTAGCCGGCCGCGACCAGGAGACCCATGGGGCGGCGCACAATTGGCCCAGCGTCGTCCAGGGTAGGGGAGGGAATGGCCGGCAGGGATGTAGCTCAGTTGGTAGAGCATGGCGTTTGCAACGCCAGGGTAGTGGGTTCGATTCCCACGGGGGGCCAGTATGAAAATGTAGGAGGAAAATTATGAAGATGAGGGATGAAGGAGAGGAGTGAGGGATGAAGGAGAGGAGTGAGGGATGAAGAAGAGGAGTGAGGGATGAGGAATAGGGGAGCAAGGGGTGAAGGAGAGGAGTGAGGGATGAGGAATAGGGGAGCAAGGGGTGAAGGAGAGGAGTGAGGGATGAGGAATAGGGGAGCAAGGGGTGAAGGAGAGGAGTGAGGGATGAGGAATAGGGGAGCAAGGGGTGAAGGAGAGGAGTGAGGGATGAAGGAGAAGAGTGAGGGATGAGGAATAGGGGAGCAAGGGGTGAAGGAGAGGAGTGAGGGATGAAGGATAGGATCGAGGGATGAAGGAGAGGAGTGAGGGATGAAGGAGAGGAGTGAGGGATGAAGGAGAGGAGTGACGGATGAAGGAGAGGAGTGACGGATGAAGGAGAGGAGTGAGGGATGAAGGACAGGATCGAGGGATGAAGGAGAGGAGTGAGGGATGAGGAATAGGGGAGCAAGGGGTGAAGGAGAGGAGTGAGGGATGAGGAATAGGGGAGCAAGGGATGAAAGGGAGAGGAAGAAGGACCCAGTTGCCATGGCAATATGATCGACTCTCATTCGACTCTTTTGTCTCGAGGGTCAACTGTCGATCCTACCTGCATAATAAACCTTATACACAACCATGCACACACACACACACACACATGCCCAAACACACACACACACACACATGCACACACACGCACATGCACACGCACACACACACACACACACACACATCCATAAACACACATAACATGCAAACAATTACAACACACACACACAAACACACAACACAGAGGCACATACAAACTTACAGTATATGTAGAAACACATAAACTCAAATATTTTATACACACAAACCCAAATATAAACACTTTGAGGCCAACATTCGTTGAAAAAAAAAACAGTTTGGCTGAATCAGTTTGTCTCTCTCTCTCTCTCTCTCTCTCTCTCTCTCTCTCTCTCTCTCTCTCTCTCTCTCTCTCTCTCTCTCTCTCTCTCTCTCTCTCTCTCTCTCTCTCTCTCTCTCTCTCTCTCTCTCTCTGTCTCTCTCTCTCTCTCTTTGTCTCTGTCTCTGTCTCTCTGTCTTTCTCTGTCTCTCAATTCAATTCAATTTCAATTCAATAGACTTTATTGACATGGCAAGTTAAATTGTCAAAATATACATATAACAAAAATGGTGGGACCAACAGCAATAATAACAGTAGTAGTGGAAATGGGATTACCATTAACAGCAACTACAACAACAATATTAATGAGAATAACAATACATTAAAGCAATAGTAGTCGACCAATCTCAACATGACTGAGAAGACACATGACATAGTATGAAAGCCAAAACAAAACCAAAACAGGAAACATTATTGACATTACATTACACTTTTCACTGGCTATCCCTCAGGTTGTGGCAGGAGGACACATTTTGGCTTTTCACCCAATAAATATTTGATTTTTCATCTTTTATAGTTTCAAATTCTTTGCACTGAATGATGACACATATTCTCTTAGGTCTGTGTATTTGTCACAGTGTAATAGGAAATGCAGCTCTGTCTCTACCTCTCCCCGGGGGCAGAGTGAGCACAGCCTGTCCTCTCTGGGCAGCCAGGTTTGCCTGTGACGACCGGTCTCTATAGCCAGACTGTGCTCACTGAGTCTGTACCTAGTCATTGTTTTCCTCAGTTTTCTATCAGTCACAGTGGTCAGATAGTCTGCCACCATGTACTGTCTGTTTAGAGCCAAATAGCATTGAAGTTTACTTTGATCTTTAGTGGTGTCTTTCCAATAGGTGATATATTTTTATTTTTGCTTTGTGATGATTTGTTTGGGCCAGATTTTCTGAGTGCTGTCCTGAGGCTCTATGAGGTTGGTTTGGGTTAGTGAACTGAGCCTCAGAACCAGCTGGCTGAGGGGACTCTTCTCTTGTTTCATCTCTTGACATAGTGGAGCTGTGTGATGGAATGTTTTGGGGTCACTTGTTTTTAGGAATGTTTTGGGGTCACTTGTTTTTAGATGGTTGTAAAATTTGATGGCTCTTTTTTCTATTAGAATAAGGAGGGGGTATTGGCCCAATTCTGCTCTACATGTGTTATTTTGAGTTTTTCTTTGCACTTACAATACAGTCTTGCAAAACTCTGCATGCAGCATTTCGATTGGATGTTTGTCCCATTTGGTGAATTCAGTATTAGAGAGCGGACACCATACTTCGCTGCCATATAGAGCAATTGGTTCTATAACTGATTGGAACATTTTGAGCCAGATTCTAATTGGAATTTCGATTTATTTTAATGTTCCTTTTAATGGCATAGAATTCTCTAATGGCTTAGAATTCTCTATCTCTCTCTCTCTCTCTCTCTCTCCCTCTCTCTCTCTCTCTCTCTCTCTCTCTCTCTCTCTCTCTCTCTCTCTCTGTCTCTCTCTGTCTCTCTGTCTCTCTGTCTCTCTGTCTCTCTCTCAACTCAATTCACTTCAAAGGGCTTTATTGGCATGGGAAATATATGTTAACATTGCCAAAGCAAGTGAAGTAGATAATAAACAAAAGTGAAATAAACAATAAAAAATGAACAGTAAATATTACACTCACAAAAGTTCCAAAGGAATAAAGACATTTCAAATGTCATATTATGTCTATATACAGCGCCGGAGAAGATGGCTGCCGTTTTACAGCCCTCTAACCATTTGTACTATTATGTGTGTTTTTCCGCGTTATTTGTAATTTATTTTGTACATAATGTTTCTGCCATCGTCTCTTATAACCAAAAAGAGCTTCTGGATATCAGGACAGCGATTACTCACCTCGTATTGGACGAAGATTTTTTCTTCAACGAGGCGGCGGCGAAGGATATCATGCAGACACCCGACAAGGCCCAAATCCCCGTCATTCGCGTGAGGAAGAGACGGAGATATCGTGGACGTAGATCGGGGTGCCTTGTAAGGATCCGACGGCGAGCGAGTAAACTGCCTCTTCCATCAATCCTATTAGCCAATCTTCAATCACTGGATAACAAATTGGATGACCTAAGATTACGGTTATCCTACCAACGGGACATTAAAAACTGTAATATCCTATGTTTCACAGAGTCGTGGCTGAACGACGACAATGATAACATACAGCTAGCGGGCTATACGCTACATCGGCAGGATAGAACGGCTGACTCCGGTAAGACAAGGGGTGGCGGTCTGTGTATATTTGTAAACAACAGCTGGTGCACAAAATCAAATACTAAGGAAGTCTCAAGGTTTTGCTCGCCTGAGGTAGAGTATCTTATGATAAGCTGTAGACCACACTATTTATCAAGAGAGTTTTCATCTATATTTTTCATAGCTGTCTATTTACCGCCACAAACCAATGCTGGCATTAAGATTGCACTGAATGAGTTGTACAAGGCCATAAATCAACAGGAAAACGCTCATCCAGATGCAGCACTCCTAGTGGCCGGGGACTTTAATGCAGGGAAACTTAAATCCGTTCTACCTAATTTCTACCAGCATGTTAAATGTGCAACCAGAGGAAAAAAACTCTAGACCACCTTTACTCCACACACAGAGACGCATACAAAGCTCTCCCTCGCCCTCCATTTGGCAAATCTGACCATAACTCTATCCTCCTGATTCCTGCTTATAAGCAAAATCTAAAGCAGGAAGCACCAGTGACTCGGTTAATAAAAAAGTGGTCAGATGACACAGATGCTAAGCTACAGGACTGTTTTGCTAGCACAGACTGGAACATGTTCCGGGATTCTTCAGACAGCATTGAGGAGTACACCACATCAGTCACTGCTTCATCAATAAGTGCATCGATGATGTCGTCCCCACAGTGACCGTACGTACATATCCCAACCAGAAGCCATGGATTACAGGAAACATCCGCACTGAGCTAAAGGGTAGAGCTGCCGCCTTCAAGGAACGGGACTCTAACCCGGACGCTTATAAGAAATCCCGCTATGCCCTCCGACGAACCATCAAACAGGCAAAGAGTCAATACAGGGCTAAGATTGAATCGTACTACACTGGCTCTGACGCTCGTCGGATGTGGCAGGCCTTGAAAACTATTACAGACTACAAAGGGAAGCACAGCCGCGAGCTGCCCAGTGACACAAGCCTACCAGACGAGCTAAACCACTTCTATGCTCGCTTCGAGGCAAGCAACACTGAAGCATGCATGAGAGCACCAGCTGTTCCGGATGACTATGTGATCACGCTCTCCGTAGCCGATGTGAGTAAGACTTTTAAGCAGGTCAACATTCACAAGGCCGCAGGGCCAGACGGATTACCAGGACGTGTACTCCGAGCATGTGCTGACCAACTGGCAAGTGTCTTCACTGACATTTTCAACATGTCCCTGACTGAGTCTGTAATACCAACATGTTTCAAGCAGACCACCATAGTCCCCGTGCCCAAGGAATCTAAGATAACCTGCCTAAATGACTACCGACCCGTAGCACTGACGTCTGTAGCCATGAAGTGCTTTGAAAGGCTGGTCATGGCTCACATCAACAGCATTATCCCAGAAACCCTAGACCCACTCCAATTTGCATACCGCCCCAACAGATCCACAGATGATGCAATCTCTATTGCACTCCACACTGCCCTTTCCCACCTGGACAACAGGAACACCTACGTGAGAATGCTATTCATTGACTACAGCTCAGCATTCAACACCATAGTGCCCTCTAAGCTCATCACTAAGCTAAGGATCCTGGGAATAAACACCTCCCTCTGCAACTGGATCCTGGACTTCCTGACGGGCCACCCCCAGGTGGTAAGGGTAGGTAACAACACATCTGCCACACTGATCCTCAACACGGGGGCCCCTCAGGGGTGCGTGCTCAGTCCCCTCCTGTACTCTCTGTTCACCCATGACTGCATGGCCAGGCACGACTCCAACACCATCATTAAGCTTGCAGACGACACAACAGTGGTAGGCCTGATCACCGACAACGATGAGACAGCCTATAGGGAGGAGGTCAGAGACCTGGCCGTGTGGTGCCAGGACAACAACCTCTCCCTCAACGTGACCAAGACAAAGGAGATGATTGTGGACTACAGGAAAAAAAAGAGGACTGAGCACGCCCCCATTCTCATTGACGGGGCTGTAGTGGAACAGGTTGAGAGCTTCAAGTTCCTTGGTGTCCACATCACCAACGAACTATCATGGTCCAAACACACCAAGACAGTCGTGAAGAGGGCACGACAAAGCCTATTCCCCCTCAGGAGACTGAAAAGATTTGGCATGGGTCCTCAGATCCTCAAAAAGTTATACAGCTGCACCATCGAGAGCATCCTGACTGGTTGCGTCACCGCCTGGTATGGCAACTGCTTGGCCTCCGACCGCAAGGCACTACAGAGGGTAGTGCGTACGGCCCAGTACATCACTGGGGCCAAGCTTCCTGCCATCCAGGACCTCTATACCAGGCGGTGTCAGAGGAAGGCCCTCAAAATTGTCAAAGACTCCAGCCACCCTAGTCATAGACTGTTCTCTCTGCTACCGCACGGCAAGCCTTTCCAAATCATGTTCAATCAATTGAATTTACCACAATCAAGTTGTAGAAACATCTCAAGGATGATCAATGGAGCTTAATTTCGAATCTCATTGCAAAGGGTCTGAATACTTATGTAAATAAGGTATTTCTGTTTTTTATTTAATTTGCAATAATTTGGACAATCCTGTTTTCGCTTTGTCAGTATGGGGTATTGTGTGTAGAATGATGAGGGGAAATGTAATTTAAGTCATATTAGAATAAGGCTGTAACGTAACAAAATGTGGGGAAAATGAAGGGGTCGGAATACTTTCCAAATGCACTGTACAGTGAGAGATAAAAATATTTGATCCCCTGCTGATTTTGTACGTTTGCCCACTGACAAAGACATGATCAGTCTATCATTTTAATGGTAGGTGTCAAGGGCTGAGGTGTAAGGAGTGTGGAAGTCAGGCGCAGGACACCGAAGTTTAGTCCAACAAAGTTTACTGTGAAAACCACTGGGCAAAAATACAGTAAACGGCCTCAACAACAAAACCGAGGCGAGCAATACGCAAACCATGCGTATAACAAATAAACAAGAAAACAAATAGAAAACACGCAGCACTACGGACAGGCGGAAAACAACACACAACCTAACCAATACAACACAGGCAACTTATAGAACACGTAATCAGACACAAACGGACACAGGTGTGACAGACAGACAAAAGCAATCACACATAGAAACATTCAACGGTGGCAGCTAGTACTCCGGGGACGACGAACGCCGAAGCCTGCCCGAACCAGGAGGAGGAGCAGCCTCGGCAGAATCCGTGACAGTACCCCCCCCCCCTTGACGCGCGGCTCCCGGCCTCGGGGACGGCCAGGAGGACGCGGACCCGGGCGCGTGGGATGCCCACGGTGGAACTCCGTCAGGAGGGATGGATCTAGGATGTCCCTCCGAGGCACCCAGCACCATTCCTCCGGACCGTACCCCTCCCACTCCACGAGATACTGGAGACCACCCATCCGGCGCCCCGAGTCCAAGATGGTCCGGACTCTGTACGCCGGGACCCCCTCGATGTCCAAAGGGGGCGGAGTGGTCTCTCCTATCTCATGTTCTTGGAGTGGGCCAGCTACCACCGGCCTGAGAAGAGACACATGGAACGAGGGGTTAATATTCTTGTACTCAATAGGCAATTGTAACCTGTAACACACCTCGTTCAATCTTCTCAGGACTTTAAAGGGCCCCACAAACCGCCGACCCAGCTTCCGGCAGGGCAGGCGGAGGGGCAGGTTTCGAGTCGAGAGCCAGACTCGATCTCCCGGTGCGTACACCGGTCCCTCACTGCGGTGGCGATCCACTCATCCACCGCAGGGGCCTCGATCTGGCTCTCGTGCCATGGTGCCAGGACCGGCTGATAACCTAAAACACACAGGAAAGGTGTTAAATTGGTGGAGGAGTGGCGGAGAGAGTTCTGGGCCATCTCTGCCCAGGGGATATACCTAGACCACTCCTCCGGCCGGTCCTGGCAATAGGACCTCAGAAACCTACCCACATCCTGGTTGACTCGTTCAACCTGCCCATTGCTTTCTGGGTGGTACCCCGAGGTAAGGCTCACCGAGACCCCCAAGCGTTCCATGAACGCCCCCCAGACTCTGGAGGTGAACTGGGGACCTCGGTCAGACACTATATCCTCGGGGACCCCATAGTGCCGGAACACGTGGGTAAATAGGGCCTCAGCGGTCTGTAGGGCAGTAGGGAGACCCGGCATTTGGAGGAGACGACAGGCCTTGGAAAACCGATCCACAACGACCAAAATGGTGGTATTCCCCTGGGAGGGGGGTAGGTCGGTCACAAAATCCACCGAGAGGTGGGACCATGGTCGTTGTGGAACGGGCAGGGGATGTAACTTTCCCCTGGGCAAATGTCTAGGCGCCTTACACTGGGCGCACACCGAGCAGGAGGAGACATAAACCCTCACATACCTAGCTAACGTTGGCCACCAGTATTTCACGCTAAGGCAGTGCACTGTCCGGCCAATACCTGGATGTCCAGAGGAGGATGATGTATGAGCCCAATAAATAAGGCGATCACGAACCTCGAGCGGAACGTACGTCCGCCCCACCGGACACTCGGGGGGAGTAGGGTCGGTACGCAGTGCCCGCTCGATCTCCGCATCGACCTCCCACACCACCGGAGCCACCAGACAAGACTCCGGCAGTATGGGAGTAGGCTCAATGGACCTCTCCTCTGTGTCATACCGCCGGGACAGGGCGTCTGCCTTACCGTTCTGGGACCCTGGGATGTATGTGATCTTAAAAACAAACCGGGTCAGGAACATGTTCCACCTAGCCTGACGAGGGTTCAATCTCCTAGCTGCCCGGATGTACTCCAGGTTACGGTGATCAGTCAGAATGAGGAAAGGGTGTTGAGCCCCCTCAAGCCAATGCCTCCACACCTTTAGGGCCTGGACTACAGCTAACAGCTCCCTGTCCCCAACGTCATAATTACGCTCCGCCGAGCTGAGCTTCTTAGAGTAGAACGCACAGGGGCGGAGCTTAGGTGGCGTGCCGGACCGTTGCGACAGGACTGCCCCAATGCCGGCCTCGGACGCGTCTACCTCTACTTGGAATGGTAAAGAGGGATCCGGATGCGCCAGCACCGGGGCCGAGGTGAACAGGTTCTTCAGTTTGACAAATGCCCTGTTCGCCTCAGCTGACCACTGCAAACGAACCGGACCCCCCTTTAGCAGGGACGTAATGGGAGCTGCAACCTGTCCAAAGCCCCGGATAAACCTCCGGTAGTAATTAGCAAAACCCAAGAACTGCTGCACCTCTTTTACAGTGGTTGGAGTTTGCCAATTACGCACGGCCGACACACGGTCTACCTCTATCTCCACACCAGACGCGGACAACCGATAACCCAAAAAGGAGACGGACTTCTGGAAGAACAGGCATTTCTCTGCCTTGACATACAAGTCATGCACCAACAGTCTTCTCAACACTCGGCGCACCAGGGCTACATGCTCGGCTCGTGTAGAAGAGTACACTAGGATGTCGTCGATGTATACTACCACACCCTGCCCATGCATGTCCCGGAAAATCTCGTCAACAAAGGATTGGAAGACTGAAGGAGCATTCATTAACCCGTAAGGCATGACGAGATACTCGTAATGACCCGAGGTGGTGCTAAATGCAGTTTTCCATTCATCCCCCTCCCTAATGCGCACCAGATTGTACGCGCTCCTGAGATCCAACTTTGTGAAGAACCGCGCTCCGCGTAATGATTCTGTCATAGTCGCAATCAGTGGAAGAGGGTAACTGTACTTAACCGTGATCTGATTGAGACTACGGTAATCAATACACGGACGCAAACCCCCGTCCTTCTTCTTCACAAAGAAGAAACTTGAGGAAACCGGGGAAGTGGAGGACCGTATGTATCCCTGTGCCAAGGACTCGGCTATGTAAGTCTCCATAGCCGCTGTCTCCTCTTGAGACAGGGGATACACACGGCTCCGCGGAAGTGCCGCTCCTGTTTGGAGATTTATCGCACAATCCCCCTGTCTATGAGGTGGTAGCCGTGTTGCCCTCGTTTTGCTGAACACAAGTGCTAAATCCTCATACTCAGGGGGAATGCGCATTGCGGGCACTTGGTTCGGACTCTCTACCGAGGTTGCCCCTAAGGAAACACCTAGACATCTCCCTACACACTGGGCAGACCACTCCATAAGAGCCCTCTGTTGCCACGCAATGGTAGGATCATGGGCGCTTAACCAGGGAAGCCCCAACACCACGGGATACGCAGGAGAGTCAATCAGATAAAACTGAATGATCTCCTCATGACCCCCCTGCGTCGTCATCTTAAGTGGTGCTGTGACTTCTCTGATCAGCCCCGACCCCAACGGCCGGCTGTCTAGGGCGTGAACAGGAAAGGGGGCTTCTACCGGCCGAAGGGGAATTCCTAACCTAATACAAAATGCACGATCAACAAAATTCCCAGCTGCGCCTGAATCTACTAGCGCCTTATGCTGGGAATGAGGTGCCACCTGTGGAAATCTCACAGGTATACTCATGTGATCAACAGAGAGCTCTGGGTAAGTGGGGCGCCTACTCACCTGAAATGACTCCCCAGTGCGTGACCTGTTGTCCCCTCTCCCAGGAGACCCTCCCCAGCACCTGGCCGTGGTGTGTCCTCCACGGCCACAGTTGGTGCAGGGGATGGCCCCCCTCGGGTTCTCTCTCCTCCTCTCTCTAGCGCCAGCACCCCCGAGCTCCATGGGAATCGGCTCGGAGGTGCTGGAGGGTGGAATGGACGACCCCCACTCGGGACGTCCGCGGGTAGCCAGCAGGGTGTCGAGCCGGATGGAGATGTCCACCAACTGGTCGAAGGCTAGGTTGGTGTCCCTGCAGGCCAGCTCACGACGAACGTCCTCTCGTAGGCTACATCGGTAATGGTCGATGAGGGCCCTCGCATTCCACCCCGCATCCGCCGCTAGAGTCCGGAACTCCAGGGCGAACTCCTGTGCGCTCCTCTTCCCCTGTCGGAGGTGGAACAGACACTCCCCCGCCGCCTTCCCCTCAGGTGGGTGATCGAAGACAGCCCTGAAGCGGCGGGAGAACTCCGCGTAGGTGATGGTAGTTGCGTCTATTCCCCTCCATTCGGCGTTGGCCCACTCCAACGCCTTGCCGGATAGACAGGAGATGAGGGCGGAGACGCTCTCGTATCCCGAGGGCGCTGGGTGTATGGTAGCCAGGTAGAGTTCCACTTGCAGGAGGAACCCCTGACACCCGGCTGCAGAACCGTCATATGCCCTCGGGAGCGAGAGCCGAACGCCACTGGGTTCCGGTGCTGAGAGAGGAGGACTGGCCGTTGGTGATGGGATGGTGTGAGAAGGCGTGGGCACCTCTCCAGTAACCAACCGGCGCAGAGTGTTGGACACCTCGTTCATGGCGGCCCCAAGTCGCCGGATCATGGTGTCTTGGTCACTGATCCGATCCTCCAGCGACTTGGGTGCCGCCACTGCTCCTGCTGACTCCATAGTGGTGTGTTGTTCTGTCAAGGGCTGAGGTGTATGGAGTGTGGAAGTCAGGCGCAGGACATCGAAGTTTAGTCCAACAAAGTTTACTGTGAAAACCACTGGGCAAAAATACAGTAAACGGCCTCAACAACAAAACCGAGGCAAGCAATACGCAAACCATGCGTATAACAAATAAACAAGAAAACAAATACAAAACACGCAGCACTACGGACAGGCGGAAAACAACACACAACCTAACCAATACAACACAGGCAACTTATAGAACACGTAATCAGACACAAACGGACACAGGTGTGACAGACAGACAAAAGCAATCACACATAGAAACATTCAACGGTGGCAGCTAGTACTCCAGGGACGACGAACGCCGAAGCCTGCCCGAACCAGGAGGAGGAGCAGCCTCGGCAGAATCCGTGACAGTAGGTTTATTTGAACAGTGAGAGACAGAATAACAACAACAAAATCCAGAAAAACACATGTCAAGAATTTTATAAATTCATTTGCATTTAATGAGGGAAATAAGTATTTGACCCCTCTGCTGGAAAACATGACTTAGTTTGCTCTGTTGTTTTGTTAATTATTTCCAATGTGTTAAGTAATTATCTTTTTATTTTATTTTTGTATATATTTTTTATATTGACTATTAAAACATTCAATCTACTTGCATTGAAGCCACTCAACATTTACATTACATTCAGTCATCTAACAGACTCCCATCCAGAGTGAGCCACAGAAGCAACCAGGGTCAACGCCCTGCTCACGGGCACGTTGACAGATCTCCCACAAGCTCAAAAACGGGGACCCGAACTAGCAAGTATGTCTACTTCACCGTCAGCCCATTTTATAGGTAAACTGCAGGGTAATACAAAAGTTGTATTTTTTTAAAGATCCAATACGTACTATTGTACAGTTATCATAATTAGGTTTTAGTCCAGAGAGTCCAGAAAAGTATCTTCAATGAGACATTGCAGGGATCTAGTTTGCGGACTTAATATAAAACTTGAGTCATCGTCATACATGGACACCTTTGTTTTTAAGCCTTGGATTTCTAATCCTCTAATGGTGTTATTTGATCTGATTTTAATAGCTAGCATTTCGATGGCCATAACGAATAGATATGGTGACAGCGGACACCCTTGTTGAACTCCTCTTGACAATTCAAAACTCTCTGAGAAGTAGCCGCTATTTACTATTTTACACCTGGGGTTGCTATACATTTTATAAGAGACTCAACAAAATTGAAAAAATCCAGACATTTAAAAATAAAATCCAGTCTTACTTGATCAAAGGCCTTTTCAAAATCCGTTATAAATGCCAGGCCTGGCTTCCTAGATGATTAATGTTTTTCTATTGTTTCCAGTACTTATCTTATATTATCTCCAATGTATCGTCCATGTAAAAAACCTGTCTGATCAGGATGAACAACACCTGGTAGAACCTTTTTAATTATTTCGCTAGTATTTTTGCATCACATTAAAGTGTAAGAGGCCTCCAGTTTTTTTTAGATAGACTGGATCTTTATATTTGCCATTTGGGTCTTGTTTTAATAACAGTGAAGTAATTCTCTTTTTTTTTCTCATGATTTGGTTGGGTCTAATTGTGTTGCTGTCCTGGGTCTGTTTGTGTTTGTGAACAGAGCCCCAGGATCAGCTTGCTTAGGGGACTGTTCTCCAGGTTCATCTCTCTGTAGGTGATGGCTTTGTTATGGAAGGTTTGGGAGTCGCTTCCCTTTAGGTGGTTGTAGAATTTAACAGATATTTTCTGGATTTTGATAATTAGCTGGTTATTGGCCTAATTCTGCTCTGCATGCATTATTTGGTGTTTTACGATGTACATGGAGGATATTTTTGCAGAATTCTGCATGCAGAGTCTCAAGTTGGTGTTTGTTCCATTTTGTGAATTTTTGGTTGGTGAGCGGACCCCAGACCTCACAACCATAAAGGGCAATGGGTTCTAGCCAGATCCTAATTTGGATGTGGAATTTTATG
>NC_139994.1:2671455-2673955 GCF_964263955.1 Coregonus lavaretus
AGAGAGAGAGAGATAGAGAGAGAGAGAGAGAGAGGAGAGAGAGAGAGAGAGAGGAGAGAGAGAAGAGAGAGAGAGAGAGAGAGAGAGAGAGATGAGAGAGAGAGAGGAGAGAGAGAGAGAGAGAGAGAGAGAGTGAGAGAGAGAGAGAGAGAGAGAGAGAGAGAGAGAGAGAGAGAGAGAGAGAGAGATAGAGAGAGAGAGCTCACCATCCTCCCGGCACGCCTAACAAGCTAATCCATTCCATCGAGCTCGGCTGACACACCTCTTTCTCCTCATCCTCCCTACTGTGAGATTTGAGAGTGGATGAGTGAGTGAGTGAGTGAGTGAATGAATGAATGAGTGAGTGAGTGAGCGAGAAAAAGAGTGTGCAGGTGAGCGAGAGATGAGGAGAGAAAGAGAGAGAGAGAGAGAGAGAGAGAGAGAGAGAGAGGTAGAAGTGTAGATGAATAGATAAATGCCAGAGGGAAGAGTTGCCCTTTACTATGATCTGTTACAGATCAGGCTCTGAACCACAGCAAAGGGGAGGCGCGGAGAAGGGGGGGGAGAAGTAGAGGAGAAATGGAGAGGAGTCATTCTGCATCATTCTTGCATCCTTCTTGCATCCTTCCAAATGAATAAGAGGAAAAAAGGAGTGGAAGTGTCACGTTCGTTGATTGACGGGGTCAAGACCAAGGCGCAGCGTGATATGCATACATGTGTATTTAAACTTAATAAACACAACGACAAAACAATAAACAAAACAAAACGTGAAGTCCAAGGTAGACACAAACAACATACCTTTCACAGAACAAGATCCCACAACCCACTAGTGCCAATAGGCTGCCTAAGTATGGTCCCCAATCAGAGACAACGAGCTACAGCTGCCTCTGAATGGGAACCACACCGGCCAACATAGATCTACACATAATAGAACACCAACATAGAACATACACACGCTGACATCAACATATACGAGTCCCCAGTCAGGGCGTGGACAGTACCCCCCCCCCCCCCAAAGGTGTGGACTCCGACCGCACAACATTTACTTAACAGGGTAGGGGCCGGGTGGGCATTCCGCCTCGGAGGCGGATCCGGCTCCGGGCGTGACCACCACCTATTCTCCGCCTCCCTGTTGCGCCTCCTGGTCTGGTCTGGACCTCGGCGTGTTGCTTCCCCTCTCCTTCCTCCCACTATAGTCCAAGCCCTGTCTGGACCCTGGTGTGGGAGACCCCGAACCTGGAGAGGGGCTGACGTCTGGGTCTGGACTGGAGCCGCTGACCGGAGCTGGACCGGGCACCGGTGGAGCGGACTGCTCAGGCTCCGGACTGGAGCCGCTGACCGGAGCTGGGACTGGGCACCGGTGGAGTGGACTGCTCTGGCTCCGGACTGGAAGCTGCTGACTGGTGCCGGACCAGGCACCGGTGGAACGGGCACGGGCCGTGCCGGACTGGACACACTCACCACTGGTCTGGTGCGAGGAGCAGGCACGGGCCGAACCGGACTAGGAACATGAACCACTGGCTTGGTGCGAGGAGCAGGAACAGGCCGGGCCGGGCTGGCGACGCGCACCACTGGCTTGGTACGAGGGACAGGAACAGGCCGACCGGGCTGGCGACGCGCACCACTGGCTTGGTGCGAGGGGCAGGAACAGGCCGGGCCGGGCTGGCGACGCGCACCACTGGCTTGGTGCGAGGAGCAGGGAAACGGAGAGCTGGCACAACCCATCCTGGCTGGCTACCCACTTTCGCACTACACGTGCGGGGCGCTGGCACAGGACGCACTGGGCTGTGCACGCGTACTGGCGATACAGCTCGTAGAACCGGCGCAGGATATGCGGGACCGAGGAGGCGTACTGGAGACCAGGAGCGTTGAGCCGGCACCACCCCGTCCTGGCTGGATGCCCATCTTCGCACGGCACGTGCGTGGTGCCAGCACAGGACGTACAGGACTGTGCCGGCACACTGGCGACACAGTACGTAGCTCCGCATAACACGGAGCCTGCCCAGTCACACACCTCCTCGCGTGAGTACGGGGAGTTGGCTCTGCTCTAACGCTAGGCTCCGCCAACCACCCTTTTAGCCCCCCCCCCACAAGGTAGACACAAACAACATACCTTTCACAGAACAAGATCCCAGCAACCCACTAGTGCCAATAGGCTGCCTAAGTATGGTCCCCAATCAGAGACAACGAGCGACAGCTGCCTCTGATTGGGAACCACACCGGCCAACATAGATCTACACATAATAGAACACCAACATAGAAATACACAACATAGAACATACACACCCTGACTCAACATATACGAGTACCAGAGTCAGGGCGTGACAGGAAGCCACTTTAGACTATTGAAATGTAGCCACAAAAATCCTGTTGCATTACTCCCCAAATCCAATCTATTGATCCACAATAAAATATTTCTTAAAATCCCCCATAAAGCTTAAGCCTCCAGTTTCTACACAGTGTCTAGAGCAGGGATGGGCAACTTTGTGAGGAAAACATTTTAGCCCCCCTTCTTGACAGC
>NC_139994.1:2676292-2766066 GCF_964263955.1 Coregonus lavaretus
GTTGTTTTTATAATGGCAGCACGGTATGAGGCAGCACGGTATGAACTGGGCTGAGGCAGCACAGTATGAACTGGGCTGAGGCAGCACAGTATGAACTGGGCTGAGGCAGCACTAAATGAACTGGGCTGAGGCAGCACTAAATGAACTGGGCTGAGGCAGCACAGTATGAACTGGGCTGAGGCAGCACAGTATGAACTGGGCTGAGGCAGCACAGTATGAACTGGGCTGAGGCTCAGAGCTAATGCAGGCAGTAACCACACAGACCTGGCCACGGTGAGGAACCAAACAGAGAACCAGAAGATCCAGGAATTGGTTCCAACTTTGGAGGCGTGGATCGGTCTCTCCAGAGTGCCGTGGCGTTGGTCAGACCAGAGTAACTCTTCCTTCAGACTCTGGAATCAAGATCAGCCGAATAATTATCTGACTAATCAGCACTGTGTTGTCATGTCTGAAGAGACAGGCTTATGGGATGATGTGTCCTGTGGTAATGAATTCTATTTCCTTTGTCAAAGCGGTGAGTGTATTCTCTTTGTAGTGCCCAGAGAAGTAGACGATTTTGTTGTCTCTTGAAATGATTTCGTGACTAAGTGTGTGTGTGTGTGTGTGTGTCTGTGTGTGTGTGTGTGTGTGCGTGTGTGTTGTTGATTGATTCCTGTGTAGAGAGCTTACGGAAGCAGCGTACGGAAGCAGCGTACGGTGGTCAGGATGAAGATCAACTCTGCTGCTGATATGACCAATCCTCAAGTTGAACAGCAGAGAGAGAGAGAGAGAGAGAGAGAGAGAGAGAGAGAGAGAGAGAGAGAGAGAGAGAGAGAGAGAGAGAGAGAGAGAGAGAGAGAGAGAGAGACAGAGAGAGAGACAGAGAGAGAGACAGAGACAGAGAGAGTTTTAAATGTTGTGGTCTATTAGGTTAATCACTTGATGTGCCAGGCTGATGAATTTGCTTTTGTGTTGACTCTCCCCTAGAATCCCGTGGGTGAATCCTGAGGTCAGGGCTGCGTCCAAACACTGCTGAATGGCTTCCCTCTCTCCCCTACTAACTGAGCTACCAACCAATCATTACACTAGTTTATTCCTTCATCAATCAATCAGCCATTCACTAACCTTCAGAAGAGCCACTATGTGGAGGACGCCATGCAGGAGGATTAGAATAAAGGCCAGGCCTGAATGAAGCATGTCGCTGGGGCTCCAACGACGAGGTGTGCTCACAGCGTTCACTGTTGGTTTTCATCAAATCATTATTTTTATCTAAATTAACTCTCAGGTTGCTGGTACTGTAGTCCTGAGTTTTAAGAATTCATGTAATCAGTGTATGAGTACATTAGCTTCATATATCATCATAAATCAATATCCTTCATCAACACAGTTCAGTCAACATATCACTGTATAATGTTTAACTAATCATATTGTTAGTTTCCTATAGCTTTTTTATTTCATTTTCCTATACTAAACATAACTTAACATGGAATACACTGTGACAGTGTCGATTTTTAGCAATAATATTTTTTTTTAAATGTTTTATATTTAAAAAAACAGTTGTACGCTTTCCTACTCTTATTTAGTAAAATATTAATATAAATGTGTATTAGACTGTGTGTCAGTGATTGTGTGTTAAACTGGACTTCAGCAGACTACAGATGCATCTGTCAAAATGCCTGTGCTGCAGCAATGGTCAATTAATAATGTGACAAACTCTCGCAGAATGACACCAAGCCAGCTCCAAGTTTGTTCTCAAACATCTAACAATAACCAATGTAATGAAATATGTCTTGAAATATGTCTGAAATATATCTGAAATATGTCTGAAATATATCTGAAACGTGTCCTGAAATATGTCTGAAATATGTCTGAAACATGTCTGAAATATATTTGAAACATGTCTGAAATATGGACAAGGATGACCGTAGTTAGCGGGGTTTTCTGACATTGGCGTTTCTTGACATCAAGTTACACCCATTAATGCTCCCCATTGGTCCGTGGCCGTTTCTTTCCCGTCGGGGACAACAGTTGTTGACAACTGTAGCATTTTAGCTAAGCCTAACCCTTTATCTTAACCTTAACCTCAGTCTCCTAACCTGCCACGCTAATTCACCTAACCTGCCACGCTAATTCACCTAACCTGCCACGCTAATTCACCTAACCTGCCACGCTAATTCACCTAACCTGCCACGCTAATTCACCTAACCTGCCACGCTAATTCACCTAACCTGCCACGCTAATTCACCTAACCTGCCACGCTAATTCACCTAACCTGCCACGCTAATTCACCTAACCTGCCACGTTAATTATCCTAACCTGCTACGTAAACAAAATCGTCCGTGTCGAGAAACCATCAGTCTCATAACACCGAAACTGACCAACGGCAGGTATCAATGAGCGTTTCCTGATATCAGCGAACACCCACATCAAGAAACGTCCCAATTTGGGGTCTGCAATTACACCATCATTGAAATATGCCCCAGATATTGCAATAACGTCCACTTTGCAGCCCCTGTTTTTTTTACTTTTTTTTTACTTGCCCTGCAGTGCAAGGAAACGTTTTAACTGAGTTTGTTCTACTTCTCACTTCTCAGGTTTTTTTTATCAAATAATTGTGTAGGCTACTTACATTTTGTTTTGAAAAATAAACTACTAAAAGAATGAATAAATCACTGTAGTTCATGTCAGCTCTCAGTCAAGGGTCAGGCTGGATCTCAAACGGCACCCTATTCCCTATGTAGTGCACTACTATTTGACCAGGGTCCAAGGGCACTGTATAGGGAATAGGGTGCCTGTTTGAGATGCAGACCGTAATCAACAGGGATGGATTCCCTTTAACACAGCAACAATGAAAAATGAAAAGTCATTCACATCTCATAGCCTGGCCATTAGTCACTCTGGCCCTGTTTATGCCCGCCACTAACATGCATCCTTTGTGCTGATCGGTCCACATTCTGATTGTGCCCACGTTTTCAGAAATATGTCCACACGTGGTATTAAAACAGATTTCCTGGTCCGTACCTGTATGCAAATTATTTTTGACTGCTATTGTTTCAAAATAATATTTATTTATTTTAAGACACAATATGGTGCCATTTAGCCACTGGTGCCAAACTGTCAATGATTTTGGAGGACTGGATAATGATGATTTAAATGGTTTCACTGTCCAGATCCGTCTACACTTGTAAGACACAATGCGTGTCTGACTACCTCCGGAGGCGGTCAGGAAGATCTGATCACAAATCAGATCACAATGCGTCTTTCAATCACCTACATCTGTCTGAAAATGTGGGCACAATCAGAATGTGGAGAAGATCAGGAAGAAGGATGCCTGTTAGAACCAGGTATAAACAGGGCTATGTTGCCATGGCGAGGGGAAATAGTAACCTTGCATGAACACCATTTTGATTAATGCTTGTAGCCGGTCTTTCACACACACACACACACTCACGCAAACATACAGAGGAGTCTCCCAGGCATTTCAGGGGTAATTATATGTATCTGGGTGTCTGTGTGTAAATATATCTCCTCATAATTCAAATTCACATTTCACCTTATCTGAGCCGAAAACACGGCTGGCTCACTTTGACCCTGGGGACCCTACGTAGATGTTAATGTTTTGACCCTGGGGACCTACGTAGATGTTAATGTTTTGACCCTGGGGACCTACGTAGATGTTAATGTTTTGACCCTGGGGACCCTACGTGATGTTGTTTGTGTTTTTTTATTTTTCCGGTTTGTCCTTCAGATAATCATCAATAAGAATACGTGGAAATGATCAAAACCTGAGTAAGACAGGAGAAAAACTGGTCGAAAACATTATTTCACACAATAACGACACAATGTTTTTCAACCAGTTTTTTGTGTTAGACAGTGTGTGTAAGTGATTGTGTGTGTTTTCAACCAGTTGTCTTACTGGGCTAGGAAGACAAAGACTAATGGGAAATGGGAGGGGCTCTAGAGCCCTGTAGTCATCTCCCACGTGAATCTAGCCATCATTCTAAGCACCACATTTTATTTTAATCATAAACTTAGCCAGAAATTAAACCACTTTACCTCTAAACGTAACCGTTTAATTTACAATTAATCCTAACCCTAAATTAAAAACAAATACCTCATATACATTCTAAAATGAGGTCATTTAGGTTAACGTCCAAACACAGTTCATTCTCTTCCTGTTTACTGTTCTCCCATTGGTGTAGCTTCATTCTAACGCCAGGCCTTTACTGCAGCCAGAGATAGTAGAACCATGATGGAGGAGGCTGGGGAACAACCTCTGATTTACTATCAATGTAAAAGAAGGAAACTGGGGCCCGCAGCGGCTCCCCTGGCCACAGAGAATCCCATTTAGCGTGACGAAAGACAGGGTTGGTGCACAGGGCCGATAGCAGAGTTGAATTATGACTGTGTTCATCTTCTTTATTTCTCTGTGATTGTCTGGGCTTGTTCGATTCCAACAGGGGACCAGTACGAAGAAGAAGAAACAAAACGAACATGTATGCACTCACCACTGTAAGTCGCACTGGATAAGAACGTCTGCTAATTTACTAAATTTCAAAATGGGAGGAGAATGAAAAGACGTAGAGCTAGGGAAAAGAGAGAGAGAGAGAGAGAGAGAGAGAGAGAGAGAGAGAGAGAGAGAGAGAGAGAGAGAGAGAGAGACAGAGACAGAGAGAGAGAGAGAGAGAGAGAGACAGAGACAGAGACAGAGACAGAGACAGAGACAGAGACAGAGAGAAAGAAAGAGAGACAGAGAGAGAGATAGAAAGAGAGAGAGAGAGAGAGAGAGAGAGAGAGAGAGAGAGAGAGAGAGAGAGAGAGAGAGAGAGAGAGAGAGAGAGAGAGCCTGTTCAGTGATGAGCTCCAACGTGATGAAGAACCTGTTCAGCGATGAGCTCCAACGTGATGAGGAGCTTGTTCAGTGAAAGTGTAAGACTGAATGTGAAATTAATTGTCCCAATTAATAAAACACCAGTATTTCAGTGTTCTCTTTTCTTTGGGTTTCTTTCAGCTTATGGAGCAATTTGTTCTTCGTCAACTTATCTTTTATTATACTGTGATGAGCTCCAACATGATGAGGAGCCTGTTCAGTGATGAGCTCCAACATGATGAAGAACCTGTTCAGCGATGAGCTCCAACGTGATGAGGAGCCTGTTCAGTGATGAGCTCCAAAATGTCAAGAGATTAAATGAATCTTAATTGTTATACAGCTAATGTAATGTTTGATAATCAACAAATAAATAAATAAGCTTTGATTTGACTAGATAAGCTTTGATCGTTTAGTCTCCAAACACGAGTGCCGTGTGTAGGCAAGGCAGAACAAACCAGGAGCCTTATGAGAGGCAGCTCTGCTGAAGAAGACAAAACCAGGAGCCTGTCCCTAGAGATCTCTGGAGTTCATTCATAAAATAAAGACATGACCATTGCATTTGAGTGCTTTTCTTTGACCCCTTCTCCATCTGTCTCTGTCTCTGTCTCTGTCTCTGTCTCTGTCTCTCTCTCTCTCTCTCTCTCTCTCTCTCTCTCTCTCTCCTTCTGTATATCTCTCTCCTCCTCCCTCTGTCTCCGTCTCTCTCTCTCCTCCTCCATCTTTATCTGTCTCTCTCTCCTCCTTCCTCTGTCTCTCTCTCCTCCTCCATCTGTCTCTCTCTCCTCCTCCCTCTGTCTGTCTCTCTCTCCTCCTCCATGTCTCTGTCTCTCTCTCTCCTCCTCCCTCTGTCTCTGTCTCTCCTTCTCCCTCTGTCTTTCGACCAACAGACTTAATGATTTTACCTCCACGTTTGATTTGATTAATATAAAAGGCACCAGGTGATCAGGCATGATACGGAGAGTGTGTCCCAAAAGGCAACCTATGGACCCTAGTCAAAGGTAGTGCCCTAGGGATCTGGAACACAACCAGAGAGACATGTAAATGTATGTTCTACCCTCCTCTGCATTTGCCTTTGGTTTTTCCTCAGTCTGTTGTATCACATCCATCTCTCTGCAAACACTGAGACACACTCAGGGCTGTGTTCATTAGTGCCACACCGTAGCAAAACGTTTTACAACAGAAAGCTAAAATGAGTGTTTGTTATTGGACGAGATCAAGTAGTCTGTCCTTGTGTCAGTATGTTTCCCCTCTGTTGGGCGCCTATAATATCATCCTGTATCAAGGACAGGAAGCCTTTCCACACTTTCAGAACACACACACCATGATCACCATCCACTAGGCACACACTGGATGAATCAACGTTGTTTCCACGTAATTTCAATGAAATTATGTTGAACCAATGTGGAATAGACGTTATCTTGGAGCCATAAAGCAGCCATGCAGCAGGCAAGATATTATATAGCTTGTCTCTTCTTTGTGTGTGTGTGTGTGTGTGTGTGTGTGTGTGTGTGTGTGTGTGCCACATTTTACAAGGCCTGCACAGGAAAACAAACATTATTTTCTATTGACCCCATTGTAAAAGAGCTAACTTAGTTGTAGATTTTTTGTTATACCGAAATGACACAACATGCTGAAAAGCTGCTGTGTTGTTCAATTCGGAAAGTATTCAGACCACTTGACTTTTTATATATTTTGTTACAGCCTTATTTTAAAATTGATTAAATTGTTTTTTTTCCCTCATCAATCTACACACAATACCCCAATAATGACAGAGCAAAAACTGGTTTTTAGAAATGTTTGCTAATTTATAAAAAATAAAAAAACTGAACTATAACATTTACATAAGTATTCAGACCCTTTACTCAGTACTTTGTTGAAGCACTTTTGGCAGCGATTACAGCCTCGAGTCTTCTTGGATATGACACTACAAGCTTGGCACACCTGTATTTTGGGAGTTTCTCCCAGATCTTCTCAAGCTCTGTCAGGTTAGATGGCGAGCGTTGCTGCAAAGCTATTTTCAGGTCACTCCAGAGATGTTCGATTGGGTTCAAGTCCGGGTTCAGAGACTTGTCCCGAAGCCACCCCTGTGTTGTCTTGGCTGTGTGCTTAGGGTCGTTGTCCTGTTGGAAGGTGAACCTTCGCCCCAGTCTGAGGTCCTGAGAGCTCCGGAGCGGGTTTTCATCAAGGATCTCTCTGTACTTTGCTCCATTTGTCTTTCCCTCGATCCTGACTAGTCTCCCAGTCCCTGCTGCTGAAAAACATGATGCTGCCACCACCATGCTTCACCGTAGGGTTGGTGCCAGGTTTCCTCCAGACGTGACGCAGGCCAAATAGTTCAATCTTGGTTTCATCAGACCAGACAATCTTGTTTCTTATGGTCTGAGAGTCCTTTAGGTGCCTTTTGGCAAACTCCAAGCGGGCTGTCATGTGTTTTTTACTGAGGAGTGGCTTCCGTCTGCCCACTCAACCATAAAGGCCTGATTGGTGGAGTGCTGCAGAGATGGTTGTCCTTCTGGAAGGTTCTCCCATCTCCACAGAGGAACTCTGGAGCTCTGTCAGAGTGACCATCGGGTTCTTGGTCACCTCCCTGACCAAGGCTCTTCTTCCCCGATTGCTCAGTTTGGCCGGGCGGCCAGCTCTAGGAAGAGTCTTGGTGGTTCCAAACTTCTTCCATTTAAGAATGATGGAGGCATCTGTGTTCTTGGGGAGCTTCAATGCTGCAGAAATTTTTTGGTAACCTTCCCCAGATCTGTGCCTCGACACAGTCCTGTCTCGGAACTCTACGGACAATTGCTTCGACCTCATGGCTTGGTTTTTGCTCTGACCTGCACTGTCAACTGTGGGACCTTATATAGACAGGTGTGTGCCTTTCCAAATCATGTCCAGTCAATTTAATTTACCACAGGTGGACTCCAATCAAGTTGTAGAAACATCTCAAGGATGATCAATGGAAACAGGATGCACCTGAGCTCAATTTCGAGTATCATAGCAAAGGGTCTGAATACTTATGTAAATAAGGTATTTTGGATTTTATTTTTAATACATTTGCAAACGTTTCTAAAAACATGTTTTTGCTTCGTCATTATGGGGCATTGTCTGTAGATAGACGAGGAAAAACATTAATTTAATCCATTTTAGAATAAGGCTGTAACGTAACAAAATGTGGAAAAAGGGAAGGGGTCTGAATACTTTCTGAATGCACTGTAAATGTAACCAGATCACAAATGCTCCCACGTAGGGAAATAGAGCCTGCGAGAAGAGCCCTGTGGCTTCGTGGCTTCGGTGTGGGAGAGTGGGAAATGTGGGGACCCGGTGTCCAAGTAGGCTACGCATAGCTATGTGTGTGGAAAACATTTCATCATTGGTTAGACATTTAACTCGTTGAGTATAGTCCGTTTGTAACCCCACTCGCTACTATTATCTGTAGCGCGGGCTCAATTTTAGATTGTTTCTTTCTTTCACAAAAGTAGTGCACTGGGCCTTTACTAGTCCTGTGTTAGTGGACGGATATAGCCGTCTGTAGAGCAGACACATTTATTTTTTCTGCAGTACCCCCACCCCCAAACATCTTCCCGCGACTATGCCTAGGTAACCACAGGTTGTCTTCCCCACAGGCGGGGGGGGGGGGGGGGGGGGCACGTTCTATCTAATACCGACTGGGACTATTGTGACATCATCTGCCTATTGTGACATCATGCCTATTGTGACATCATGCCTATTGTGACCTCATCTGCATATTGTGACATCATCTGACTATTTTTGGCTCCATCTGCTTATTGATGAACATTGGGAGTATCATATCAGTAAACCTGCAGTGATGATTCAGATCATATCATGATTTCTCCTCTTCCGCACAGGTTAGAGTTATAGATGCCACTGGCGAGAGAGAACAGAAACAGGAGGAGCTACTTTTATCCAAGAGAACAGAGTGGCTACGGACACAGAGGTTTCTGTATCCCAATTTGCCTAGGCAAAAAATATGGATATTTCTGCGCATGTTTAGCTGAGTCTCCACTGCCTATGTAAATTAGCTGCTGTGCTGGATGCCCTGCTGCCACTCCCCCCTCCTTGATCGCCTTTGTCTGGTCACTTGTGTATCCTACAGACTTCATGTTGTACACAACTATTGCGTTCCCTCAGTAGGCTATTAACCTTTTACTGCAGTGGGCTAAATCAGGGTCACAGAGTGTTTATTGGCAGTCTTAAACAAATCTACTTTGAAACAGCAGTAGACACCTCACACACATGGTTATGGGCTTAAAAAAAGAAGACACCTGTACCATGTCAGTTGAAATGTATTCAATTTTGAGTTTGCATCCCAATATTACACTTCATATACATCACAGAAGAGTGAAATACTGAATAACAAAACTGTTTAACATAGAAACACCGGATTTTCAGCGGGTAAATTTCAGCAGGGCTGAAATGCAGTGGAAATGTTTTTTGGGGGGATTAAGTTCATTTTCATGGCAAAGAGGAACTTTGCAATTAATTGCAATTCATCTGATCACTCTTCAAGACATTCTGGAGTATATGCAAATTGCTATCGTCAAAACTGAGGCAGCAGACATTGTGAAAATTAGTATTTGTGTCATTCTCAAAACGTTTGACCACCACTGTACTGTGCTCTATGGTAGACAAGGCCCTGCTTGCATCGCTAGCTGGCATCCATGGGGAGGCTCTCTGTGCTAGCACCGCCCCCAAGCCAACTGGTCGTTCCTTTCCTGAGGATGGCTCACCCCTCACAGTTCTGGGGGACTTCAACCTCCCTACGTCTACCTTTGACTCATTTCTCTCTGCCTCCTTCTGGTGTTCAACCTTCCCAAGTTCTCTCACGTCACCCCGCTCCTCCGCACACTACACTGGCTTCCAGTTGCAGCTCGCATCTGCTACAAGACCATGGTGCTTGCCTACGGAGCTGTGAGGGGAACGGCACCTCTGTACCTTCAGGCTCTGATCAGTCCCTACACCCAAACGAGGGCATTGCGTTCATCCACCTCTGGCCTGCTGGCTCCCCTTCCTCTTTGGAAGCATAGTTCCCGCTCAGCCCAGTCAAAACTGTTCGCTGCTCTGGCACCCCAATGGTGGAACAAGCTCCCTCACGACGCCAGGACAGCGGAGTCACTCACCACCTTCCGGAGACATTTGAAACCCCACCTCTTTAAGGAACACCTGGGATAGGATAAAGTAATCATTCTAACCCCCCCCTTACCCCACCCCACCCCCCCAAAAAAAAAAAAAAAAAAAAAATGTAAAGTGGTTATCCCACTGGCTTTCAGGTGAATGCACCAATTTGTAAGCCGCTCTGGATAAGAGCGTCTGCTAAATGACGTAAATGTAAATGTCGTGCATCAACTACCTGCTCTGTGTGACTGTTTCAGTCAAAGTAGGTCATTACACAGTCACTTGTCAGGCACTGTTTGAGGTCTTCCAATGAGTTTTGGTGCTCCTGTGTCCAGTTCCACTTTGCGTTTTCCCTTGTTAGTTCTCTCAATGGATGTGTTGTAGTGGCAAAGTATTTTATGAAACGGCCGCTGTAATTCGCCAAGTAGGCTCCGGACCCCACCAACACTGCCAGGGGCAACAGCATTGTGAAGTGCTTGCCAGGGTCAGGAGAGAAACTCCCATCAGAGAATGTGTAACCAAAGAAGTCCAATGCTGTCTGTGCGCATGCACACTTGGCCTTGTTCAGGGTAAGGTTCTTCTCTCTGAGTCTCTGGAATGTGTCTCTGAGTGCTTGATCATGCTCGGCCCAAGTCTTATCGAACACCAGTAAATCGTCACTGAGGTTGATCACGCCTGGTATACCAGCCAGTCTCAGCTGTACGCCATTTTGGAACATCTCTGTTGCAGAGGAAATTCCAAAGTTCAGTCTTTTGTACTGCCGTAGTGCCACATGGGTTGAGAAGGTGGTGATGTATCGTGATGCTGGTTTTAATTCCAGTTGGTGGTACCCTCAGTTCAAATCCAGTTTTGAAAAAAGATTTTGGCACCACTGAGTGCCTGTATGACATCATTGACAGTAGGCGTGAGGTGTCTTTCGATGGCTTTGTATCTACACATACACATACAGCCTCAGCGTCTTTTGGTTTGTCGACCGCATGGTGTTGGACCCCCTACCGTCAACTATATCAAGGTCCTCCAGACGTTGTAATTCAATGCGTTTTCTGACATTGGACGGTCCTCTTCTGTGGTGTTGAGCGACAGGTAAGACGTCATCCTTGACTTGAAAAGGTTTTTTCTACACCACTGAACAGGTCGTCGTTTTGAACCACGTCCGTTTCAGATGCGATGCCACCAACTCCTTTCAGAACATAGAATGTAGCAACTCTAGATTTAGATTCAACCGGTGTAGTCCATTTTACAATGACTGGCAGGGGTTGTTTTGATTTGTAGGCATATATATTCTAACATATGTTTTTGATAGTTTAGCCTTGCCTCTCAGTCTCTTAAACGTTTGTTGATCTATAATTTTTACACTTGCCCCAGTATCAATCATAATCTTTACAGCACTGTCACTCGCATGAATTTTTACATGAGAGATTCTGAAACATTGTAGACATATTCCTCAGATTGCAGACGACTCGTTTTCCTGTCGTTTCATCAGCTTGCGCATAATGTACTTCACGTCGGGCTCTGGCTCCACCCTGTGGCGGCATTGAGCGGCAGCACTTTGAGAAATGCCCCACTTTTTGACAGCTGTTACAGGTCTTCCCTTGCCTGGAAAGGAAGTTCCAGTTTTTTTAAAGAGGGAACATTCCTCCACGTTGTAGCATCTTCTCTTAGATTGTCCTCTGTCTGTGATGGGTAAAACAGCCTCTTAGCCTTGTGTTGTGTCTGTTCCATTCTTGAAGCCTGAATCTCCATGGCTCTGCCTAATTCCAACAACTCGGTAAGTGTCATGTATGATTTCTGTAAGGCTTGGCGTCGAAGTCTTGTTGATGTACATGTTTGAATGATCATAGTCTTTATTTCTCTGTCTACGTCTGTGAAAGCACACGTACCTGCCAGTTGTCGCAGCCTAGTGTGATATAAACTCATTGTTTCCCCTGGTCTCTGCTTAACTTGTCTGAATTTATAAATCTCATAATCAATGTTCACTTTAGGTGAAAAGTATTCATTCAGTTTCTCAGTTGCTTTTTTGTAGTCTTTTGTCAAACTCGTGTCAAAAAGCGTGTCACGAAACGTCCTGAAGGTTCTCCCCCAGCGTAGTGTAGTAGTATAGCCCATTTCCTTGAGTCATCATTTATGTCCAAAGCGATGATGAAGTTTTCAAAACGCTGTAGCTATTTTTTCCAACATAGTGTTAGCGATATCAGATTCTCGAGGACATCACATTGGGGGAATGACGGTAATCCAGTTGCCATTTCAGTAGATTATTCAATATGTTCCACTCGTCACCAGTGTAATGCTTAGCTTGTGAAATAATCAAGATAGATTATTATGCAGAACTTCTTTATTAGAATAACATATTGCGCCTCCCGCACTCTCTTCTTCTTCTTGGTATAATGGCGTTCGCAACAATTATGTGCATTCCACTACCTACTGTAGAGGTGGACAATAAAGATAATGCTGGGTAAAAAATTATAATAAAATATATATACAAAAATTCCATACAAACTATCAATAAAGACATTTTAATTTAACTAAATCAGCTTTTCTGTTCAAAATCAGGTCCTTAAACAGGCTCATAAGGATCCTGTGAGGGCCGGACATTTTCTGGCGACAGAAGTCCTTGCAGTGCTTCTGCCGTGAAGTCTTGGAGCCCCAACAGCTTCTCAGCTGCAGATATAATGATGTCCAGCTTCTTGGACTTCTTGTGCAGTACAATTCATAACTGTGGCTATAAATGCTACAAAATCCACCTTATTCACAATGAGTGTATCCAGATCACTTGATTGATGTACACTACCAGTCAAAAGTTTGGATACACCTACTCCTTCAAGGGGTTTTCTTTATTTTATTTTTTTACTATTTTCTACATTGTAGAATAATAGTGAAGACATCAAAACTATGGAAAAATACATATGGAATCATGTAGTAACCCAAAAAAGTGTTAAACAAATCAAAATATATTTTATATTTGAGATTCTTCAAATAGTCAACCTTTTGCCTTGATGACAGCTTTGCACACTCATGGCATCCCACATTTTTTTTTATTCCAACAAGCAATGATTCATCAGACGCATTTTCCAATTTTCCAATTTTTTGTTCCATTCTTGTCCACTCATCTTTCTCTCTAACTGGACTTTCATCTTCAAACACTTCTGCTTCCGCCTTCTCCATGGTCCGCTTCCTGGGAAACCTTCCCGCACTCTCGCCAGTAGAACATTTCTGTTCCTCAAAATGCCTGAAGTAAATATTAATTAACGCTTAAAAGTGTGTCCTCTGCTGGCAATATTAAGAACATTACAAACATTAACAATAAAAACAACATGCTATGCTGATGACAGAGCATGTGAGCGGAGTTGAGCGCTTAGAAATCATGGCTACAGTGCTACATGTCCTTTCCAACCGCTCCGCTAAAAACCGCTCTGCACTCACAGGGAAAAAAATCCCTCTCCAAATTCTGTCCATTCATTAAAATCACAATTTAACCAACACCCATCTATTTTTGTGACTACCTGGACCTACCAATTGGTTTATAAGTATTGAAACCAAACCATATGGATTTAAATGAAAAGTAATTGAATAAACATGAAAAGGTGAATGTAAGAAGCGCTCATCATTTCAAATAGGCTCCATGTCGTATTAAACAGCATGTAAACACTCTAAATAGGAGCCAGACAGGGAGCCTAAGAAGGAACCAAATGAATTATTTAGGCTATATTATTATTTCAATTATTTCAAGGCTATAGCCTACAAAGAAATACATTGTGAAGTATTTGCGAGTGTGAACCTAGTCTGGTAGGGACATAAAGGGCTCAGTATTGAAACAACATTTTGTTGTATTAAATCATTACAGTCTATAAATTGCGCATATAGGATTTGACTTACTTAGAATTAAATACAAATTAAATAAAAAATAACTTGTTAGTGCTTTTGAATTCATTTTTAGAAACACGAGTTTGGCCAGTCTGTGGCTTCATGCGTTGCTGCCTGGAGAGCCGGCCAGCAGTGGATAATATCCTCTCCATGGTGCCTGGAGAGCCGGCCAGCAGTGGATAATATCCTCTCCATGGTGCCTGGAGAGCCGGCCAGCAGTGGATAATATCCTCTCCATGGTGCCTGGAGAGCCGGCCAGCAGTGGATAATATCCTCTCCATGGTGCCTGGAGAGCCGGCCAGCAGTGGATAATATCCTCTCCATGGTGCCTGGAGAGCCGGCCAGCAGTGGATAATATCCTCTCCATGGTGCCTGGAGAGCCGGCCAGCAGTGGATAATATCCTCTCCATGGTGCCTGGAGAGCCGGCCAGCAGTGGATAATATCCTCTCCATGGTGCCTGGAGAGCCGGCCAGCAGTGGATAATATCCTCTCCATGGTGCCTGGAGAGCCGGCCAGCAGTGGATAATATCCTCTCCATGGTGCCTGGAGAGCCGGCCAGCAGTGGATAATATCCTCTCCATGGTGCCTGGAGAGCCGGCCAGCAGTGGATAATATCCTCTCCATGGTGCCTGGAGAGCCGGCCAGCAGTGGATAATATCCTCTCCACCCCTCCAGAGCCACTGGGGATGTTAACCACCCTTTTGGCCACTCTTGCCAGGCTGGGCAGAGATGCAGTCGTTTATATATATATATATATATATATATATATATATATATATATATATATATATATATATATATATATATATATATGCAGGCCTAAAGGTTTTTAGGCAAAATATCCCAATCAAAATGGAAAGCTCCTTGAACGTGGGAATATGCCAGGGCTACTGGGCCAAAATCAATCATGGCCTGTTGTATAGATGATAGAACAAAAATGAACTAAACGTTTAAGAGATCTGATTTTTAGTTTATAAATACTGTGCTATGATGACACACTTAATGATCTACCCACCTCGTTCCTTTCTTTTAGCATGTTCACGTAGTGAGGACACCATCATGCTTTTGGGATACGTGTCTTTTCAGATTCCACAATGATTCTTTAGTTGTGGACATTACATCACCGCACTCCCTCTCTTGCTCTTGGTCCTCATCTTTGTAAGTCACCTTGATTTAGCACCTGTGTGTTTTATCAGTTTCTTTATTAAAATATTTAGCGAACTCCATGACAGTAGCTAAAGCAAGGGGCTATAGCAGCACAGGTGCTAAATCGCTCCAGCCTTTCGGCGGTCCCGTTCTGGTTGAGCTTGTGTGGCCTATCAGCAACGGGTGTGGCTGAAATAGTCGAATCCACTCATTTGAAGGGGTGTCCACATACATTTGGCCATGTAGTGTAGCTCAGATCACCGTGTCTGCACAGTTCCCTCGAGCCATAGACTGTAAAAAAAAAAGAAACCTCGAGCGCACAGCAAAGTTAATACTGTGAGATTTCAAAAGTAACTAGAGAGAAACTCAACGAATGCAGCGCTGCTGTTTTTATGAGTAAGCTCATGTTTAAGATGTTTGTCAGCACTGTCAACACTTTGTTCAATACTTTTGTGAACCATAAAATGGTAAAAAAAAAAAAAAAACTCACGCTACAATAAATGAGTATAAGCAAAGTGTTCCGATAAAGCTTGAGCTGTTATTATTTGCGGCTTGTCTCTTTTTATATCAAGTCATGTTTAACTTTATCCGGACATCGGATTAACAACATGAATTGTTGTGCGACTTGAGTTTTTCGCCATCAGCTGGAAGACTGTGTCCCCTTTTCTCAGCGGAGGGAGCGGTGAGAGGAGGGACGGTCAGTCGGGTGAGGCTACGCTGCTCTCTCCCTCACCTCAGACTGACCATCAGATGCAGGCCATCAGTCAAGTAAAACACATTTAAAAAAGCGAATTATTATGCTCACTCAGCTGTGCCTCACAAGTAAGACAACAAATGATCTATTACCAGTGTGATCATACACAGTGCATTCAGAAAGTATTCAGACCCCTTGACTTTTCTCACATTTTGTTACGTTACAGCATTATTCTAAAATTGATTGAATTGTTTTTTTTTATAACAATAAGCCATTTAGCAGACGCTTTTATCCAAAGCAACTTACAGTCACGTGTGCATACATTTTTACATATGGGTGGTCCCGGGGATTGAACCCACTACCCTGGCGTTACACGCGCCATGCTCTACCAATTGAGCTACAGAGGACCACAATACCCCATAATGACAAAGCAAATGTATTAAAAATACAAAACTAAAATATCACGTTTACATAAGTATTCAGACCCTTTACTCAGTACTTTGTTGAAGCACCTTCGGCAGTGATTACAGCCTTGAGTCTTGTTGGGTATGACGCTACAAGCTTGGCACACCTGTATTTGGGGAGATTCTCCCATTCTTCTCTGCAGATCCTCTCAAGCTCTGTCAGGTTGGATGGGGAGCGTTGCTGCACAACTATTTTCAGATCTCTCCAGAGATGTTCGATCGGGTTCAAGTCCGGGCTTTGGCTGGGCCACTCAAGGACATTCAGAGACTTGTCCCAAAGCCACTCCTGCGTTGTCTTGGCTGTGTGCTTAGGGTCATTGTCCTGTTGGAAGGTGAACCTTCGCCCCAGTCTGAGGTCCTGAGCGCTCTGGAGCAGGTTTTCATCAAGGATCTCTCTGTACTTTGCTCCGTTCATCTTTCCCTGACTAGTCTCCCAGTCCCTGCCGCTGAAAAACATCCCCACAGCATGATGCTGCCACCACCATGCTGCACCATAGGGATGGTGTCAGGTTTCCTCCAGACGTGACGCTTGGCATTCAGGCCAAAGAGTTCAATATTGGTTTCATCAGACCAGAGAATCTACCATAAAGGCCTGATTGGTGGAGTGCTGCAGAGATGGTTGTCCTTCTGCAAGGTTCTGCCATCTCCACAGAGGAACTCTGGAGCTCTGTCAGAGTGACCATCGGGTTCTTGGTCACCTCCCTGACCAAGGCCCTTCTCCCCCGATTGCTCAGTTTGGCCGGACGGCCAGCTCTAGGAAGAGTCTTGGGGGTTCCAAACTTCTTCCATTTAAGAATGATGGAGGACACTGTGTTCTTGGGGCCGTCAATACTGCAGAAATGTTTTGGTACCCTTCCCCAGATCTGTGCCTCGACACAATCCTGTCTCGGAGCTCTACAGACAATTCCTTCGACCTCGTGGCTTGGTTTTTGCTCTGTCATGCACTGTCAACTGTGGGACCTTATATAGACAGGTGTCTTTCCAAATCATGTCCAATCAATTGAATTTACCACCGGTGGACTCCAATCAAGTTGTAGATGATTAATGGAAACAGGATGCACCTGAGCTCAATTTACAGTCTCATAGCAAAGGGTCTGAATACTTATGTAAATAAGGTATTTCTGTTTTAGTTTTTTTAGTTTTTGCAAAAATGTCTAAAAACCTGTTCTCGCTTTGTCATTATGAGGTATTGTGTGTATTTGTTTTATTTAGAATAAGGCTGTAATGTAACAATGTAACAAAATGTGTTAGAAGTCAAGGGTTCTGAATACTTTCCGAATGCACTGTACCTACATTAAAAAATATAATTTAATAATGATCTAAGAAGAACAACATTGGCAGGTCAATTCAAGCATAGCCAATATGCAGTGATAATGTATTGGACCTATAGCCTACTGGACAAACCTCATTGCTACAGAACTGTTTTTAATAGGTTAATGTTGCTTAGGCTTATGTTTTTGAAGTTTTTCTGCCATGCCCCTGAGATAGGAAGCGAGAAAGTGAGAGAGAAAGTGAGAGAGAAAGTGAGAGAGAACGTCAGAGAAAAAAGTGAGAAAGTGAGAAAGAAACAATTTCAGTATACAGTAGGTGTACATCATCAGGCGTTACAGTATACTCTCTCTCTCTCCACCTTGCAGACATCATCACTTTCCTCATGTTCTCCTTCTCCTTCTCTCTTTTTTTTCCTTTGTTATTTTCTCACTCATCCCTCACTCATCCTCTCACTCATCCCCTCACTCATCCTCTCACTCATCCCCTCACTCATCCCCTCACTCATCCTCTCACTCACCCTCTCACTCATCCTCTCACTCATCCTGTCACTCACCCTCTCACTCATCCCCTCACTCATCCCCTCACTCATCCTGTCACTCACCCTCTCCCTCATCCCCTCACTCATCCTCTCCCTCATCCCCTCACTCATCCTCTCGCTCATCCCCTCACTCATCCTCTCACTCACCCTCTCACTCATCCCCTCACTCATCCTCTCACTCATCCTGTCACACCCTCTCACTCACCTTCTCACCCACCTTCTCACTAATCCCCTCACTCATCCTCTCACTCATCCTCTAACTCATCCTCTCACTCACCTTCTCACTCATCCTCTTACTCATCCCCTCACTCATCCTCTCACCCATCCCCTCACCCATCCCCTCACTCATCCTCTCACTCACCCTCTCACTCATCCTCTCACTCACCCTCTCACTCATCCCCTCACTCATCCTGTCACTCACCCTCTCCCTCATCCACTCACTCATCCTCTCACTCATCCCCTCACTTATCCCCTCACCCATCCTCTCACTCATCCCCTCACTCATCCTCTCACTCATCCCCTCACTCATCCCCTCACTCACCCTCTCACTCACCCTCTCGCTCATCCCCTCACTCATCCCCTCACTCATCCTCTCACTCATCCTGTCACTCACCCTGTCACTCAACCCTCTCACTCACCTCACCCACCTTCTCACTCATCCCATCACTCATCCTCTCACTCATCCTCTCACTCACCTTCTCACTCATCCCCTCACTCATCCTCTTACTCATCCCCTTACTCATCCTCTCACTCATCCCCTCACTCATCCTCTCACTCATCCCCTCACTCACCCTCTCACTCATCCTGTCACTCACCCTCTCACTCATCCCCTCACTCATCCTCTCCCTCATCCCCTCACTCATCCTCTCACTCATCCCCTCACTCTCCGGTCACTCACCCTCTCCCTCATCCCCTCACTCATCCTCTCCCTCATCCCCTCACTCATCCTCTCACTCACCCTCTCGCTCATCCCCTCACTCATCCCCTCACTCACCCTCTCACTCATCCCCTCACTCATCCTCTCACTCATCCTGTCACTCACCCTCTCACTCACCTTCTCACCCACCTTCTCACTCATCCCCTCACTTATCCTCTCACTCATCCTCTCACTCATCCTCTCACTCACCTTCTCACTCATCCTCTTACTCATCCCCTCACCCATCCCCTCACTCATCCTCTCACTCATCCTCTCACTCACCCTCTCACTCATTCCCTCACTCACCCCCTCACTCATCCTGTCACTCATCCCCTCACTCATCCCCTCACTCATCCTCTCCCTCATCCACTCACTCATCCTCTCACTCATCCCCTCACTCATCCCCTCACTCATCCTCTCACTCATCCCCTCACGCATCCCCTCACTCATCCTCTCACTCATCCCCTCACTCACCCTCTCACTCACCCTCTCGCTCATCCCCTCACTCATCCCCTCACTCATCCTCTCACTCATCCTGTCACTCACCCTGTCACTCACCCCTGTCACTCACCTCACCCACCTTCTCACTCATCCCATCACTCATCCTCTCACTCATCCTCTCACTCATCCCCTCACTCATCCTCTTACTCATCCCCTTACTTATCCTCTCACTCATCCCCTCACTCATCCTCTCACTCATCCCCTCACTCACCCTCTCACTCATCCCATCACTCATCCCCTTACTCATCCCCTCACTCATCCTCTCACTCATCCTGTCACTCACCCTGTCACTCACCCCTCTCACTCACCTCACCCACCTTCTCACTCATCCCATCACTCATCCTCTCACTCATCCTCTCACTCATCCCCTCACTCATCCTCTTACTCATCCCCTTACTTATCCTCTCACTCATCCCCTCACTCATCCTCTCACTCATCCCCTCACCCACCTTCTCACTCATCCCATCACTCATCCTCTCACTCATCCCCTCACTCATCCTCTTACTCATCCCCTTACTTATCCTCTCACTCATCCCCTCACTCATCCTCTCACTCATCCCCTCACTCACCCTCTCACTCATCCCCTCACTCATCATGTCACTCACCCTCTCACTCATCCCCTCACTCATCCTCTCCCTCATCCCCTCACTCACCCTCTCACTCATCCCATCACTCATCCCCTTACTCATCCTCTCACTCATCCTGTCACTCACCCTCTCACTCATCCCCTCACTCATCCTCTCCCTCATCCCCTCACTCATCCTCTCACTCATCCCCTCACTCATCCTGTCACTCACCCTCTCCCTCATCCCCTCACTCATCCTCTCCCTCATCCCCTCACTCATCCTCTCACTCACCCTCTCGCTCATCCCCTCACTCATCCCCTCACTCATCCCCTCACTCATCCTCTCACTAATCCTCTCACTCACCTTCTCACTCATCCTCTTACTCATCCCCTCACTCATCCCCTCACCCATCCTGTCACTCATCCTCTCACTCATCCCCTCACTCATCCCCTCACTCATCCTCTCACTCATCCCCTCACGCATCCCCTCACTCATCCTCTCACTCATCCCCTCACTCACCCTCTCACTCACCCTCTCGCTCATCCCCTCACTCATCCCCTCACTCATCCTCTCACTCATCCTGTCACTCACCCTGTCACTCACCCCTCTCACTCACCTCACCCACCTTCTCACTCATCCCATCACTCATCCTCTCACTCATCCTCTCACTCATCCCCTCACTCATCCTCAACTCATCCCCTTACTCATCCTCTCACTCATCCCCTCACTCATCCTCTCACTCATCCCCTCACTCACCCTCTCACTCACCCCCTCACTCATCATGTCACTCACCCTCTCACTCATCCCCTCACTCATCCTCTCACTCATCC
Organism: Coregonus lavaretus; assembly: GCF_964263955.1. NCBI lineage: Eukaryota > Metazoa > Chordata > Actinopteri > Salmoniformes > Salmonidae > Coregonus > Coregonus lavaretus. Next base: position 2,697,055 of record NC_139994.1, read on the forward strand.
CCTCACTCATCCTCTTACTCATCCTCTCCCTCATCCCCTCACTCACCCTCTCAGTCATCCTCTCAGTCATCCTGTCACTCACCCTCTCACTCATCCCCTCACTCATCCCCTCACTCATCCTGTCATTCACCCTCTCCCTCATCCCCTCACTCATCCTCTCCCTCATCCCCTCACTCATCCTCTCACTCACCCTCTTGCTCATCCCCTCACTCATCCCCTCACTCATCCCCTCACTCACCCTCTCACTTAACCCCTCACTCATCCTCTCACTCATCCTGTCACTCATCCTCTCCCTCATCCACTCACTCATCCTCTCACTCATCCCCTCACTCATCCCCTCACTCATCCTCTCACTCATCCTCTCACTCATCCACTCACTCATCCTCTCACTCATCCCCTCACTCATCCCCTCACTCATCCTCTCATTCATCCTCTCACTCATCCCCTCACTCACCCTCTCACTCATCCCCTCACTCATCCTGTCACGCACCCTCTCACTCATCCCCTCACTCATCCTCTCCCTCATCCCCTCACTCATCCTCTCACTCATCCCCTCACTCATCCCCTCACTCATCCTCTTACTCATCCTCTCACTCATCCTCTCACTCACCGTCTCACTCATCCCCTCACACATCCTCTCACTCATTCTGTCACTCACTCTGTCACTCACCCTCTCACACACCTCACCCACATTCTCAATCATCCTCTCACTCATCCACTCACTCACCTTCTCACTCATCCCCTCACTCATCCCCTTACTCTTCCTCTCACTCATCCCCTCATTCATCCTCTCACTCATCCTCTCACTCACCCTCTCACTCATCCCCTCACTCATCCTGTCACGCACCCTCTCACTCATCCCCTCACTCATCCTCTCCCTCATCCCCTCACTCATCCTCTCACTCATCCCCTCACTCATCCCCTCACTCATCCTCTTACTCATCCTCTCACTCATCCCCTCACTCACCCTCTCACTCACCCCCCACGCATCCTCTCGCTCACCCTCTCGCTCATCCCCTCACTCATCCCCTCACTCATCTTCTCACTCACCCTCTCACTCATCCCCTCACTCATCCTCTCACTAATCCTGTCACTTACCCTGTCACTCACCCTCTCACTCACCTTCTCACGCACCTTCTCACTCATCCCCTCACTCATCCTCTCACTCTTCCTCTCACTCACCTTCTCACTCATCCCCTCACTCATTCTCTTACTCATCCCCTTACTCATCCTCTCACTCATCCCCTCACTCATCATCTCACTCATCCCCTCACTCACCCTCTCACTCATCCCCTCACTCATCCTGTCACTCACGCTCTCACTCATCCCCTCACTCATCCTCTCCCTTATCCCCTCACTCATCCTCTCACTCATCCCCTCACTCATCCCCTCACTAATCCTCTTACTCATCCTCTCACTCATCCCCTCACTCATCCCCTCACTCACCCACTCACTCTCCCCCCTCATGCATCCTCTCACTCACCCTCTCACTCATGCCCTCACTCATCCTCTCACTCACCCTCTCACTCATCCTCTCACTCATCCTGTCACTCACCCTGTCACTCATCCTCTCACTCACCGTCTCACCCACCTTCTCACTCATCCTCTCACTCATCCTCTCACTCATCCTCTCACTCATCCTCTCACTCATCCTCTCACTCATCCCCTCACTCATCCTCACACTCATCCCCTCACTCATCCTCTCACTCACCCTCTCACTCATCCCCTCACTCATCCTCTCACTCATCCTGCCACTCTCTCACTCACCCTCTCACTCACCTTCTCAAAGACCTTCTCACTTTTCCCCTCACTCATCCTCTCACTCATCATCTCAAACATCCTCTCACTCACCCTCTCACTCATCCCCTCACTCATCCTCTCCCTCATCCCCTCACTCATCCTCTTACTCATCCTCTCCCTCATCCCCTCACTCACCCTCTCAGTCATCCTCTCAGTCATCCTGTCACTCACCCTCTCACTCATCCCCTCACTCATCCCCTCACTCATCCTGTCATTCACCCTCTCCCTCATCCCCTCACTCATCCTCTCCCTCATCCCCTCATTAATCCTCTCACTCACCCTCTCGCTCATCCCCTCACTCATCCCCTCACTCATCCCCTCACTCACCCTCTCACTTAACCCCTCACTCATCCTCTCACTCATCCTGTCACTCACCCTGTCACTCACCCTCTCACTCACCTTCTCACCCACCTTCTCACTCATCCCTTCACTCATCCTCTCCCTCATCCACTCACTCATCCTCTCACTCATCCCCTCACTCATCCCCTCACTCATCCTCTCACTCATCCTCTCACTCATCCCCTCACTCACCCTCTCGCTCATCCCCTCACTCATCCCCTCACTCATCCTCTCACTCACCCTCTCACTCATCCCCTCACACATCCTCTCACTCATCCTGTCACTCACTCTGTCACTCACCCTCTCACACACCTCACCCACATTCTCAATCATCCTCTCACTCATCCACTCACTCACCTTCTCACTCATCCCCTCACTCATCCCCTTACTCTTCCTCTCACTCATCCCCTCATTCATCCTCTCACTCATCCCCTCACTCACCCTCTCACTCATCCCCTCACTCATCCTGTCACGCACCCTCTCACTCATCCCCTCACTCATCCTCTCCCTCATCCCCTCACTCATCCTCTCACTCATCCCCTCACTCATCCCCTCACTCATCCTCTTACTCATCCTCTCACTCATCCCCTCACTCACCCTCTCACTCACCCCCCACGCATCCTCTCGCTCACCCTCTCGCTCATCCCCTCACTCATCCCCTCACTCATCCTCTCACTCACCCTCTCACTCATCCCCTCACTCATCCTCTCACTAATCCTGTCACTCACCCTGTCACTCACCCTCTCACTCACCTTCTCACCCACCTTCTCACTCATCCCCTCACTCATCCTCTCACTCTTCCTCTCACTCACCTTCTCACTCATCCCCTCACTCATTCTCTTACTCATCCCCTTACTCATCCTCTCACTCATCCCCTCACTCATCATCTCACTCATCCCCTCTCTCACCCTCTCACTCATCCCCTCACTCATCCTGTCACTCACGCTCTCACTCATCCCCTCACTCATCCTCTCCCTTATCCCCTCACTCATCCTCTCACTCATCCCCTCACTCATCCCCTCACTAATCCTCTTACTCATCCTCTCACTCATCCCCTCACTCATCCCCTCACTCACCCTCTCACTCTCTCCCCTCACGCATCCTCTCACTCACCCTCTCACTCATGCCCTCACTCATCCTCTCACTCACCCTCTCACTCATCCTCTCACTCATCCTGTCACTCACCCTGTCACTCACCCTCTCACTCACCTTCTCACCCACCTTCTCACTCATCCCCTCACACATCCTCTCACTCATCCTGTCACTCACTCTGTCACTCACCCTCTCACACACCTCACCCACATTCTCAATCATCCTCTCACTCATCCACTCACTCACCTTCTCACTCATCCCCTCACTCATCCCCTTACTCTTCCTCTCACTCATCCCCTCATTCATCCTCTCACTCATCCCCTCACTCACCCTCTCACTCATCCCCTCACTCATCCTCTCACTCACCCTCTCACTCATCCCCTCACTCATCCTCTCACTCATCCTGCCACTCTCTCACTCACCCTCTCACTCACCTTCTCAAAGACCTTCTCACTTTTCCCCTCACTCATCCTCTCACTCATCATCTCAAACATCCTCTCACTCACCCTCTCACTCATCCCCTCACTCATCCTCTCCCTCATCCCCTCACTCATCCTCTTACTCATCCTCTCCCTCATCCCCTCACTCACCCTCTCAGTCATCCTCTCAGTCATCCTGTCACTCACCCTCTCACTCATCCCCTCACTCATCCCCTCACTCATCCTGTCATTCACCCTCTCCCTCATCCCCTCACTCATCCTCTCCCTCATCCCCTCATTAATCCTCTCACTCACCCTCTCGCTCATCCCCTCACTCATCCCCTCACTCATCCCCTCACTCACCCTCTCACTTAACCCCTCACTCATCCTCTCACTCATCCTGTCACTCACCCTGTCACTCACCCTCTCACTCACCTTCTCACCCACCTTCTCACTCATCCCTTCACTCATCCTCTCCCTCATCCACTCACTCATCCTCTCACTCATCCCCTCACTCATCCCCTCACTCATCCTCTCACTCATCCTCTCACTCATCCCCTCACTCACCCTCTCGCTCATCCCCTCACTCATCCCCTCACTCATCCTCTCACTCACCCTCTCACTCATCCCCTCACACATCCTCTCACTCATCCTGTCACTCACTCTGTCACTCACCCTCTCACACACCTCACCCACATTCTCAATCATCCTCTCACTCATCCACTCACTCACCTTCTCACTCATCCCCTCACTCATCCCCTTACTCTTCCTCTCACTCATCCCCTCATTCATCCTCTCACTCATCCCCTCACTCACCCTCTCACTCATCCCCTCACTCATCCTGTCACGCACCCTCTCACTCATCCCCTCACTCATCCTCTCCCTCATCCCCTCACTCATCCTCTCACTCATCCCCTCACTCATCCCCTCACTCATCCTCTTACTCATCCTCTCACTCATCCCCTCACTCACCCTCTCACTCACCCCCCACGCATCCTCTCGCTCACCCTCTCGCTCATCCCCTCACTCATCCCCTCACTCATCCTCTCACTCACCCTCTCACTCATCCCCTCACTCATCCTCTCACTAATCCTGTCACTCACCCTGTCACTCACCCTCTCACTCACCTTCTCACCCACCTTCTCACTCATCCCCTCACTCATCCTCTCACTCTTCCTCTCACTCACCTTCTCACTCATCCCCTCACTCATTCTCTTACTCATCCCCTTACTCATCCTCTCACTCATCCCCTCACTCATCATCTCACTCATCCCCTCTCTCACCCTCTCACTCATCCCCTCACTCATCCTGTCACTCACGCTCTCACTCATCCCCTCACTCATCCTCTCCCTTATCCCCTCACTCATCCTCTCACTCATCCCCTCACTCATCCCCTCACTAATCCTCTTACTCATCCTCTCACTCATCCCCTCACTCATCCCCTCACTCACCCTCTCACTCTCTCCCCTCACGCATCCTCTCACTCACCCTCTCACTCATGCCCTCACTCATCCTCTCACTCACCCTCTCACTCATCCTCTCACTCATCCTGTCACTCACCCTGTCACTCACCCTCTCACTCACCTTCTCACCCACCTTCTCACTCATCCCCTCACACATCCTCTCACTCATCCTGTCACTCACTCTGTCACTCACCCTCTCACACACCTCACCCACATTCTCAATCATCCTCTCACTCATCCACTCACTCACCTTCTCACTCATCCCCTCACTCATCCCCTTACTCTTCCTCTCACTCATCCCCTCATTCATCCTCTCACTCATCCCCTCACTCACCCTCTCACTCATCCCCTCACTCATCCTGTCACGCACCCTCTCACTCATCCCCTCACTCATCCTCTCCCTCATCCCCTCACTCATCCTCTCACTCATCCCCTCACTCATCCCCTCACTCATCCTCTTACTCATCCTCTCACTCATCCCCTCACTCACCCTCTCACTCACCCCCCACGCATCCTCTCGCTCACCCTCTCGCTCATCCCCTCACTCATCCCCTCACTCATCCTCTCACTCACCCTCTCACTCATCCCCTCACTCATCCTCTCACTAATCCTGTCACTCACCCTGTCACTCACCCTCTCACTCACCTTCTCACCCACCTTCTCACTCATCCCCTCACTCATCCTCTCACTCTTCCTCTCACTCACCTTCTCACTCATCCCCTCACTCATTCTCTTACTCATCCCCTTACTCATCCTCTCACTCATCCCCTCACTCATCATCTCACTCATCCCCTCTCTCACCCTCTCACTCATCCCCTCACTCATCCTGTCACTCACGCTCTCACTCATCCCCTCACTCATCCTCTCCCTTATCCCCTCACTCATCCTCTCACTCATCCCCTCACTCATCCCCTCACTAATCCTCTTACTCATCCTCTCACTCATCCCCTCACTCATCCCCTCACTCACCCTCTCACTCTCTCCCCTCACGCATCCTCTCACTCACCCTCTCACTCATGCCCTCACTCATCCTCTCACTCACCCTCTCACTCATCCTCTCACTCATCCTGTCACTCACCCTGTCACTCACCCTCTCACTCACCTTCTCACCCACCTTCTCACTCATCCTCTCACTCATCCTCTCACTCATCCTCTCACTCATCCTCTCACTCATCCCCTCACTCATCCTCACACTCATCCCCTCACTCATCCTCTCACTCACCCTCTCACTCATCCCCTCACTCATCCTCTCACTCATCCTGCCACTCTCTCACTCACCCTCTCACTCACCTTCTCAAACACCTTCTCACTCATCCCCTCACTCATCCTCTCACTCATCATCTCAAACATCCTCTCACTCATCCCCTCACTCATCCTCTCACTCACCCTCTCACTCATCCCCTCACGCATCCTCTCACTCACCCTCTCACTCATCTTCTCACCTACCCTCTCACTTACCTTCTCACCCACCTTCTCACTCATCCCCTCACTCATCCTCTCACTCATCCCCTCACTCATCCCCTCACTCATCCTCTCACTCATCCCCTCACTCATCCTCTCACTCACCCTCTCACTCACCTTCTCACTCATCCCCTCACTCATCCTCTCACTCATCCCCTCACTCATCCTCTCACTCATCCCCTCACTCATCCTCTCACTCATCCCCTCACTCATCCCCTCACTCATCCTCTCACTCACCCTCTCACTCACCTTCTCACTCATCCCCTCACTCATCCTCACACTCATCCCCTCACTCATCCTCTCACTCACCCTCTCACTCATCCCCTCACTCATCCTCTCACTCATCCTGCCACTCTCTCACTCACCCTCTCACTCACCTTCTCACACACCTTCTCACTCATCCCCTCACTCATCCTCTCACTCATCCCCTCACTCATCCTCTCACTCATCCTGCCACTCTCTCACTCACCCTCTCACTCACCTTCTCACACACCTTCTCACTCATCCCCTCACTCATCCCCTCACTCATCCTCTCACTCATCATCTCAAACATCCTCTCACTCATCCCCTCACTCATCCTCTCACTCACCCTCTCACTCATCCCCTCACTCATCCTCTCACTCACCCTCTCACTCTTCTCACTCATCCCCTCACTCATCCTCTCACTCATCCCCTCACGCATCCTCTCACTCACACCCTCACTCATCCCCTCACTCACCCTCTCACTCATCCCCTCACTCATCCTCTCACTCATCCTGTCACTCTCCCTCTCACTCACCCTCTCACCCACCTTCTCATCCCCTCACTCATCCTCTCACTCATCCTCTCACTTACCCCCTCACTCACCCTCTCACTCACCTTCTCACTCATCCCCTCACTCATCCTCTCACTCATCCCCTCACTCACCCCCTCACTCACCCTCTCATTCACCCCCTCACTCACCCTCTCACTTTCCCCCTCACTCACCCCCTCACTCACCCCCTGCTACTCCACTAGCCATTTGAGGCTGCATCCCAAATGGCACCCTATTCCCTTTGTAGCGCACTGCTTTGAACAGGTCTGGTCTAAAGCAGTGCACTATATAGGTAATAGGGTTCTGGTCTAGAGTAGTGCACTATATAGGGAATAGGGCTCTGGTCTAAAGAAGTGCACTATATAGGGAATAGGGTGCCATTTGGGACAGAGGGAATAGGGTGACATTTGGGACGCACACTTATAGTGGAAGAATGAGAGAAGGGGATACTGGCGACTGGCTTGCGTGGGAGCACGGCGTGATGACTCAATCACCATTTATGGCATTGTTTGTATGGCAGACCATCTGTGGGCTATCACAGGGATCAAACACACCTGATCATGGCAATTTAGATGAAGAGATGTTCTCATGGAAGTCCTGGGGTCACTGACGCCAGGAGAGGTGTGATAACTGATGAAAACTTGAATTGACTAAATTAACGTTACTCTGGGAAATAAAATGTAATGTTTGGATTGTTTCAAGAGTTCATAAAGAGCTACACGTTTTGATGTGTTTTATTGTACTGTAAGTGCTATGGATTTATTGTTACAGAGAAACTGTGTTATTCTGTTTGTCGGACGGCAGATAGTTCAAAGAGGAGCGACCCAGTGGTGTGCTCTTACATTACAGTGTTGAGGTGTGGTGATTAGATCCAAGAATGTGTGTGTTGTTTTCACGCCTTTGTTTTTAATGTTTTGGGCCATTAAAGTGAGGTTAATTAGACGATATGAGATACTGGGAGTTGGCACTCTTGGAAGAATAAAAGCTGGGTTTAAACTTTGATCATGGAGTCATTGGTAAACCGATCTCCTGACGTACGTTAGTGGTGAATTTTCTATGCCGTTAAGACTTAGGATATTTTGTTTTCTGTTTATCGTGAAGATTTCTTGTGTGTACCATTTGTTAATTGTATTCTTATTGAGTAACTGTAATAAATCGGATTACTTTTAAATGGATACGAACCGTGGTCCTCACATTTCTGAGTAATATTCCTTGAATTATTATTGGGTGAAATGTCTAATGGTAAATGTTTAATCCCAATATACATATCATACATGCTCAGTCTCTAACTGTGCATCTCTGAGCTAAGGTTAACTCAATCCTTTAATGCTAGGACATTGATTGCAAGACATTAGCTCCTTGTTCCTCAGCCTCTTAATAATTGCATAATGGTAAACCTAGACACGTGCATTTTATAGTATTCCTAGTGGTGATGCAAGTCTCACTACCTTGGCTACACCCACTGGATACGACTATGGACCTATAGCATTCACATAATAATGGAGTCAGATTGGTAAATGTAGTTTATTATTATTCTACATAATGGAGACCCCTCATCCTCAGTCGATGGGGATTACCACCAACCTACATAATGGTTGGATCATTTACACCAACCTACGTAATGGTTGGATCATTTCCACCAACCTACGTAATGGTTGGATCATTTACACCAACCTACGTAATGGTTGGATCATTTCCACCAACCTACGTAATGGTTGGATCATTTCCACCAACCTACGTAATGGTTGGATCATTTACACCAACCTACGTAATGGTTGGATCATTTACACCAACCTACGTAATGGTTGGATCATTTACACCAACCTACGTAATGGTTGGATCATTTCCACCAACCTACGTAATGGTTGGATCATTTCCACAAACCTACATAATGGTTGGATCATTTACACCAACCTACATAATGGTTGGATCATTTACACCAACCTACGTAATGGTTGGATCATTGGTGTCAATGAGTGTCAAAAAAGTATAAATCATTTGAAATAAGTATGAATCGTTTGAAATAAGTATTAACCATTTGAAGTAAGTATGAATCATTTGAAATAAGTATAATGAATAATTTGAAATAAGTATGAATAATTTGAAATAAGTATGAATAATTTGAAATAAGTATGAATAATTTGAAATAAGTCCACTTGGAGCTTGGAGGTAATAGATGAGGATCAGTGAATGGGAAAGTAATTTGACACAATGTTAAAATTGAGCCTGAGGGTAGCAGCAATGAAAAGCTGCAAGCTCTTGAGATATCCAAGCCAATACAGGGAGGGAGAAGGCCAGAATGGTTAGTGCCAGAATGACAGAGACATGGACATTAGCTGACCTTAAACTGAAACTCTGCAATATGACGATGCAGCACCACAGATGTTGCAGAAGAGCAGGCACACACACATGCAGTTACACATGCACGCACACGCACACACACACACACACACACACACACACACACACACGCACACACACGTACCCTCTGCAGGCTGATTCCTGGTGGTCCAATCATGGCTATACCAGGAGATGAAGTCTACTGAGACATGTTTGAGACTGTTTGGGGTAGTTTAGGTTCACAAATTAAAATTAGGACATGTATCTTTTACGAGACATCCAATCAATATCAAATCGAATTGGACTTCATTGATCCGAGTAAAGAAATACATTTATCACAGAGTACTGCAACCATGTAACCAAGACTACAGCCCTATAGACTACAGCCCTATAGACTACAGCCCTATAGACTACAGCCCTACAGACTACAGGACTACAGCCCTATAGACTACAGCCCTATAGACTACAGCCCTATAGACTACAGCCCTACAGACTACAGCCCTATAGACTACAGCCCTATAGACCACAGCCCTAAAGACTACAGTCCTACAGACTACAGCCCTATAGACTACAGCCTTATAGACTACAGCCCTATAGACTACAGCCCTATAGACCACAACCCTATAAACTACAGCCCTATAGACTACTGCCCTATAGACTACAGCCCTATAGACTACAGCCCTATAGACTACAGCCCTATAGACTACAGCCCTATAGACTACAGCCCTATAGACTACAACCCTACAGACTACAGCCCTATAGACTACTGCCCTATAGACTACAGCCTTATAGACTACAGCCCTATAGACTACAGCCCTATAGACTACAGCCCTATAGACTACAGCCCTATAAACTACAGCCCTACAGATTACAGCCCTATAGACTACAGCCCTATAGACTACAGCCCTATAGACCACAGCCCTATAGACTACAGCCCTATAGACTACAGCCCTATAGACTACAGCCCTATAGACCACAGCCCTATAGACCACAGCCCTATAGACTACAGCCCTATAGACTACAGCCCTATAGACCACAGCCCTATAGACCACAGCCCTAAAGACTACAGTCCTACAGACTATAGCCCTATAGACTACAGCCCTATAGACTACAGCCCTATAGACCACAGCCCTAAAGACTACAGCCCTATATACTACAGCCCTATAGACTACAGCCTTATAGACTACAGCCCTACAGATTACAGTCCTACAGACTATAGCCCTATAGACTACAGCCTTATAGACTACAGCCCTATAGACTACAGCCCTATAGACTACAGCCCTAAAGACTACAGTCCTACAGACTACAGCCCTATAGACTACAGCCTTATAGACTACAGCCCTACAGATTACAGCCCTACAGACTACAGCCCTATAGACTACAGCCCTATAGACTACAGCCCTATAGACTACAGCCCTACAGATTACAGCCCTATAGACTACAGCCCTATAGACTACATCCCTGTAGACTACAGCCCTATAGACTACAGCCCTATAGACTACAGCCCTACAGATTACAGCCCTATAGACTACAGCCCTATATACTACAGCCCTATAGACTACAGCCCTACAGATTACAGCCCTACAGACTACAGCCGTATAGACTACAGCCCTATAGACTACAGCCCTATAGACTACAGCCCTATAGACTACAGCCCTATAGACTACAGCCCTATAGACCACAGCCCTAAAGACTACAGTCCTACAGGCTATAGTCCTATAGACTACAGCCCTATAGACTACAGCCCTATAGACCACAGCCCTAAAGACTACAGTCCTACAGACTACAGCCCTATATACTACAGCCCTATAGACTACAGCCCTATAGACTACAGCCTTATAGACTACAGCCCTACAGACTACAGCCCTATAGACTACAGCCCTATAAACTACAGCCCTATAGACTACAGCCCTATAGACTACAGCCCTATAGACTACAGCCCTACAGATTACAGCCTTATAGACTACAGCCCTATAGACCACAGCCCTATAGACTACAGCCCTATAGACTACAGCCCTATAGACTACAGCCCTATAGACCACAGCCCTAAAGACTACAGTCCTACAGACTATAGCCCTATAGACTACAGCCCTATAGACTACAGCCCTATAGACCACAGCCCTAAAGACTACAGTCCTACAGACTACAGCCCTATAGACTACAGCCTTATAGACTACAGCCCTACAGATTACAGTCCTACAGACTACAGCCCTATAGACTACAGCCTTATAGACTACAGCCCTACAGATTACAGCCCTATAGACTACAGCCCTATAGACTACAGCCCTATAGACTACAGCCTTATAGACTACAGCCGTATAGACTACAGCCCTACAGATTACAGCCCTATAGACTACAGCCCTACAGACTACAGCCCTATAGACTACAGCCCTATAGACCACAGCCCTAAAGACTACAGTCCTACAGACTATAGCCCTATAGACTACAGCCCTATAGACTACAGCCCTATAGACCACAGCCCTAAAGACTACAGTCCTACAGACTACAGCCCTATATACTACAGCCCTATAGACTACAGCCTTATAGACTACAGCCCTACAGACTACAGCCCTATAGACTACAGCCCTATAGACTACAGCCTTGTAGACTACAGCCCTACAGATTACAGCCCTATAGACTACAGCCCTATAGACTACAGCCCTATAGACTACAGCCTTATAGACTACAGCCTTATAGACTACAGCCCTATAAACTACAGCCCTATAGACTACAGCCCTATAGACTACAGCCCTATAGACTACAGCCCTACAGATTACAGCCCTATAGACTACAGCCCTATAGACTACAGCCCTATAGATTACAGCCCTATAGACTACAGCCCTATAGACTACAGCCCTATAGACCACAGCCCTATAGACTACAGCCCTATAGACTACAGCCCTATAGACTACAGCCCTATAGACCACAGCCCTAAAGACTACAGTCCTACAGACTATAGCCCTATAGACTACAGCCCTATAGACTACAGCCCTATAGACCACAGCCCTAAAGACTACAGTCCTACAGACTACAGCCCTATATACTACAGCCCTATAGACTACAGCCCTATAGAATACAGCCTTATAGACTACAGCCCTACAGACTACAGCCCTATAGACTACAGCCCTATAGACTACAGCCTTATAGACTACAGCCCTACAGATTACAGCCCTATAGACTACAGCCCTATAAACTACAGCCCTATAGACTACAGCCCTATAGACTACAGCCCTATAGACTACAGCCCTACAGACTACAGCCCTATAGACTACAGCCCTATAGACTACAGCCCTATAGACTACAGCCCTACAGACTACAGCCCTATAGACTACAGCCCTATAGACCACAGCCCTATAGACTACAGCCCTATAGACTACAGCCCTATAGACCACAGCCCTAAAGACTACAGTCCTACAGACTATAGCCCTATAGACTACAGCCCTATAGACTACAGCCCTATAGACTACAGCCCTATAGACTACAGCCCTATAGACCACAGCCCTAAAGACTACAGTCCTACAGACTACAGCCCTATATACTACAGCCCTATAGACTACAGCCCTATAGACTACAGCCCTACAGACTACAGCCCTATAGACTACAGCCCTATAGACTACAGCCCTACAGACTACAGCCCTATAGACTACAGCCCTATAGACTACAGCCCTATAGACTACAGCCGTATAGACTACAGCCTTATAGACTACAGCCCTATAGACTACAGCCCTACAGATTACAGCCCTATAGACTACAGCCCTACAGACTACAGCCCTATATACTACAGCCCTATAGACTACAGCCCTATAGACTACAGCCCTATATACTACAGCCCTATAGACTACAGCCCTATAGACTACAGCCCTATAGACTACAGCCCTACAGACTACAGCCCTATAGACTACAGCCCAATAGACTACAGCCCTATAGACTACAGCCCTATAGACTACAGCCCTATAGACTACAGCCTTATAGACTACAGCCCTATAGACTACAGCCCTACAGATTACAGCCCTATAGACTACAGCCCTATAGACTACAGCCCTATAGAATACAGCCCTATAGACTACAGCCCTATATACTACAGCCCTATAGACTACAGCCCTATAGACCACAGCCCTAAAGACTACAGTCCTACAGACTACAGCCCTATATACTACAGCCCTATAGACTACAGCCCTATAGACTACAGCCTTATAGACTACAGCCCTAAAGACTACAGCCCTATAGACTACAGCCTTATAGACTACAGCCCTACAGATTACAGCCCTATAGACTACAGCCCTATAGACTACAGCCCTATAGACTACAGCCTTATAGACTACAGCCTTATAGACTACAGCCCTATAAAGTACAGCCCTATAGACTACAGCCCTATAGACTACAGCCCTATAGACTACAGCCCTACAGATTACAGCCCTATAGACTACAGCTCTATAGACTACAGCCCTATAGACTACAGCCCTATAGACTACAGCCCTATAGACCACAGCCCTACAGACTACAGCCCTATAGACTACAGCCCTATAGACCACAGCCCTATAGACTACAGCCCTATAGACTACAGCCCTATAGACCACAGCCCTAAAGACTACAGTCCTACAGACTATAATCCTATAGACTACAGCCCTATAGACTACAGCCCTATAGACCACAGCCCTAAAGACTACAGTCCTACAGACTACAGCCCTATATACTACAGCCCTATAGACTACAGCCCTACAGACTACAGCCCTATAGACTACAGACCTATAGACTACAGCCCTATACACTACAGCCCTATAGACTACAGCCCTACAGACTACAGCCCTATAGACTACAGCCCTATAGACCACAGCCCTATAGACTACAGCCCTACAGACTACAGCCCTATAGACTACAGCCCTATAGACTACAGCCCTATAGACTACAGCCCTATATACTACAGCCCTATAGACTACAGCCCTATAGACTACAGCCCTATAGACTATAGGGATGTAGTCTATAGGGCTGTAGTCTATAGGGCTGTAATCTGTAGGGCTGTAGTCTATAGGGCTGTAATCTATAGGGCTGTAGTCTATAGGGCTGTAGTCTATAGGGCTGTAGTCTATAAGGCTGTAGTCTATAGGGCTGTAGTCTATAGCGCTGTAGTCTATAGGGCTGTAGTCTATAGGGCTGTAGTCTATAGGGCTGTAGTCTATAGGGCTGTAGTCTATAAGGCTTTAGTCTATAAGGCTGTAGTCTATAGGGCTGTAGTCTATAGGGCTGTAGTCTGTAGGGCTGTAGTCTATAGGGCTGTAGTCTATAGGGCTGTAGTCTATAGGGCTGTAGTCTATAGGGCTGTAGTATATAGGGCTGTACAGCCCTATAGACTACAGCCCTATAGACTACAGCCTTATAGACTACAGCCTTATAGACTACAGCCCTATAGACTACAGCCCTACAGATTACAGCCTTATAGACTACAGCCCTACAGACTACAGCCCTATAGACTACAGCCCTATAGACTACAGCCCTATAGACTACAGCCCTATAGACTACAGCCCTACAGACTACAGCCCTATAGACTACAGCCCTATAGACTACAGCCTTATAGACTAAAGCCTTATAGACTACAGCCCTATAGACTACAGCCCTATAGACTACAGCCCTATAGACTACAGCCCTATAGACTACAGCGCTATAGACTACAGCCCTATAGACTACAGCCTTATAGACTACAGCCCTATAGACTACAGCCCTATAGACTACAGCCCTATAGATTACAGCCCTATAGACTACAGCCCTACAGATTACAGCCCTATAGACCACAGCCCTATAGACCACAGCCCTATAGACCACAGCCCTATAGACTACAGCCCTATAGACTACAGCCCTATAGACTACAGCCTTATAGACTACAGCCCTATAGACTACAGCCCTATAGACTACAGCCTTATAGACTACAGCCTTATAGACTACAGCCCTATAGACTACAGCCCTATAGACTACAGCCCTATAGACTACAGCGCTATAGACTACAGCCCTATAGACTACAGCCTTATAGACTACAGCCCTATAGACTACAGCCCTATAGACTACAGCCCTACAGATTACAGCCCTATAGACTACAGCCCTACAGATTACAGCCCTATAGACTACAGCCCTATAGACTACAGCCCTATAGACTACAGCCCTACAGATTACAGCCCTATAGACTACAGCCCTATAGACCACAGCCCTATAGACTACAGCCCTATAGACCACAGCCCTATAGACTACAGCCCTATAGACTACAGCCCTATAGACTACAGCCTTATAGACTACAGCCCTATAGACTACAGCCCTATAGACTACAGCCTTATAGACTACAGCCTTATAGACTATAGCCCTATAGACTACAGCCCTATAGACTACAGCCCTATAGACTACAGCCCTATAGACTACAGGCCTATAGACTACAGCCCTATAGACTACAGCCCTATAGACTACAGCGCTATAGACTACAGCCCTATAGACTACAGCCCTATAGACTACAGCCCTACAGACTACAGCCCTATAGACTATAGCCCTATAGACTACAGCCCTACAGACTACAGCCCTACAGACTACAGCCCTACAGACTACAGCCCTATAGACTACAGCCCTATAGACTACAGCCCTACAGACTACAGCCCTATAGACTACAGCCCTAGAGACTACAGCCCTATAGACTACAGCCCTACAGACTACAGCCCTATAGACTACAGACCTATAGACTACAGCCCTATAGACTACAGCCCTATAGACTACAGCCCTACAGACTACAGCCCTACAGACTACAGCCCTATAGACTACAGCCCTATAGACTACAGCCCTACAGACTACAGCCCTATAGACTACAGCCCTAGAGACTACAGCCCTATAGACTACAGCCCTACAGACTACAGCCCTATAGACTACAGACCTATAGACTACAGCCCTATAGACTACAGCCCTATAGACTACAGCCCTACAGACTACAGCCCTATAGACTACAGACCTATAGACTACAGCCCTATAGACTACAGCCCTACAGACTACAGCCCTATAGACTACAGCCCTATAGACTACAGCCCTATAGACTACAGCCATATAGACTACAGCCCTATAGACTACAGCCCTATAGACCACAGCCCTATAGACTACAGCCCTACAGACTACAGCCCTATAGACTACAGCCCTATAGACTACAGCCCTATAGACTACAGCCCTATAGACTACAGCCCTATATACTACAGCCCTATAGACTACAGCCCTATATACTACAGCCCTATAGACTACAGCCCTATAGACCACAGCCCTACAGACTACAGCCCTATAGACTACAGCCTTATAGACTACAGCCCTATAGACTACAGCCCTATAGACTACAGCCCTACAGACTACAGCCCTACAGACTACAGCCCTATAGACTACAGCCCTATAGACTACAGCCCTATAAACTACAGCCCTATAGACTACATAGCACAAAAAGAACATTGGGTTGTTTTTTAACCCAATCATTTTTTACTGAGTAGGCTTTAGATTATTCAATGGCAACCTGGTGGGAGTGGAATACAAACTATACCATATGCTACCATACATTTCACATCCATATTTAGGCTAATAGTACAGGTTTACAATTAAGCAATAAGGCACAGAGGGGGTGTGGTATATGGACAATATACCATGGCTAAGGGCTGTTCTTACGCACAACGTGTGGCGGAGTGCCTGGACACCACCATTAGCCGTGGTATATTGGCCATATACCACAAACCCCCCAGGTGCCTTATTGTTATTATAAACGGGTTACCAACGTAATTAGAGCAGTACAAATAAATGTTTTTGTCATACCCGTGATAAGGTCTGATATACCACAGCTGTCAGCCAATCAGCATTCAGGGCTCAAACCACCCAGTTTATATTACAATACAAAATACACAAAAAACGGTCAGTGTCATCTTATTAATAATCTATGGATAATGATTAGAAAGAGGCACAACCGTGCGCGGTTTTAGGAACGGCGGAAAGCGCTCCACATCTCAGTTCTCTCGTGCGACTTCCCTCTCAGAGAGAGAGAGAGAGAGAGAGAGAGAGAGAGAGAGAGAGAGAGAGAGAGAGAGAGAGAGAGAGAGAGAGAGAGAGAGAGAGAGAGAGAGAGACAGAGAGAGAGAGAGAGAGAGAAAAACAGAGAGAAAGATGTGAGGGGTGGACAAGGATTTTGGCCGTCTGACGGTAGCAGCACGTTTTATTCTGCAGCACTCGAGCTCTCAGCTCAGCCTCAGCCAGCGCACCTCGGTAAAGAAGGCACGAAGGGGAAAATAACCTAAACGAGTGTTCATACTATAGTCTAACGTTGTGTTAAACAGGGTAGCAAACAGTGGTAACGCGTTTTAGGACCACAGAATTGTCCCATTAGTGAGGTAATCGTTTCATCTGACAAGTGAGTTGCCGACCGTGCCACACCGTAAGCAGCGCGCAGACCTGTCCCAGGTGCCAGTGTTGCGTTTCTGCGGCAACCAACGACCAAGTTCAGGCTACACCGCCAGCACCGAAACGGAGTGCGCGGGGGAGGAAAGGAGCCGAGCGCGGTGAATGCTAAGCATCCCACTGGCCGAGGTGTGGGTCCGGTTAACACGAGTAAATGGGATATTCGGTTGGCCAAGGAGGATGTAAAAAATTGCTTGAAGGATGGGGAAACAAGGCTTCTCTGCGTCGACACTGCCACTGCTCGTGTTGGGCTGGCTCACGGTATCCGTTTCCACCGGTGGTAAGTGTAAGATGACGTGTGTTGATGCTAATATGGGAACCACTGGCCCTAATATAATGAAAGGTAGGTAGTCTAGGGGGTCTGGAGAAGCACCACTTCCAACTATAGAGAGAGAGAGAGAGAGCTGTGAGTACAGGTTGTAGAGAGGTTGGGGGTATGAATAGATTGGTATAGTCCAGGGTTTCCCAAACTTGGTACTGGGCCCCCCCCACCCTGGGTGCACGTTTCGGTTTTTGCCCTAGCAACTACACCGCTGATTCAAATGACCAACTCATCATCAAGCTTTGATTATTTGAATCAGCTGTGTAGTGCTAGGGCAACAACCGAAACCTGCACCCAGGAGGGGCCCCGGGACCGGGTTTGGGAAACCCTGGTAGACTAGCCTGCCCGTTCCTATACAAAACCAAAAAATGAAAAGCAACAGCCCCATTTATAGTTTTTTACATGTGAATACTATATGCTTATAGCCTACACACTTTAACATTATCAAGGTATGGGTGCTTAGCAGCATTCTATAGGCCCATTCAATATCAGCGATTTATGGTGGTTTGACGGTGACTCGCATTTATGAAAAATGTATCCAATTAGTATCCACAAACAACCTTTATGGAATCAGTCAGAGCCATATATTTAAGCAAAAAGGCCATAGGGGGTGTGGTATATGGCAGTGCTTAATTTGTAAATTGGGAGGTCCCAGAACACATTGGGAAAAAAGTGTCAAACACAACATAGCAGCCAAGTAGCCTACTATCTATGGTGGTGAAACGGACAGCGCTCTCCAAGTAGCCTGCTATCTATGGTGGTGAAACGGACAGCGCTCTCCAAGTAGCCTGCTATCTATGGTGGTGAAACGGACAGCGCTCTCCAAGTAGCCTACTCTCTATGGTGGTGAAACGGACAGCGCTCTCCAAGTAGCCTGCTATCTATGGTGGTGAAACGGACAGCGCTCTCCCAGTAGCCTACTATCTATGGTGGTGAAATGGACAGCACTCTCCCAGTAGCCTGCTATCTATGGTGGTGAAACGGACAGCGCTCTCCAAGGTGCTGATGAATTCAAAGCATTTTAGACGTCACTGCAGTACGCCCACATACTTGAGTATAGCTGCGGGGCCAAATTTCTTATAGCCTCATTTTCCAGACATCAATGTACAGCAACATTTTTAGACGACACTGCAGAGCACCCCGCCATATGCACACACACTCAGCTGTGGGGCTTACAAGACCCCAATTTCATATAATTTTCAAGACATCAATGTAGCAGTAGAACAAATATCACAATATCGGAATATAACTTCAAATAAAATAAATCAAGGTAGGCTACAGCAGAACACGCATATGAGAATATATAGGCCTCCTGCCTATGTGATAATATGAAGCACATATTCAGATGACAAACTTGTTCTGTGCTGTGAAGGTAAAGGAACATTTTTTTTCCTACCTTCGTTTTCAAAACCGCCCACAATGACTCTCCCCATGTCAAGTCCATTTAACTCCTGAGAGTCAACTTCTTGCTCGAAGCCATGAGCGGGCCTGTGGCTGTGATGTTTGGCCTCCTTCTAAGGCTGTTCTGAAGTCTATTTTATTTTTCATTTTGAGGGTTAACTATAACCTGGGTGTCCTCTTTAGCCTGGTCTACAAGGCTTGCTGCCACCAAATGCGCCTTGGTTCAGGCATGTTCAAAAACCTTTTTTCAGAGGGCTCTTTGTTGTTGTTTTTGTACGTCTGAGGCAGAGGATGTTAATTTACTGTACATTCCACCCACTCTTTTGCTAGTTTAATCCCCTCCAGTCGTTTCTAGACCCAAGCTCCCTACCTTTTAGTATGTTGTACAGCCCAACTTTTGAATTCTGCATGACAAGCCAGAGGTTATACGTTTGCTTGTTCTTGAACTGGAAATTGTACCTGCTCCGAGCACTTCATCGGTGGATGCACTGCCCCCCTCCCCACCAACTGCCCCCAGCTCCCCGTCTCCCCCGCAGCTCCCCGTCTCCCCCCCCCAGCTCCCCGTCTCCCCCGCAGCTCCCCGTCTCCCCCCCGCAGCTCCCCGTCTCCCCCCCCAGCTCCCCCGTCTCCTGCGGAGTCTGACTCGCTAGTAGGCCTACTAGCTAGTGGAGGTGCTGCTGGTGATGCTGAACTGGCGGGATTAGTATCGCCATCAGAAACAGTTTGCCCCTCACTCCTCTCCTCCGGCACTGACAGTTCTCTGGCTCGTTCTGGGTTCGATTCACCATCTTTCTCTGGATTTTTGGACTTGAAAAATGTCAAACTCGATTGCCTTTTATTATCAATTTGTTATTTGGCTTTCCCACGATTCAAATTCAAGGACATCAACCACCCGAGCCACTGCCTGTTCACCCCGCTATCATCCAGAAGGCGAGGTCAGTACAGGTGCATCAAAGCTGGGACCGAGAGAATGAAAAACAGCTTCTATCTCAAGGCCATCAGACTGTTAAATAGCCTTCACAAGCACATTAGAGGCTGCTGCTGCCTATTGAAATCACTGGCCACTTTAAGAAATGGAACACTAGTCACTTTAATAATGTTTACATATCTTGCCCTACTCATCTCATATGTATATACTGCATTCTATAATATTCTACTGTATCTTAGTCCATGCTGCTCTGTCATTGCTTGTCCATATATGTATATATTCTTAAATTCCATTCCTTGCTTAGATTTGTGTGTATTGGGTCGATGTTATGAAATTGTTAGATATTACTTGTTAGATATTACTGCACTGTCGGAGCTAGAAGCACAAGCATTTCGCTACACCCGCAATAACATCTGCTAAACACGTGTATGTGTCAAATATTTTTTTTTGATTTGATTTGAATTCAGTAGGGAGACGACTAGACTAGGCTACATGACGTGTTTACGTATGGATCTCTTCACTAGCTGACCACCACTACCAAGACCTGTGTCAAGATCAGTTACTTACCCCACCGGCCCTCCTCATAACCTCTATGTACAAATAAGACAGCAGGTCTGGAATCAGTGTGGCAAGATAGGATGATTACATAGAAGGATCACCACGCTTTTACATGATGGTCTTTCTGGGGGGGGGGCAACTTGATTTAATGCTGATCGCTTTTATTAGAATGCGATCAGTGAAATAATTAATAAATGCCACGGGAGGTACCGGATTTGGGCAAATAGGTGCCGGAACAAACAAAGTCAAATCTGAGAGGTGCCGGATCCTGTTCCGGCTCAAATTAAGCACTGGTATATGGCCAATACACCACGGCTAAGGGCTGTTCTTATGCACGACGCAACGGGGAGTGCCTGGATACAGCCCTTAACTGTGGTATATTGGCAATATACCACAAACCTCTGAGGTGCCTTTTATTGCTATTATAAACTGGTGACCAAGGTAATTAGAACAGTAAACAAGTAGTTTTACGTCATACCCGTGTTATATTGTCTCATATACCACGGCTTTCAGCCAATCAGCATCCAGGGCTCGAACGACCCGGTTTATAATTAAAGTATTGCACATTTAGTTTTCTGAATATATGGCTCTGTAATCAGTCAGTTCATGTCCCAGCAAATTGTAAGAAATCCATCATTAACATGATATGTGTTGTTGTATGTGCTGACAGAAAAGGGCAACCAGTTGTGATTGGGATCATATGGATGTATTTTAGTCTATGCTCTGCTATCAACTTCATTCTCAAACGATACGTGATAATGATAAGGTATTGCAGTAAACTGTAGTGCTTTGAAAATGATTCTAAACTTCTGACATTGTATAAGCTGTGTGTGTGTGTGTGTGTGTGTGTGTGTGTGTGTGTGTGTGTGTTCTTAGAGCATTCCTTAGCGTACAGTATTGTTGAGCGTACTAAACCGTAATGTGATGTGTGTGATAGAAGGAGTCAGGCGCAGGAGAGTAATACCCATCCAAAGAGTTTATTCCGTCGATAAACAGTTGCGCAAGCATGCGACAACAACACTCAGGCACAGGGGGAAATATCTACCCTGGCAACAACAAGGTAAGGGTAGCTCAACCGAGCTACACACAGCTCACTACAAACAATCACCCACACAGACAAGGAAGCAGAGGGAACACTTATACAATGACTAATTGAGGATAAGGACCAGGTGTGTGTGATTAATTAGACAAGACAAGTGGAGTGATGATAAATGGATCGCAGGCAGCTAGTAAGCCGGTGACGACGAACGCCGAAACCTTCCCCGAACAAGGAGGGGAGGCAGCCTCGGCGGAAGTCGTGACACGTAAAGTAATCTGTCATCACTGTGGGACGATGGGAACACAACACTTTTGTCCGTTTTTATTCTAGCTTCTTAGTTCTTCTGGGTCAGCAAGAGACTGATAAATGAGCTGGTTTAGGAACAGTCACAGACATATACAGTGCATTCGGAAATAAACACGTTTTTTTTTTTTATTCACCTAGTGACTGTGTGTGACTGTGTGTGACTGTATGTGATATCAGGGTTAGACAGCAGATATCAGGGTTAGACAGCAGATATCAGGGTTAGACCGCAGATATCAGGGTTAGACAGCAGATATCAGGGTCAGACAGCAGATATCAGGGTCAGACAGCAGATATCAGGATTAGACATCAGATATCAGGGTTAGACAACAGATATCAGGGTTAGACAGCAGATATCAGGGTTAGACAGCAGATATTAGGGTTAGACAGCAGATATCAGGGTTAGACAACAGATATCAGGGTTAAACAGCAGATAAGCAGATATCAGGGTTAGACAACAGATATCACGGTTAGACAGCAGATATCAGGGTTAGACAGCAGATATCAGGGTTAGACAGCAGATATCAGGGTTGGACAGCAGATATCAGGGTCAGACAGCAGATATCAGGGTCAGACAGCAGATATCAGGATTAGACATCAGATATCAGGGTTAGACATCAGATATCAGGGTTAGACAGCAGATAACAGGGTTAGACAGCAGAAAGTGCCTAGAAAGCAGATATCAGGGTTAGACAACAGATATCAGGGTTAGACAACAGATATCAGGGTTAGACAGCAGATATCAGAGTTAGACAACAGATATCAGGGTTAGACAGCAGATATCAGAGTTAGACAGCAGATATCAGGGTTAGACAACAGATAAGCAGATATCAGGGTTAGACAACAGATATCAGTGTTATACAGCAGATATCAGGGTTAGACAACAGATATCAGGGTTAGACAGCAGATATCAGGGTTAGACAGCAGATAAGCAGATATCAGGATTAGACAGCAGATATCAGGGTTAGATAGCAGATATCAGGGTTAGACAGCAGATATCAGGGTTAGACAACATATATCAGGGTTAGACAACAGATATCAGGGTTAGACAGCAGATAAGCAGATATCAGGGTTAGACAGCAGATATCAGGGTTAGACAACATATATCAGGGTTAGACAACAGATATCAGGGTTAGACAGCAGATATCAGGGTTAGACAGCAGATAAGCAGATATCAGGGTTAGACAGCAGATATCAGGGTTAGACAGCAGATATCAGGGTTAGACAACAGATATCAGGGTTAGACAGCAGATATCAGGGTTAGACAACAGATATCAGGGTTAGATAGCAGATATCAGGGTTAGACAGCAGATAACAGGGTTAGATAGCAGATATCAGGGTTAGACAGCATATATCAGGGTTAGACAGCAGATAAGCAGATATCAGGGTTAGACAACAGATATCAGGGTCAGACAGCAGATATCAGGGTTAGACAGCATATATCAGGGTTAGACAGCAGATATCAGGGTTAGACAGCAGATATCAGGGTTAGACAGCAGATATCAGGGTTAGACAGCAGATAAGCAGATATCAGGGTTAGACAACAGATATCAGGGTCAGACAGCAGATATCAGGGTTAGACAGCATATATCAGGGTTAGACAGCAGATATCAGGGTTAGACAGCAGATATCAGGGTTAGACAGCAGATATCAGGGTTAGACAGCAGATAAGCAGATATCAGGGTTAGACAGCAGATATCAGGGTTAGACAACAGATATCAGGGTTAGACAGCAGATATCAGGGTTAGACAGCAGATAAGCAGATATCAGGGTTAGACAGCAGATATCAGGGTTAGACAGCAGATATCAGGGTTAGACAGCAGATATCAGGGTTAGACAGCAGATATCAGGGTTAGACAACAGATATCAGGGTTAGATAGCAGATATCAGGGTTAGACAGCAGATAACAGGGTTAGATAGCAGATATCAGGGTTAGACAGCATATATCAGGGTTAGACAGCAGATAAGCAGATATCAGGGTTAGACAACAGATATCAGGGTCAGACAGCAGATATCAGGGTTAGACAGCATATATCAGGGTTAGACAGCAGATATCAGGGTTAGACAGCATATATCAGGGTTAGACAGCAGATATCAGGGTTAGACAGCAGATATCAGGGTTAGACAGCAGATAAGCAGATATCAGGGTCAGACAGCAGATATCAGGGTTAGACAGCAGATATCAGGGTTAGACAGCAGATAAGCAGATATCAGGGTTAGACAGCAGATATCAGGGTTAGACAGCAGATATCAGGGTTAGACAGCAGATATCAGGGTTAGACAGCAGATATCAGGGTTAGACAGCAGATATCAGGGTTAGACAGCAGATAACAGGGTTAGACAGCAGATAAGCAGATATCAGGGTTAGACAGCAGATATCAGGCTGCAGCAGTGCTTTAAACTTGGTAGTTACTGTTCCTCCCTTCCTCATCAGATCATTGATGTGTTGCACTGTGCTTTGGTGAACAAACTCACACACAAACACTCATGAACGCACGCACTGTAAGCACTGTAGCGTTCAAGTCCAAAACTACAAAGAGATCTACTGTAAGCACTGTAGTGTTCAAGTCCAAAACTACAAAGATATCTACTGTAAGCACTGTAGCGTTCAAGTCCAAAACTACAAAGAGATCTACTGTAAGCACTGTAGCGTTCAAGTCCAAAACTACAAAGAGATCTACTGTAAGCACTGTAGTGTTCAAGTCCAAAACTACAAAGAGATCTACTGTAAGCACTGTAGTGTTCAAGTCCAAAACTACAAAGAGATCTACTGTAAGCACTGTATAAGGGATCGGGGTTTGGCTGGGTCTAGACAGAGTCTGACACTTCCCCGATCTACAGAGAGGGGGAGTCATCAGACTCGATCTGTTTCACCTGAGTTCTGAGCACACCTGTCAGTAATTAGTGTAGGATTTAAGGTGTGCTCAGAAGTTCAGTCGGTGCGAGGTATTGTTCCTTTGTGACTTGCTAAGCGTTTTGTTCAGAGAGAGAGAGAGAGAGAGAGAGAGTTTGTTTTTGATTACCAGTGTACCAGACCTGTGCTTCGTTGTTTGACTCCCCGAATTGCTTAATCCTCTGCTTGTCTATCCCAGTGATTACCATACTCTGAACCTGTGCCCGTGCCCTCGACTACGACTACGCCCGCTCCCTTGGTACCTCTGCCTGTCTCTGCCTTGCCCGGTTTTGACCACAGCTCGCCAGACCACGATTAAGCTATTCCCTTGTCTGTACTCTAATAAAGCATCGCAATTCTGCGATTGGATCTTACCACTCTGTCCGAGTATTCATTACAGAATACCATAACCATGGATCCAGCGGAATTACAGAGGCGATGGGAGATACAGGAGAAGCGGATGGATGAACTCCTGCAGCTACTCAACGCTGGTGCGGCTGAAGGCACCACCCCGAGCACGGTCAGTCCTCGTCATGCACCTCCGATTTCTCTACCGACAAAGTACGACGGGGAACCTGGCAAATGTCAGGGGTTTCTACTCCAGACGTCCCTGTATACGTCCTATAATCGTACTATGTTTCCCGATGACCGTAGCAGGGTGGATTTTATGATTTCTCTGCTAACGGGAAGAGCACTGGATTGGGCTACTGCGCTGTGGGCAGCTGAGGTCCCCGAGTTGAATGTGGAAGTTCAGTTTAAGAGACTGTTCCGAGAGGTGTTCGACCACCCAGTATCTGGGCGTAGCGTGGGAGACCAACTATGCGAACTTCAGCAGGGCCGTCGCACAGTAGCCGACTACGCATTAGAGTTCTGTACTATAGCAGCCGGTAGCGGATGGAGCGAGACTGCTTTGCTCACCGTTTTCCGAAGAGGGCTGCGCAAAGAAGTGCAGACTGAGTTGGCTTGTCGGGGAGATATCACTGCGCTACATGAATTTATCAACATAGCCATCTCTATTGATAATTTGATAGTGCAACACAAGGTATCCGCAGTCCGGGAGCCCTCGGTCACTGGTCCTAAGCAACCGACAGAGCGGAGGAGAGAATCTGAGGAGGAACCCATGCAACTGGGACGGTCACCCCTACAAAGTTCGGTGAGACAACAACGTCGGCAAGACGGACTATGCCTGTATTGTGGTCAGTCGGGTCATTTCATTCGTCAATGTCCAGTACGCCCAAACCGTACCCCAGAATATTGCCTCGGAACTGCCAAACCGGTGAGTGAGACTCAAGTTTTCAACATTACATCTAAACAAATGTATGTGCCAGTTACCTTATCTGTCGGAGAGAGAGTGCGCAGGTTGGAAGGTCTTATTGATTCCGGGGCGGCTGCCAGTTTCATGGATGCGGGTCTCGCTGAGGAATTGGGAGTTCAACTTATTCCAATTCAACCTCCCCTGCGAGTCAACGCGCTAGACGGTGAGCCCATGGGCACTGGGTTCATTACGCACCGTACAGAGGTAATAAAGTTACAAGTGGGCTCCATACACCATGAGAACATCATTCTGTTCGTCATCTCCGCTCCACAGGAGCCGCTAGTTCTCGGCCACCCCTGGCTCGTCACCCATGATCCGGTCATCTCCTGGAAATCTGGCGATATCACTGCTTGGAGTGAGGTATGTAGGGCAGAGTGCCTCAATTTACCGTGCAAAACGTCTACTGTGGAGGATGCGCAGGGTGCGGTGTCTACTGTTGTTCCAACAGAATACCAGGATTACGCGCAGGTGTTCTCCAAGGAGAGGTCTACCGTGTTACCACCTCATCGGGCCTGGGACTGCGCAATTGATCTGCTATCCGGGGCTACACCTCCTCGTGGACGAATCTACCCTTTGTCACAGCCGGAACGAGAATCTATGAGCAAGTATATTGATGAGGCGCTGCAGCAAGGGGCCATTCGCCCATCTACGTCTCCCGCCGCATCCAGTTTTTTCTTCGTGAAGAAAAAGGATGGCGGACTGCGTCCTTGTATAGACTATCGAGGTTTGAACGATATTACCATCAAAAATCGTTACCCTCTTCCTTTGATTGCAGCAGCCCTCGAGCAGGTGGGGCAGGCCTCAATCTACAGTAAACTGGACCTCAGGAGTGTGTACAATCTGGTGCGCATTAGAGAAGGGGATGAATGGAAGACCGCCTTCATCAC
Source organism: Coregonus lavaretus (assembly GCF_964263955.1). Taxonomy (NCBI): domain Eukaryota; kingdom Metazoa; phylum Chordata; class Actinopteri; order Salmoniformes; family Salmonidae; genus Coregonus; species Coregonus lavaretus. Next base: position 2,724,853 of record NC_139994.1, read on the forward strand.
ACATCGAGGACACTATGAATATTGTGTCATGCCCTATGGACTTACCAACGCACCCTCAGTATTCCAGGCGTTCATGAATGACATTTTCAGGGACTTGATTGATCGCTTTGTTATAGTGTACATTGATGACATCCTAATCTATTCTAACTCTCTGAGTGAACATGTGTCCCATGTACGACAGGTTCTGGACCGACTCCGACAACATTCTCTGTTCGTGAAGGCAGAAAAGAGTGAATTCCATGTCACTACGATTTCCTTCCTTGGGGCAATACTCACTCCCGACGGGGTTAAACTGGATGAATCCAAGGTGCAAGCGGTACGAGACTGGCCTCAACCCCAGACGGTGAAAGAGCTCCAGAGATTCTTAGGGTTTGCCAATTACTATAGACGGTTCGTGCGTAATTTCAGCACAACCGCAGCTCCCCTGTCGGCGATGACCAGCTACAAGGGTCGCGGTCTGAACTGGACGGAGGGGGCAGTGCGTGCTTTTGAGACGTTGAAACAACACTTTACCACCGCTCCCATTTTATGTCAGCCGGACCCTACCTTGCCGTTTATCGTGGAGGTGGACGCCTCGGAGGTTGGAGTTGGAGCCGTGCTATCCCAGCGCCAAGGTGAGCCGCCTAAATCACGACCCTGTGCTTTCTTTTCTAAGAAACTGAATTCGGCCGAGCAGAACTACGACGTGGGAAATCGTGAATTACTGGCGGTGAAGTTAGCACTGGAGGAGTGGAGACATTGGCTGGAGGGAGCAGATCATCCGTTCCAAGTGCTCACGGACCACCGCAACCTGGAGTATCTTCACAGTGCTAAACGACTGAACTCCCGACAGGCAAGGTGGTCTCTATTCTTCAACCGTTTCCGATTCACGGTCTCTTATATCCCCGGGTCCAAGAATGGCAAGGCGGATGCGCTTTCCTGACGGTTCGAGCGCGCGGAAAGACCCGTGGAACCAGAACCTATCCTCCCCATGAGTTGCCGTGCTGGTCCTGTGAGGTGGGCTATCGATGACACTATTCAGGAGAGCCTACAAGCGGAACCAGCCCCTCCAGAAACCCCGGTGTCAAAGGTGTTTGTACCAGCTCCGCTTCGACCTCAACTGATGGAATGGTGCCACACGTCGCTGGGATCTGGTCATCCCGGAATCACTCGAACTACACGACTCATCAGCCGAAAATACTGGTGGGATTCCCTCACAGATGACGTCAGAGACTATGTCTTATCCTGCCCAGTATGTGCTCAGTCCAAGGTGCCACGTGCACTACCGGAGGGTAAGCTGATGCCATTGCCAACTCCTCAACGACCCTGGTCGCACATTGCAATGGACTTTGTTACAGATCTACCAGAATCAGAGGGCCATACTGTAATTCTTGTGGTCATCGATCGATTCTCCAAGATGTGCCGGTTAGTACCCATGACCCGTTTGCCTAACGCCACTCAGATGGCTGAGACTATGTTTAACCAGGTGTTCCGGCAGTTTGGTGTTCCGGAGGATATTGTTTCCGACCGGGGACCCCAGTTTGTATCCCGGGTATGGAAGGCCTTCTGCGAACGCTTGGGCATCTCGGTGAGCCTAACCTCTGGATATCATCCCCAGGCCAATGGGCAGACAGAACGGCTCAACCAGGAAATTGGGAAATATCTACGGCAACAATGTTCGCGGCAGCCGCAAGAGTGGAGCCGATTCCTTCCTTGGGTAGAGTATGCTCAGAACTCACTCATTCACACCTCCCTACGTCTAACGCCCTTCCAGTGTGTTCTAGGGTATCAACCACCCCTGTTCCCGTGGGATACCGCACCAGGGATGGTACCGGCTGTAGACGAGTGGTTCCGTCGGAGTGCGCAGGTCTGGGAGACGGCCCATCAACATCTCAGTCAGGCCTCACAACAGCAAAAGACCTACGCCGACCGACGCCGGAGACCTACTCCCACTTATCAACCCGGGAAATGAGTGTGGCTGTCTACCCGGGACCTGCGGTTCCGACGGAGCTGCAAGAAGCTTCAACCCAGGTACATCGGGCCTTTCAAGATACTGAGACGTATTAACCCTGTCACCTACCGTATGTTACTTCCCCGACACTACAGGATAACCCCTACGTTCCACGTCTCTCTGTTGAAACCTGTCCACTATAGCCCGATGTACCCCCCAATCGCTCAACAACCTACTACACCACATTTACATTTACATTTTAGTCATTTAGCAGACGCTCTTATCCAGAGCGACTTACAGGAGCAATTAGGGTTAAGTGCCTTGCTCAAGGGCACATCGACAGATTTTTCACCTAGTTGGCTCGGGGATTAGAACCAGCGACCTTTCGGTACTGGCACAATGCTCTTAACCACTAAGCTAACTGCCGCCACCACCTTTGGAGGATGAACAGGACACCACCTATACAGTCCACGAGATAATGGATTCAAGACGGAGACGAGGGGGCATCGAATATCTCGTGGACTGGGAGGGATATGGACCTGAGGAACGGTCCTGGATCCCTGCTAAGGACATACTGGATCCCGCTCTCAAGGCCACTTTCCACGCTGAACACCCAGATCATCCAGGACCCCGACCCAGAGGAAGACCACCCGGTAGAGGTAGAAGGCCGTCAGGAGCCGGCCCTGGGGAGGGGGATACTATAAGGGATCGGGGTTTGGCTGGGTCTAGACAGAGTCTGACACTTCCCCGATCTACAGAGAGGGGGAGTCATCAGACTCGATCTGGTTCACCTGAGTTCTGAGCACACCTGTCAGTAATTAGAGTAGGATATAAGGTGTGCTCAGAAGTTCAGTCGGTGCGAGGTATTGTTCCATTGTGACTTGCTAAGCGTTTTGTTCAGAGAGAGAGAGAGAGAGTTTGTTTTTGATTACCAGTGTACCAGACCTGTGCTTCGTTGTTTGACTCCCCGAATTGCTTAATCCTCTGCTTGTCTATCCCAGTGATTACCATACTCTGAACCTGTGCCCGTGCCCTCGACTACGACTACGCCCGCTCCCTTGGTACCTCTGCCTGTCTCTGCCTTGCCCGGTTTTGACCACAGCTCGCCAGACCACGATTAAGCTATTCCCTTGTCTGTACTCTAATAAAGCATCGCAATTCTGCGATTGGATCTTACCACTCTGTCCGAGTATTCATTACACACTGTAGTGTTCAAGTCCAAAACTACAAAGAGATCTACTGTAAGCACTGTAGTGTTCAAGTCCAAAACAACAAAGAGATCCCAAAAACGGCACTTATGTAAATCAACAGCTCGGCTTGCTCGCTAGCTCAGAAAGTCACACGCACACATGCACCGTACGATTCAGGGAGTCTAAGACAGAGTATTCCCCATCATTTAATTCCCTAAATCAGATGTCAACAACACTGCCACAAAGACTCTCTCTCTCTCTCTCTCTCTCTCTCTCTCTCTCTCTCTCTCTCTCTCTCTCTCTCTCTCTCTCTCTCTCTCTCTCTCTCTCTCTCTCTCTCTCTCTCTCTCTCTCTCTCTCTCTCTCTCTCTCTCTCTCTCTCTCTCTCTCTCTCTCTCTCTCTCTCTCTCTCTCTCTCTCTCCTCATTCATTCATGAGTTCCAAATTGAGCAGCAGCTGCTGAAAAAAAATTAGCTCCTACGAATATTGAGATTGACATGGTTTTTAGAGTGAAGTACATTGGAAAAAACAAAAGAAAACTGCAAGACTGAATGGGAGACAAAACAAGCAACAAATGAAGAAGACAGGTTTGTGAAAAAAGTATATATTTTTATCAAATTGTGCAGTTATCTTAGCTAGCTGGATTGTTTACCAATTGCTAAGCGGTTGCTAGGGACTCCCCTAAAATAAGCTAGCTAGCTAACAAAAAAATAGCTAGTCAACAGCCCAATAGAAAGACAAAAGAAGGACAGAAAACAAAGGACATCAATGTGAAACAGTTCTCTAAAGACAATAATACAAGAAAAGGTAGGCTTCTGTTGCAACATTGTAGCCAACATCACCAGCGTTGCTATGGAAATTGTTTACCCACCAGACGTTTCTAGGTTTGATGATGGGACAGAACCATGAATGCCTGTTTGCAGATCTTACCAGTTGCAGAAACAAGAGCAAATGTAATATTTAATACCAAACGAGGGCACATATGGAAAAGGGTTATTTGCAACCATTTCCCTTTCTCAAAAAAGAGCAGCATCAGCCAAGTCTGTCAGATCAGCATTTTTGAAGAAGCTGACCAGAGCAACACATATCAAACAGTAAACTTATACCATCATGGAACTGTATTGATACAAGGCAATGATTCAAGCCTCCAGGCTTTTGAAAATGTGTTTGCTGCCTTAAAAGTAGAAGCTGAACTCATCTCTGAAGCTGAGGAAAAAGTAAAGGAGGGAGATGATGGAGAAAAGCCCCAACACCCCCAACAGCCTCTGTGACCCAGCAAGAAGCCCTCCGTGTCCCTCTACCTACCTCACCTGCAGCAGACAGAGCCAAGGACATGCCTACAACACCAAGAACACCTGCTATGCAACGTTTCCACAACACCCTCTCTCTTGTCGAAGCAGAGGTCATAGAACTGAGAGAACAAGCTTTAAGAGGATGCTAAAAGAAGAGATGAAACAGTTCAGGGAGGAGAGCAGAGCATCTATTGCTAAATTAGAAAGCAGAATAACCAACATGGCCTCCACCACACAGCCTGATGACACTGCATCAGCCTCCCAGTCTGCTCCAGCCCAGGTCAACCTACCAGCCTCCCAGTCTGCTCCAGCCCAGGTCAACCTACCAGCCTCCCAGTCTGCTCCAGCCCAGGTCAGCCTACCAGCCTCCCAGTCTGCTCCAGCCCAGGTCAACCTACCAGCCTCCCAGTCTGCTCCAGCCCAGGTCAACCTACCAGCCTCCCAGTCTGCTCCAGCCCAGGTCAGCCTACCAGCCTTCCAGTCTACTCCAGCCCAGGTCAGCCTACCAGCCTCCCAGTCTGCTCCAGCCCAGGTCAGCCTACCAGCCTCCCAGTCTGCTCCAGCCCAGGTCAACCTACCAGCCTCCCAGTCTGCTCCAGCCCAGGTCAACCTACCAGCCTCCCAGTCTGCTCCAGCCCAGGTCAGCCTACCAGCCTTCCAGTCTGCTCCAGCCCAGGTCAGCCTACCAGCCTCCCAGTCTGCTCCAGCCCAGGTCAGAATATCAGCCTCCCAGTCTGCTCCAGTCTCCCAGTCTGTTCCACCCAGACAATCACCCACAACTGCAATCCTTATCGATTAAAATGGGAAGTTCTTGGTCCAGGAAAGATGATTCCCTAGACACCAGGTGTATAAGTTCTGGTGTCCTACAACTGAGAGTGCAATGCAGCTACTCAGTCAGACCAGGATTATCACCCCTGACAACATCATCATCCACACTGGCAAAAACGACCTTCGTGCCAAAGGTGAAAATGTTTCTGGGGCAGTGAGAAGAGTGGCAGAACGGGCACAGGCTATGTTCCCAACAACCAATATACAGTAAGGGAAAAAAGTATTTGATCCCCTGCTGATTTTGTACGTTTGCCCACTGACAAAGACATGATCAGTCTATAATTTTAATGGTAGGTTTATTTGAACAGTGAGAGACAGAATAACAACAAAAAAATCCAGAAAAACGCAAGTCAAAAATGTTATAAATTGATTTGCATTTTAATGAGGGAAATAAGTATTTGACCCCTCTGCAAAACATGACTTAGTACTTGGTGGCAAAACCCTTGTTGGCAATCACAGAGGTCAGACGTTTCTTGTAGTTGGCCACCAGGTTTGCTCACATCTCAGGAGGGATTTTGTTCCACTCCTCTTTGCATATCTTCTCCAAGTCATTAAGGTTTTGAGGCTGACATTTGGCAACTCAAACCTTCAGCTCCCTCCACAGATTTTCTATGGGATTAAGGTCTGAGACTGGATAGGTCACTCCAGGACCTTAATGTGCTTCTTCTTGAGCCACTCCTTTGTTGCCTTGGCTGTGTGTTTTGGGTCATTGTCATGCTGGAATACCCATCCACGACCCATTTTCAATGCCCTGGCTGAGGGAAGGAGGTTCTCACCCAAGATTTGACGGTACATGGCCCCGTCCATCATCCCTTTGATGCAGTGAAGTTTTCCTGTCCCCTTAGCAGAAAAACACCCCCAAAGCATAATGTTTCCACCTCCATGTTTGACGGTGGGGATGGTGTTCTTGGGGTCATAGGCAGCATTCCTCCTCCTCCAAACACGGCGAGTTGAGTTGATGCCAAAGAGCTCGATTTTGGTCTCATCTGACCACAACACTTTCACCCAGTTCTCCCCTGAATCATTCAGATGTTTCATTGGCAAACTTCAGACGGCACTGTATATGTGCTTTCTTGAGCAGGGGGACCTTGCGGGCGCTGCAGGATTTCAGTCCTTCACAGCGTAGTGTGTTACCAATTGTTTTCTTGGTGACTATGGTCCCAGCTGCCTTGAGATCATTGACAAGATCCTCCCGTGTAGTTCTGGGCTGATTCCTCACCGTTCTCATGATCATTGCAACTCCACGAGGTGAGATCTTGCATGGAGCCCCAGGCCGAGGGAGATTGACAATTATTTTGTGTTTCTTCCATTTGCGAATAATCGCACCAACTGTTGTCACCTTCTCACCAAGCTGCTTGGCGATTGTCTTGTAGCCCATTCCAGCCTTGTGTAGGTCTACAATCTTGTCCCTGATATCCTTGGAGAGCTCTTTGGTCTTGGCCATGGTGGAGAGTTTGGAATCTGATTGATTGATTTCTTCTGTGGACAGGTGTACTTTATACAGGTAACAAGCTGAGATTAGGAGCACTCCCTTTAAGAGTGTGCTCCTAATCTCAGCTCGTTACCTGTATAAAAGACACCTGGGAGCCAGAAATCTTTCTGATTGAGAGGGGGTCAAATACTTATTTCCCTCATTAAAATGCAAATCAATTTATAACATTTTTGTCATGCGTTTTTCTGGATTTTCTTTTGGTTATTCTGTCTCTCACTGTTCAAATAAACCTACCATTAAAATTATAGACTGATCATTTCTTTTTCAGTGGGCAAACATACAAAATCAGCAGGGGATCAAATACTTTTCCCCCTCACTGTAGTTGTGTCCACCCTCCTACCAAGAAAGATTCCCTGGACAGTTGATCAACAAAATAAATCAACAGATCACTGTGGACTGTGCCAATGCTCAACGTCAGAACGGCTCACCATCCCACTCTGACGTGAACACTTATACGATAATGTACATCTTGATCAGGACATTGTCAGAACCTTTGCTAAGGATCTTAAGGATGCAACACTTGTCAGGGACCCACACACCCATCACCCCAGCAGCAGAGGCCCCCCACTCCACTTCCTGAAACAACAGTACCCCCACCATCCCCAGGAGAGAAGAGCCAGACACGGCTTATTACAGCACAGCTCTACAAGACCAGGCCCAACACAGCACAGATTTACCAGACCAGACCCGACTCAGGACAGCACGACCAGACGGGGCCCGCCTCAGGACAACACGACCAGACCCGTCCCATCACAACACAGCTCTACCAGACCCGGCCCATCACAACACAGCTCTACTAGACCCGGCCCATCACAACACAGCTCTTCTAGACCTGGCCCATCACAACACAGCTCTTCTAGACCCGGCCCATCACAACACAGCACGACCATACCCGACCCATCACAACACAGCTCTACTAGACCCGGCCCATCAGAACACAGCTCTTCTAGACCCGGCCCATCACAACACAGCTCTTCTAGACCCGGCCCATCACAACACAGCTCTACTAGACCCAATCACAACACAGCTCTACAAGACCCGGCCCATCACAACACAGCTCTACTAGACCCAGCCCATCACAACACAGCTCTACTAGACCCGGCCCATCACAACACAGCTCTACTAGACCCGGCCCATCACAACACAGCACTGACCACTACTCTAGGGTCGGGCAGAACACTGTCCTTCAGAGAAGTGCACCACATGATGCAGTCCACACCATGTATCCTTCAGATCATCAGCCTACATATGCTGAGGTAACCTCTGGCAAAACACACCTAGAGCTATCAGAGATTGGAGAGGTGCTCCAACTACTGCATCTAATATGCAGACTACTGGGATAGACAGACCTTTTAATTTACACACACTCACACACACACACACACACACACACACACACACACACACACACACACACACACACACACACACACACACACACACAAACACACACACACACACAAGAAACACATACGTAGAAGGGGTTGCAGATTGTATTGCATTGTACTTATTTTTGGTGCAATCTTATTCCATTCTAATTGATTTGTTCAAGTATTGATCAGTACATATATAATTATTAGTATAATTCCAGTGCCAATTAAATAAAGAATAGTTGTAAACAAATCAACATATATACATACACATACATACACACACACATATATATATACACACACATATATATATATATATGTGTGTGTATATATATGTGTGTGTGTATGTGTGTGTATATATATGTGTATGTATATATAATATAATTTTTTTGTTCAATGTACTTCACTCAAACCAGTGAATATCACTTATTATAAATGAGATCATTAACTATCAGCTCTTGGAATATCCAGGGCCTGTACTCTTCACATTTTGATTCTAAAACAACAAATCAAGGGACAGGACATCATAATCCTACTGGAAACATGGTGTCGTGAAGACATTGATACTCAGTGTCCCTCCAGCTGTAGAAAAAGTTTACTACCATCAATCAAACATAAAAATGTTAAATGGGGCCGGGACTCAGGTGGAATCATCATTTGGCATAAGCAGGACTTAGCACTGAATGAAATGAGAAAAGGTACTAACCACATTTGGCTAAAACTTAACGCAGGTACAATCAATTGTGACAATTATGTATACATATATGTGCAGCTTATGCTCCTCCTTCAGATTCATCATATTATGATGATCAGTTTTTTGACAATTTCCATACAGAAATCATTCAATTTCAGGCAGAGGGTAAAGTGCTTCTTTGTGGATATTTCAATGCGAGAACAGGTTCTGAGCCTGACTACACTGATGCGGGAGGTAACCACCACATATTTGGACACCCCTCCTTGTACAGTAGCCCAATTATAAATAATAGAAACAGTCCTGACCAAATACTGAACAAAAACGGGAAGGAGTTAGTGCATCTCTGTCGAGCCTTAGGCCTGTACATGCTTAATGGTAGAATCAGAGGGGACTCTTTAGGTCAGTTTACTTACTGCTCAGCTCTTGGGACAAGTGTAGTCGATTATGCCATCACTGACATCGACCCCTCCTCCATTAGTGCATTCACTGTCAGACCACAGACACAATTGTCAGATCACAGTCATATCAACGTGTTTCTGTAGAAATTAACCAGCAATTCTCATTCAAAAAAAACAGCCCAATAAACTCTGAAACATTGAACTTAAATGAAATGATTAACTCTATACAGGTCTTCAATAACTCACAATACCAAAACAATAAAGAAGGTGTCAATTCGGCTACACAAAACATAAATTGCATATTCCAAAAAGCAGCATCAAAAGCATATTTGAGAGACCAAAGAAATACAACATCAGAAATAAAAAACAAAATGTTTCTGAAAAATTGTTTGATAACGAATGTAATACAATTAGAAAACACCTAAGACAAATGTCAAATGAAAAACATAAGCAGCAAAACAACCCGGAGCTACGCTATGACTACTTTGAAACTCTGAAACAGTATAAACATACACTGAAATGCAAGAAATTGAATTATACCAATAAGACACTTCATGAAATTTAAAACGCAATTGACCAAAATCAATTCTGGGACATGTGGAACAATTTAAGCACGACAAAGCCACAATAATTAGCCATACAAGATGAAGGAATTTGGAAAACTTGTTTTGATAATCTATACAAAAACATCCCACAAAAAGACTTTTTAGAAATTCAAGGAAAATGGAACATCCTTGAATTAGTCATTAAAAACAACCTAAATCCATTAGATTACCCAATAACCCAACAATAATTAAATGAAAAGCTAAAATCTATAAAACCAAAGAAGGCTTGTGGTCTAGAGAACATCAGAAATGAAATGCTGAAAAACAGCACACCTGAGTTGCAAAATGCTGTGGTTAAATTGTTCAACATAGTTTTATCTTCTGGCTGCTTTCCTGATGTCTGGAACCAGGGGCTCATCTCCCCTATCCACAACAGTGGAGACAAATCAGACCCCAATAATTATAGGGGAATATGCATAAACAGCAACTTGGGAAAGGTTTTCTGTAGCATTTTGAATTCAAGAATTCAAACCTTTCTTCAAGAAATAAATGTAATAAGTAAATGTCAAATTGGCTTTCTCTCCAACCATCGCACTACTGACCATATATACCCCTTACACACACTAATTAATAAACACGTCCACCAAAAAAAAAGAGGGCAAAATCTTTGCTGGCTTTATTGACTTTAAAAAACCATTAGATTATATTTGGCACAAAGGGCTATTCTTCAAAATTCTCCAAAGTGGGCTTGGTGGTAAGGTGTATGACTTCATAAAATGTATGTACACAGAAAACAAGTGTGCAATAAAAATCAAAAACCAAAGAACATTTATATAAATGAATTAGCAGACATCTTGGACCATTCTGCAGCCCCAGGACTCACACTATTTGACACAGAGGTAAAATACCTGCTATATGCTGATGATTTGGTACTTCTATCACCAACCAAAGAAGGTCTTCAATAGAACCTTAACATTCTAGAGCAATATTGCCATAATTGGGCCCTGGCAGTAAATAAAAATTAAAATATATATAAATGAATTAGCAGACATCTTGGACCATTCTGCAGCCCCACGACTCACACTATTTGACACAGAGGTAAAATACCTGCTATATGCTGATGATTTGGTACTTCTATCACCAACCAAAGAAGGTCTTCAATAGAACCTTAACATTCTAGAGCAATATTGCCATAATTGGGCCCTGGCAGTAAATAAAAATTAAAAAACGAAAATCATGATTTTCCAGAAAAACCCAGATGTCAGGAACACAAATATAAATTCACCCTTAACAACACCATAGTTGAACACGCTAAAAATTACTCATACCTTGGTCTGACCATATCTGCATCGGGAAACTTTAATATGGCAGTGAATGCACTCAAAGAAAAATCCGGTAGAGCATTGTATTCAATAAAAATTAAATTATTCAAAATCAACATCCCAATTAGAATTTGGACCAAAATATTTGACAGCGTAATCCTACCATTAGCTCTTTACGGAAGTGAGGTTTGGGGGCAACTCAATAAACTGGACTCTAAAATGTGGGACAAACAACCAACTGAAGCCCTACATGCAGAATTCTGTTGGAAAATTCTACAAGTCCAAAGAAATACACCAACTAATGCATGTAGGGCAGAATTGGGCTGCTTTCCAGTGGTAATGAAAATACAAAAAATATCATTAAAATTTTGGCTACACCTAAATTCAAGTCCAAATTCAAGTCTCCAATTTAAAGCACTTCAAACCCAAGAGCTGAGCCCAGAAACGAGCCCTCTCAGTCAGCTGGTGTTGGACCTAACCAACCAAGCTGACACCAGCACTGCTTCAAAAGAAATAATTCAAATAAACAAAATCATGAACCAATCAAAGGACTCATATTTACAACATTGGAAAAACTACACAAAATCCCAAAGCCGACTAAATTGCTATCTGGCTCTGAACAGAGAATATGAATTGGCTGATTATCTCTACTCTGTCAGAGACACGAAGCAGAGACAGATCCTTACTAAGTACAGGCTGAGTGACCATCAATTGGCAATAGAAACCGGCAGACATAAAAAGACATGGCTACCCAAAGAGGAGCGTGTATGTGGTCACTGCACGACAGGGGAGGTAGAAACAGAGATGCACTTTCTCCTTTACTGTGATAAATATTCCTCACCAAGAGATTCATTATTCACAGAAATGACTACATTTATTCCACATTTTTACTTATTAAACCCAGAGGAAAAGCAAAAAATAGTCATGGACGAAGGAGCAACGGCTCCTCTTGCAGCCAAATATGTATTTGCCTGCCATAGCCTGAGGGACACTGAATAATAACATCTGCATAGTAAACAGTAACTTACTTACTTATTATTATTATTATTATTGTTATAATTATTATTATTATTATTATTATTATTACTACTATTATTACTATTACTATTATTATTACTATTATTGTTGTGATTATTATTCTAAATAGTAGTGGTACGGGTAGTAGGGGTGATGGTAATGATAGCAGTTTAATGACGGTGGTAGTAGTAGTGGTAGTAATGATGATGGTAGTAGGGGTGATGGTAATGATAACAGTTTAATGATGGTAGTGGTGGTAGTAGTGGTAGTAATGATGATGGTAGTAGGGGTGATGGTAATGATAGCAGTTAAATGATGGTGGTGGTGGTAGTAGTGGTAGTAATGATGATGGTAGTAGGGGTGATGGTAATGATAGCAGTTTAATGATGGTGGTGGTAGTAGTGGTAGTAGTAATGATGATGGTAGTAGGGGTGATGGTAATGATAGCAGTTAAATGATAGTGGTGGTGGTAGTAGTGGTAGTAATGATGATGGTAGTAAAGGTGATGGTAATGATAGCAGTTTAATGACGGTGGTAGTAGTAGTGGTAGTAATGATGATGGTAGTAGGGGTGATGGTAATGATAACAGTTTAATGATGGTAGTGGTGGTAGTAGGGGTAGTAATGATGATGGTAGTAGGGGTGATGGTAATGATAGCAGTTAAATGATGGTGGTGGTGGTAGTAGTGGTAGTAATGATGATGGTAGTAGGGGTGATGGTAATGATAGCAGTTGAATGATGGTGGTGGTAGTAGTGGTAGTAGTAATGATGATGGTAGTAGGGGGATGGTAATGATAGCAGTTTAATGATGGTGGTGGTAGTAGTGGTAGTAGTAATGATGATGGTAGTTGTAGTACTGATGTAATGGTGAGGATGACAGTTAGTTAGTTATAAGTTAGTTATAGTTAGTTTAGCCTTTTCTATTTATTATATTTCTACTATTGACTGTTACCATTTTATTGTTGTTATTATTTATTATTATTATTTACTACCATTTTATATTATTATTTGTTATTCTTTATTATTTTATTACAATGTATATTGTATACATTGTTGCTTTGGCAATATTGATGCAATGTTTTTCATGCCAATAAAGCAGCTTGAATTTGAGAGAGAGAGAGAGAGAGAGAGAGAGAGAGAGAGAGACTTTGATTTTTCTGTCTTTCTTTAATGGTACATTCTCTTTTCATTAAAACCTCACCCCCCTCCTAAAATAAAATATTAAATAAAAAACGATATCCCCTGTACTGCATACTCACCTTGCCCTCTACCCCACGATACAAAAACAACACCACACATCACAATAACCCAAACCTCACCACTTCTACAACCGAATATCCAGACCATCTTCCCCAGCTATACAGACAGCCCCCACAAACACACCATATCTCTTGAAACATATCCACACTTTTTATCATTTTATAGAACTCAAATTCCACCCTAAGGCGTGCAGAGATCATTCCATTAGATAATAGTAAAGGGTCTGTTATCCCCCCCACCTTTGACCCTGTTCCTCCTTGTTATCCAAATAGCCAACTTTGCCTGAGCAAAACAGAATATTCAACAACACACATTTGGCCTTTTCCTTATTTGAATACCTGTACCCCATTATAAACATCCAGAGACTTTATAAACAACAGAGATATTAAAGACATTAACCTGTCGCACACAGAAAACACATTAATCACAGTTTCACTCATGACACAGAAAGGACACCCTTGTCCGACTCCCGGGTCGACCCGTGCCAACCAGCTGTTAGTGGCCAGGGCTCCATGTAGAACCCTCCACTGGAGGTCCCCTGACCTCTTTGGTACTGGGAGTTTGTAGAGCCCCCTCCATCTAAAACCCACCATACTCTCCGTCCCACATACCCCTTGCCACTGATGTGCCTTCACTCCTGTTAGGCTCCTGATGTTCCTTACCTTAATACAGAGGTTGTAGAGGGCTTTACCTCCCACCCCTTCAAACTCCCCCAGGCTCAGAGTGTTAAAATCTAACAAGTCCTCCAGACCCCTTGCCAGTCCCCAGTCTCTGCCGTCACGTGCAGTGGCGGAAACATTGGTGGCCCCTCCCCCTTTGGCCGCTCAAACACCCCCTTTACCGGCTCAGACAGTGCCTCCTGGACCTCCCCCAGGAATCTCCCCAGCAGCCTAAGAGATGTTAGGCCTGTTTGTTGTGCCAGGACTTCTGGGGTTTTCCACCCCTCCTCTCCCAGCAGTCGCAGGTCACCCAGGCTTAGTAAACACGCTGCAATCAGTCGCCTCTTCAGGGTGGCCGACTGAACCGATCTCAAAAGGATGGCTGGGTTGTGGAAGATAGGCTCCTCCCACACCCACAGCCCAGTTTCCACACCCCCTTCTCGTTTGGTCCTTAGTAGCTGCCAGGCCCTCAGCACCGAGAGACCAGCTGTACTCAGCCTCTCCAGCCTCATGAGGAACAGCTGCCGGTTCAACCCTAATCCGCAAGCTCTTCCCAGTAAGCCGCATGCTGGTTCCCTCCATCCGACATCAGTATGGTACAGCAGTCTCTGTGCTGCCTTTAGTCGGAATGCAGCCACACTGCTCTCCAGTTCCACCAGGCCCTGTCCTCCTTCATTTACAGACATGTACAACACTGCCGCCCTCAGCCAGTGATGGCCATCAAAAACCAGAAAAAAACCACTAGCTTGCGTTGCAGGTCTGTGAGCAGACCGGCGGGGGGGTTGAGGACAGCCAGTTTATGCCACAGGGAAGATGCCACCAGGTTGTTGATTATCAGCACCCTCCCTCTACATGACACTTGGGACAGGAGCACCCTCCACCTGGCCAGTCTTGACACCACTGCCTGTGACAGCCCCTCCAAGTTCTTCCTGACCCACCTCTCCAAGCCCAGGTACACCCCCAAAATGTTAAGCCCTTCACAACCCCACTGCAAAGCCCCTGGAAGCAGAGGAGGGGCCCTATCCCCCATAACAGAGCTCTTGCCCCAGTTTACCTTAGCTGACAAAGCTTCCTCGTACACCTTCAGACTAGTGCCTGCATATCCTGACCATCCCTGACCATCACAGAAACATCATCTGCATACGCTGACACTGCTATGTCTGTCCAGCACACTCCCTGCAGTTTCCTGAGTAGCAGGCACAAAAAAGGCTCAATGGCTAGTGTATTTAACTGCCCCGATAGAGGGCATCTTTGTCTAATGCCCCGCCTCACCCAGACTGGCCTACTGAGCCCCCCTCCCACCATGACCATACATGACGCCCCAGCATACAACATCTTCACATAGGCCAAAAACCTTTCCCCAAACCCAAACATCACATTAAACAGATACTCATGGTCCACTCTATCAAAAGCCTTCTCTTGATCTAAAGAGACCAGTCCAAAGTTCACATTAGAACCTCTCGACAAGTCCAACATGTCCCTGATTAACATTTTAGTCATTTTAGCAGACGCTCTTATCCAGAGCGACTTACAGTTAGTGAGTGCATACATTTTTTTTTTTTCATACTGGTCCCCCGTGGGAATCGAACCCACAACCCTGGCGTTGCAAGCGCCATGCTCTACCAACTGAGCTAAACGGGACTAAGAACAAGTTGTCCGTGATTGAGCGTCTGGTCCTTGTGTACTATAGAGTCCAGATGGGACTTCAGTCTGTTAGCAAGGACCTTGTAGTCCACACAGAGCAATGCCACACGCCTCCAGTTCTTAAGTCCCCTTTTTTGGGCAGGGTAGTCAGAGCCGCCCGACGGCAGCTCATCGGCAACTCTCCTACCCCGACGCACTCACGCAACACGCAAAAGAAGTCCAGTCCAATTATTTCCCAGAATTTATTATAAAACTCCACTGGGAGTCCATCAACCCCTGGTGCACGGCCACGGGACATCTGGGTTACAGCCTCTGCCAGTTCATGGGACAACAGGGGAATGTCCATTTCATCCCTCTGTGCCAGAGAGAGCTTAGGGAGTTCTGCAAACAAAACCTGAGCACACATAGGATCCCACAGTTCTGCCCAATACAACTCAGTATAAAACTCCACAGTCCGCTCCCGCATCTCCCCCACAACAGAGGTCACCCACCCATCCGAAAGCCGTAGACAATGCACACCCTTAGCTTCACCGCTCTGTCTTTCCAAACCAAAGAAGAAGGAGCTGGGAGCATCCATCTCCTTGAGCATGGAGAACCTAGCTCTTACAAGTGCTCCCTTTCCTTTCCTTGGAAAAAACTGCCCAGGTCCCTATGTAGTTCAGCTAAATTAGCCTGGAGGCCTACATTGCCTTGCCCCACCAGCTCTACCTCCATCTCACTAAAACTACGCTCGAGTTCCCCCAATACTCTCCTAGCCTCTGAGGATGAGAGAGCTGTATGCTGTTGACAGAAAAGCAGAATTTGGACTTTTCCCACAACCCACCATTGACTCAGAGACTCATACTCCTCTCTTCGCTGTCCCCACCTTTCCCAAAAAGTCTGGAAACCTGAGCAAAAATTGGCATCTTGTAAGAGCTTTACATTAAACTTCCAATAGGATGCCTGCCGAGGCCCTGGTGAAATAGACAGCCGAGCCATGGTTATGTGATGATCCGAAAAACACACCGGGAGAATGTTAGCGCCCAACAGCCTATTGCTTTGATTTCTGGACATGTACAATCGATCAAGCCGGGCTGCGCTCACCCTAGCCCCAAAGACCTTCACCCATGTACAGTGGGGAAAAAAAGTATTTAGTCAGCCACCAATTGTGCAAGTTCTCCCACTTAAAAAGATGAGAGAGGCCTGTAATTTTCATCATAGGTACACGTCAACTATGACAGACAAAATGAGGAAAAAAAATCCAGAAAATCACATTGTAGGATTTTTTATGAATTTATTTGCAAATTATGGTGGAAAATAAGTATTTGGTCAATAACCAAAGGTTCTCAATACTTTGTTATATACACTTTGTTGGCAATGACACATGTCAAACGTTTTCTGTAAGTCTTCACAAGGTTTTCACACACTGTTGCTGGTATTTTGGCCCATTCCTCCATGCAGATCTCCTCTAGAGCAGTGATGTTTTGGGGCTGTCGCTGGGCAACACGGACTTTCAACTGCCTCCAAAGATTTTCTATGGGTTGAGATCTGGAGACTGGCTAGGCCACTCCAGGACCTTGAAATGCTTCTTATGAAGCCACTCCTTCGTTGCCCGGGCGGTGTGTTTGGGATCATTGTCATGCTGAAAGACCCAGCCACGTTTCATCTTCAATGCCCTTGCTGATGGAAGGAGGTTTTCACTCAAAATCTCACGATACATGGCCTCATTCATTCTTTCCTTTACACGGATCAGTCGTCCTGGTCCCTTTGCAGAAAAACAGCCCCAAAGCATGATGTTTCCACCCCCATGCTTCACAGTAGGTATGGTGTTCTTTGGATGCAACTCAGCATTCTTTGTCCTCCAAACACGACGAGTTGAGTTTTTACCAAAAAGTTCTATTTTGGTTTCATCTGACCATATGACATTCTCCCAATCCTCTTCTAGATCATCCAAATGCACTCTAGCAAACTTCAGACGGGCCTGGACATGTACTGGCTTAAGCAGGGGGACACGTCTTGCACTGCAGGATTTGAGTCCCTGGCGGCGTAGTGTGTTACTGATGGTAGGCTTTGTTATTTTGGTCCCAGCTCTCTGCAGGTCATTCACTAGGTCCCCCCGTGTAGTTCTGGGATTTTTGCTCACCGTTCTTGTGATCATTTTGACCCCACGGGGTGAGATCTTGCGTGGAGCCCCAGATCGAGGGAGATTGTCAGTGGTCTTGTATGTCTTCCATTTCCTAATAATTGCTCCCACAGTTGATTTCTTCAAACCAAGCCGCTTACCTATTGCAGATTCAGTCTTCCCAGCCTGGTGCAGGTCTACAATTTTGTTTCTGGTGTCTTTTGACAGCTCTTTGGTCTTGGCCATAGTGGAGTTTGGAGTGTGACTGTTTGAGGTTGTGGACAGGTGTCTTTTATACTGATAACAAGTTCAAACAGGTGCCATTAATACAGGAAACGAGTGGAGGACAGAGGAGCCTCTTAAAGAAGAAGTTACAGGTCTGTGAGAGCCAGAAATCTTGCTTGTTTGTAGGTGACCAAATACTTATTTTCCACCATAATTTGCAAATAAATTCATTAAAAATCCTACAATGTGATTTTCTGGATTTTATTTTCTCAATTTGTCTGTCATAGTTGACGTGTACCTATGATGAAAATTACAGGCCTCTCTCATCTTTTTAAGTGGGAGAACTTGCACAATTGGTGGCTGACTAAATACTTTTTTTCCCCACTGTATACTGTCTTGTGTTGGGATGTCTAGTTCTCCAAACATCCACTAGGTCAAACTGATTAATGATGTCCCTTAACACCCCCACTGAGCCTGAATGAGGCTCCTCCCCATTTCTGTATTTCGTAAAATCCATCTTACAGTTCCAGTCCCCGCCGACCACCAGCGTCTCCTCAGGCGCTACCTGTGAGAGTTCCTGTCTAAGACACCCAAACAGATGCCCCCTCTCTCTCCCTGTGCTAGGTGGATACACATTTATAAAGACAAAACCCCTGTTGTTAATTTCTGCTTTTACTACAAGCAGTCTACCCCTACACACCTCTTTTGAGGAGCAAATTTTGACAGACAGACCCGGTACAAAAAGGACTGCCACCCCTGCACTAACATTTGTCCCATGGCTCAGCACACTTGCCCCTTTCCACTAGAGCCCCCAATCAACTTCATTCACCACATCACTATGCGTCTCCTGCAGAAACAACAGTTGTACTTTTTTTTTGTTTTACATATTCACCCAACACACTCCTCTTTCCCGCATCTCTGGTGCCATTAATATTAAGCGAGCCTACCCGAAGATTCTCCATAAGAGGTGACAAGACCGCCTACAGGGAGGAGGTGAGGGCTCTGGGAGTGTGGTGCCAGAAAAATAACCTCTCACTCAACATCAACAAAACAAAGGAGATGATTGTGGACTTCAGGAAACAGCAGAGGGTGCACCCCCCTATCCACATCGACGGGACCGCAGTGGAGAAGGTGGAAAGCTTCAAGTTCCTTGGCGTTCACATCACCGACAAACTGAAATGGTCCACCCACGCAGACAATGTGGTGAAGAAGGCGCAACAGAGCCTCTTCAACATCAGGAGGCTGAAGAAATTCAGCTTGACACCTAAAACCCTCACAAACATTTACAGATGCACAATTGAGAGCATCCTGTCGGGCTGTATCACCGCCTGGTACAGCAACTGCACCTCCCGCAACCGCAGGGCTCTCCAGAGGGTGGTGCGGTCTGCCGAACGCATTACCGGAGGCAAACTACCCGCCCTCCAAGACACATACAGCACCCGATGTCACAGGAAGGCCAAAAAGATCATCAAGGACATCAACCACCCGAGCCACTGCCTGTTCACCCTGCTATCATCCAGAAGGCGAGGTCAGTACATGTGCATCAAAGCTGGGACCGCGAGAATGAATAACAGCTTCTATCTCAAGGCCATCAGACTGTTAAATAGCAATCACTAGCACATTAGAGGCTGCTGCTGCCTATTGAAATCACTGGCCACTTTAAGAAATGGAACGCTAGTCACTTTAATAATGTTTACATATCTTGCACTACTCATCTCATATGTATATACTGCATTCTATAATATTCTACTATATCTTAGTCCATGCCGCTCTGTCATTGCTTGTCCATATATGTATATATTCTTAAATTCCATTCCTTACTAGTTTTGTGTGTATTGGGTATATGTTGTGAAATTGTTAGATATTACTTGTTAGATATTACTGCACTGTCGGAGCTAGAAACACAAGCATTTCACTACACTCGCTATAACATCTGCTAAACAAGTGTATGTGACAAATAAAATTTGATTTGATTTGAAAAGCAAGCAAAGACAGAGACCAATAGCAATGCTCAAAAAGCCCCAGTGCCAGAAATAAAACTTTAATCTAAACAGTGTCTGAAGGTAGACCTTTAAGCACAACTTGTGACCCACTTCCTCAACATAAACCGTATCCTGGGTGTGAGGACACCATGACCCTCATTTTTCGTAGCATGTTGTACTATCTTACAAACTTTCCAGGATCGCAAAAAACAGCCTCAAGATTAACTTTTTTCCCCTTAGTCTCATTCAGCAACCTTGACAGTTCCCTCACTGTGTACTTTGACCCCTCTGCCTGACTGGCTGTCAGCTCTGGATCCATTGAGGAGGAGCCTGAAAAGAAAGCCTCCTCATCTTCCTCTGCCTCAGACTCACCTTCCTCCTCCTCATCTCCATCTCCCAGCCTCTGCTGCCTGCATGTTGACCTCGATTTCCTCCACTGGTGCTTGAACCCTCACCTTGTCTACGGCCTTTATGTGGGCACGCAAAGCTCTTATGCCCCAAATCCCCACACTCAAAGCACCGTAGACTATCTGTGCTGGCAAACCCCACGTAGAGCCCCTCCCCATGCCTCACTTTAAAATGCACATTTAACTGTTGCTCATTGTTATTCAGGAACATGAACACTTGCCTCCGGAACGAAACAACATGCTTGAGGGCATCTGCCTGAAAACCTGCTGACAGTACATGAAAACCACTAGCAAACTTACCAAAATGACTCAGCTCCTTCCTGATTTGATCATCCTTAATCATCCGCAACTACCACCCTAGTCGAAGAGGTAGAAAGAGGAGAAATTGGCACCAACACACCCCTTACAAATATTCCACTAGAAATTAGCCTACCCACCAAATGTGCTCTGTTCATGAACACAACCACAGCTTTGTTCATTCTGGACGCGGAATGTATAAATTCAGCTCCTACCTGTTCGCCGACCGCGTGTAGAACCTCCTCCACCTTAATTCCATTCTCAGAAACACACCTGAATCCATGCCGTAACGACAGCGTCTCCTCTGCGCTAGGCTGCGAAGCCATCGCTCACACCGTTCAAAACCCCAGGAAACTAAACCTCGGTCCTCTTACTCCCTAACTTTGAAAATAAAAACAGTGGGTACCACTAAAACAAACAGTGCATTAACCCTCCACCATAGCAAATAAATTAGGACAGAGCCCTCCACACGAAACACTCAAACTCCCAAAAACTCTCAGCATGCACAGAGAGAGAGAGAGAGAGAGAGAGAGAGAGAGAGAGAGAGAGAGAGAGAGAGAGAGAGAGAGAGAGAGAGAGAGAGAGAGAGAGAGAGAGAGAGAGAGACAGAGAGACAGAGAGAGACAGAGAGACAGAGACCAGTATGAGGAAAGTTAGAGATAGTTTCGCGTGCCAATGCTAGGTAGTGTTAGCACAATTGCTGGAAGTCTATGGGTATCTACTAACATGAACAATACAACACTATACAATACTATGCAATACTATTCATCCATTTTATAAAGCCAATGAAAATGGAAGATGTTGCTGTCACAGTACCCAGCTTCACTGAGGAGTGGAGGCTATCCCAGATAATATTTCCAGCAATGTTAGATCACTTCCTGACTAGATTAAATAACACGTAACAGTAAAACTATCGACCCACATCCAGCACAGGACTGGTGTGTGTGGTGTGTGTGTGTGTGTGTGTGTGTGTGTGTGTGTGTGTGTGTGTGTGTGTGTGTGTGTCTCACCCATCATAATGAGAAAGGGAGAAAGTGTGTGTAGAATGATATCATTCAGTTTTCCCTCTATCCTCAGACAACAGTAAAAGACGACGTTAGTCAAGACAATTGAACAATATCCCACCTTCTCCCCAACCGTTTAATAAAATAGAACAGAAAACATTAGACCTATCCATACTGTTACGCTGCAGACAAAGAGCGGAAGGGTGTTTGATGTCATTACCAGGAGTAAAGACACATAAATTATAACCCTTCTCACCTTCTGTCCTGTTGGCTCTGTCAGTGTGTCTCAGTGTGTGGTAGACACTTTCTCACCTCTCCTGTGGTGTGTGTGTGTGTGTGTGTGTGTGTGTGTGTGTGTGTGTGTGTGTGTGTGTGTGTGTGTGTGTGTGTGTGTGTGTGTGTGTGTGTGTGTGTGTGTGTGTGTGTGTGTGTGTGTGTGTGTGTGTGTGTGTGCGTGTGCGTGCGTATATACTCAGCTCTGTCGGCTCCTCTCAATGTGACGATCAGAGAGCTGGAGGCGAACACAGCCATAGTCACATGGGAGATAGTGGAGGGAGATCCCGTCATCGGATTCGCCATCACACAACAGGTAGAGGAGTGTGTGTGTATCAAAAGTCGTGGTCAAAATTTTGAGAATGACACAAATATTAATTTTCACAAAGTCTGCTGCCTCAGTTTTTATGATGTCAATTTGCATATACTCCAGAATGTTATGAAGAGTGATCAGATGAATTGCAATTAATTGCAAAGTCCCTCTTTGCCATGAAAATGAACTTAATCCCCAAAAAAACATTTACACTGCATTTCAGCCCTGCCACAAAAGGACCAGCTGACATCATGTCAGTGATTCTCTCGTTAACACAGGTGAGAGTGTTGATGAAGACAAGGCTGGAGATCACTCTGTCAGGCTGATTGAGTTAGAACAACAGACTGGAAGCTTTAAAAGGAGGGTGGTGCTTGAAATCATTGTTCTTCCTCTGTTAACCATGGTTACCTGCAAGGAAACATGTGCCGTCATCATTGCTTTGCACAAAAAGCTTCACAGGCATGGATATTGCTGTCTCCTAAAGTTGATTCAGCTGCGAGATCGGGGCACCACCAGTGCAGAGCTTGCTCAGGAATGGCAGCAGGCAGGTGTGAGTGCATCTGCACGCACAGTGAGGCGAAGACTTTTGGAGGATGGCCTGGTGTCAAGAAGGGCAGCGAGGAAGCCACTTCTCTCCAGGAAAAACATCAGGGACAGACTGATATTCTGCAAAAGGTACAGGGATTGGACTGCTGAGGACTGGGGTAAATTCATTTTCTCTGATTAATCCCCTTTCCGATTGTTTAGGGCATCCGGAAAAAAAGCTTGTCCGGAGAAGACAAGGTGAGCGCTACCATCAGTCCTGTGTCATGCCAACATTAAAGCATCCTGAGACCATTCATGTGTGGGGTTGCTTCTCAGCCAAGGGACACATCCTCCGAGAGCAACTTCTCCCAACCATCCAAGAACAGTTTGGTGATGAACAATGCATTTTCCAGCATGATGGAGCACCTTGCCATAATGCAGAAGTGATAACTAAGTGGCTCGGGGAACAAAACATCGAAATGTTGGGTCCATGGCCAGGAAACTCCCCAGACCTTAACCCCATTGAGAACTTGAGGTCAATCCTCAAGAGGCGGGTGGACAAACAAAAACCCACAAATTCTGACAAACTCCAAGCATTGATTATGCAAGAATGGGCTGCCAAAAGTCAGTATGTGGCCCAGAAGTTAATTGACAGCATGCCAGGGCGGATTGCAGAGGTCTTGAAAAAGAAGGGTCAACACTGCAAATATTGACTCTTTGCATAAACTGAATGTCATTGTCATTGAAAGCCTTTGACACTTATGGAATGCTTGTAATTATACTTCATTATACCATAGTAACATCTGACATAAATATCTAAAAACACTGAAGCAGCAAACTTTGTGAAGACCAATACTTGTGTCATTCTCAAAACTTTTGACCACGACTGTATATATGTGTGTGTGTGTGTGTGTCAGTCTGTGTGTGAATAAGTGTGCATGTCTGAGTGTGTGTTTGTGTGTTGGGTTAAGTCAGGGAGTTGGTTAGTTGAACTACAGTTGTTTGATGAGCAACCTTGTCTGAATCTGAGACCCAGAAAACTCACGTTAACTCCCAGAGATAATGCCTAGGCTAGGGCAGTGGGCTTTGTCACAGTGGACCGAGACAGTGGGCTAGTGCAGGTTAGATATCTGATATCTGGTCTGTATCCTTGTTTTATGGCCCTAAACTTAACCCTAAGCCCTCCTGTTGTCATTGGTTACAGAAGAAGGATGTGCGCATGCTGCGGTACATCCAGGAAGTGAACACGACCACGCGCTCCTGTGCACTGTGGGACTTGGAGGAGGACACAGAGTACATTGTCCATGTCCAGAGCATCAGCATGGGAGGTAGCAGTCCTCCCAGCGACCCGGTCAGCTTCAGAACTCCCAGAGAGTCTGAGAAACTAGCCTCCACGGGCCCAGGTAGGTAACACACACACACACAGTATTACAAACATTTTCATTTTTGAATGCGGACAGAAAAACCCAGCAGGGAGTTCCAATGTTACACAACACCTCCACAATGAATTCCAATATTATACAACACCTTCAAAAAATAATTCCAAATGTTATACAACACCTCCACAATGAATTCCAATGTTATACAACACCTCCACAATGAATTACAACATTATAAATCACCTCCACAATGAATTCCAATGTTATACAACACCTCCACAATGAATTACAACATTATAAATCACCTCCACAATGAATTCCAATGTTATACAACACCTCCAAATTTCCCATAAAGATTCCTGGCTATTCTACCGTTTTGGTACAGAGCAGCAACGCCTAGCTGTCTTTGTCAGCCCACCCAACAATGTCATTCCCATTTGTAAAGCTATAGCTGTTAACTAGAGCAACTCGTAACACCTCCAGTTTGACCATCTCCTCTCTCAGCGACCCAGATACACACAGAGAAGAGAAGGGCTTCACACAGAGAGAGAAATATATCAGCCCTTACATCACACCACAGATAAACAGATTACACAGGAGATGTTGGGAAAACATTAGGGATTGGTGCCAAGGTAACATTTAGATAACGTTAAGGATTGTTGTATTCTGGTTCCCATTTCTCAAAGTCGAAGTCAAACATTTTATTTTTATAATCATGTTTCAACGTTTAAAGGACGTTATTCGTAATGGTTGAAAAATCTTCAGATAAAGTCAAAAGAAGATGTTCTTGAGACATTGAGAATCAGTTGTGAAGGAGCAGATTATTAGAGTAACATATGTTATAACATCCTCCTAAACCACCAGATTATCAGAGTAACATATGTTATTACATCCTCCTAAACCACCAGATTATCAGAGTAACATATGTTATAACATCCTCCTAAACCACCAGATTATCAGAGTAACATACGTTATAACATCCTCCTAAACCACCAGATTATCAGAGTAACATATGTTATTACATCCTCCTAAACCACCAGATTATCAGAGTAACATATGTTATAACATCCTCCTAAACCACCAGATTATCAGAGTAACATACGTTATAACATCCTCCTAAACCACCAGATTATCAGAGTAACATACGTTATAACATCCTCCTAAACCACCAGATTATCAGAGTAACATATGTTATAACATCCTCCTAAACCACCAGATTATCAGAGTAACATACGTTATAACATCCTCCTAAACCACCAGATTATCAGAGTAACATATGTTATAACATCCTCCTAAACCACCAGATTATCAGAGTAACATACGTTATAACATCCTCCTAAACCACCAGATTATCAGAGTAACATACGTTATAACATCCTCCTAAACCACCAGATTATCAGAGTAACATACGTTATAACATCCTCCTAAACTACCAGATTATCAGAGTAACATATGTTATAACATCCTCCTAAACCACCAGATTATCAGAGTAACATATGTTATAACATCCTCCTAAACCACCAGATTATCAGAGTGACATATGTTATAACATCCTCCTAAACCACCAGATTATCACAGTAACATATGTTATAACATCCTCCTAAACCACCAGATTATCAGAGTAACATACGTTATAACATCCTCCTAAACCACCAGATTATCAGAGTAACATATGTTATAACATCCTCCTAAACCACCAGATTATCAGAGTAACATACGTTATAACATCCTCCTAAACCACCAGATTATCAGAGTAACATATGTTATAACATCCTCCTAAACCACCAGATTATCACAGTAACATATGTTATAACATCCTCCTAAACCACCAGATTATCACAGTAACATATGTTATAACATCCTCCTAAACCACCAGATTATCAGAGTAACATATGTTATAACATCCTCCTAAACCACCAGATTATCACAGTAACATACGTTATAACATCCTCCTAAACCACCAGATTATCAGAGTAACATACGTTATAACATCCTCCTAAACCACCAGATTATCAGAGTAACATATGTTATAACATCCTCCTAAACCACCAGATTATCAGAGTGACATATGTTATAACATCCTCCTAAACCACCAGATTATCACAGTAACATATGTTATAACATCCTCCTAAACCACCAGATTATCAGAGTGACATACGTTATAACATCCTCCTAAACCACCAGATTATCAGAGTAACATACGTTATAACATCCTCCTAAACCACCAGATTATCAGAGTAACATATGTTATAACATCCTCCTAAACCACCAGATTATCAGAGTAACATACGTTATAACATCCTCCTAAACCACCAGATTATCAGAGTAACATATGTTATAACATCCTCCTAAACCACCAGATTATCACAGTAACATATGTTATAACATCCTCCTAAACCACCAGATTATCACAGTAACATATGTTATAACATCCTCCTAAACCACCAGATTATCAGAGTAACATACGTTATAACATCCTCCTAAACCACCAGATTATCAGAGTAACATATGTTATAACATCCTCCTAAACCCCCAGATTATCAGAGTAACATACGTTATAACATCCTCCTAAACCACCAGATTATCAGAGTAACATATGTTATAACATCCTCCTAAACCACCAGATTATCAGAGTAACATACGTTATAACATCCTCCTAAACCCCCAGATTATCAGAGTAACATACGTTATAACATCCTCCTAAACCACCAGATTATCAGAGTAACATATGTTATAAC
The DNA here is from genome assembly GCF_964263955.1 of Coregonus lavaretus. Lineage (NCBI taxonomy): Eukaryota > Metazoa > Chordata > Actinopteri > Salmoniformes > Salmonidae > Coregonus > Coregonus lavaretus. The sequence goes on from NC_139994.1 coordinate 2,751,741, forward strand.
ATCCTCCTAAACCACCAGATTATCAGAGTAACATATGTTATAACATCCTCCTAAACCACCAGATTATCAGAGTAACATATGTTATAACATCCTCCTAAACCACCAGATTATCAGAGTAACATATGTTATAACATCCTCCTAAACCACCAGATTATCAGAGTAACATACGTTATAACATCCTCCTAAACATTTGTACATTTTTTTGTCATTTAGCAGACGCTCTTATCCAGAGTGCATACATTATTTATTTATTTTTTCATACTGGTCCCCCGTGGGAAACGAACCCACAACCCTGACGTTGCAAACGCCATGCTCTACCAACTGATTATCACAGTAACATACGTGATAACATCCTCCTAAATCACTATTGTATTTGTATTTAACGAAGGTTACCTGTGAAACCAGATGGTCATATTGTAGTCACCTCTGACGTCCTGAGTCTACACAGGTGGGCATCTGCAATGGACAGGTGTGTGCGTGTGGTGTGTGCGTGTGGTGTGTGCGTGTGGTGTGTGTGTGTGTGGTGTGTGTGGTGTGCGTGTGGTGTGTGCGTGTGGTGTGTGTGTGTGGTGTGTGTGTGTGGTGTGTGTGGTGTGCGTGTGGTGTGTGCGTGTGGTGTGTGTGTGTGTGTGTGTGTGTGGTGTGCGTGTGGTGTGTGTGTGTGTGGTGTGTGTGGTGTGCGTGTGGTGTGTGTGTGTGGTGTGTGTGTGTGTGGTATGTGTGTGTGGTGTGTGTGGTGTGCGTGTGGTGTGTGCGTGTGGTGTGTGTGTGTGTGGTGTGTGTGGTGTGCGTGTGGTGTGTGTGTGTGGTGTGTGTGTGTGTGGTGTGTGTGTGTGGTGTGTGCGCGTGGTGTGTGTGTGGTGTGTGTATGGTGTGTGTGTGTGCGTGTGGTGTGTGTGTGGTGTTTGTGTGGTGTGTGCGTGTGTGTGTGTGTGTGTGTGGTGTGTGTGTGTGTGGTGTGTGTGGTGTGTGTGGTGTGTGTGCGTGTGGTGTGTGCGTATGGTGTGTGTGTGGTGTGTGTGTGGTGTGTGCGTGTGTGTGTGTGTGTGTGTGTGCGTGTGGTGTGTGTGTGTGGTGTGTGCGTGTGGTGTGTGCGTGTGGTGTGTGTGTGTGTGTGTGTGTGTGTGTGGTGTCTGTGTGTGGTGTGTGTGTGGTGTGTGCGTGTGGTGTGTGCGTGGTGTGTGTGGTGTGCGTGTGGTGTGTGCGTGTGGTGTGTGTGTGGTGTGTGTGTGTGTGGTGTGTGTGTGTGCGTGTGGTGCGTTTGGTGTGCGTGTGGTGTGTGTGTGTGTGTATGGTGTGTGTGCGTGTGGTGTGTGTGTGTGGTGTGTGCGTGTGGTGTGTGCGTGTGGTGTGTGTGTGGTGTGTGTGTGTGTGGTGTGTGTGTGTGCGTGTGCGTGTGGTGTGTGCGTGTGGTGTGTGTGTGTGTGTGTGTGTGTGGTGTCTGTGTGTGGTGTGTGTGTGGTGTGTGCGTGTGGTGTGTGCGTGTGGTGTGTGTGTGGTGTGTGTGTGTGTGTGGTGTGTGTGTGTGCGTGTGGTGCGTTTGGTGTGCGTGTGGTGTGTGTGTGTGTGTATGGTGTGTGTGTGTGTGTGTGGTGTGTGTGTGTGTGTGGTGTGTGTGTGTGAGCGTAGACTCAGGACGTTAGAGGTGACTGCATAATGACCATCTGGTTTCATATAAAACACACAAACACGTTTCCGCCCCCCTATTTTCTCTTCTATTAATCAACACAACCTGTTACCATCTGTTATATATGACCACCAGTACAACACAACCCTGTTACCATCTGATATATATGACCACCAGTACAATACAACCCTGTTACCATCTGTTATATATGACCACCAGTACAACACAACCCTGTTACCATCTGATATATGACCACCAGTACAATACAACCCTGTTACCATCTGTTATATATGACCACCAGTACAACACAACCCTGTTACCATCTGATATATGACCACCAGTACAATACAACCCTGTTACCATCTGTTAGATATGACCACCAGTACAACACAACCCTGTTACCATCTGATATATGACCACCAGTACAACACAACCCTGTTACCATCTGTTATATATGACCACCAGTACAACACAACCCTGTTACCATCTGATATATATGACCACCAGTACAACACAACCCTGTTACCATCTGATATATATGACCACCAGTACAACACAACCCTGTTACCATCTGATATATATGACCACCAGTACAACACAACCTGTTATCATCTGATATATATGACCACCAGTACAACACCACCCTGTTACCATCTGTTATATATGACCACCAGTACAACACCACCCTGTTACCATCTGTTATATATGACCACCAGTACAACACAACCCTGTTACCATCTGATATATATGACCACCAGTACAACACAACCCTGTTACCATCTGATATATATGACCACCAGTACAACACAACCCTGTTACCATCTGATATATATGACCACCAGTACAACACCACCCTGTTATCATCTGAAATATATGACCACCAGTACAACACAACCCTGTTACCATCTGATATATATGACCACCAGTACAACACAACCCTGTTACCATCTGATATATATGACCACCAGTACAACACAACCTGTTATCATCTGATATATATGACCACCAGTACAACACAACCCTGTTACCATCTGTTATATATGACCACCAGTACAACACCACCCTGTTACCATCTGTTATATATGACCCCCAGTACAACACAACCCTGTTATCATCTGATATATATGACCCCCAGTACAACACAACCTGTTATCATCTGATATATATGACCACCAGTACAACACAACCTGTTACCATCTGATATATATGACCCCCAGTACAACACAACCCTGTTACCATCTGTTATATATTATCACCAGAACAACTCAACCCTTTTACCATCTGTTATATATTATCACCAGTACAACACAACACAACCCTGTTACCATATGTTATATATGACCCCCAGTACAACACAACCCTGTTACCATCTGTTATATATTATCACCAGTACAACACAACCCTGTTACCATCTGATATATATGACCCCCAGTACAACACAACCCTGTTACCATCTGATATATATGACCACCAGTACAACACAACCCTGTTACCATCTGATATATATTATCACCAGTACAACACAACCCTGCTACCATCTGTTACATATGACCAGCAGTACAACACAACCCTGTTACCATCTGATATATATGACCACCAGTACAACACAACCCTGTTACCATCTGTTATTTATGACCACAAGTACAACACAACACAACCCTGTTACCATCGGTTATATACAGTGAGGGAAAAAAAGTATTTGATCCCCTGCTTATTTTGTACGTTTGCCCACTGACAAATAAATGATAAGTCTATAAGTTTAATGGTAGGTTTATTTGAACAGTGAGAGACAGAATAACAACAACAAAAAATCCAGAAAAACGCATGTCAAAAATGTTATAAATTGATTTGCATTTTAATGAGGGAAATAAGTATTTGACCCCTCTGCAAAACATGACTTAGTACTTGGTGGCAAAACCCTTGTCGGTAATCACAGAGGTCAGAAGTTTCTTGTAGTTGGCCACCAGGTTTGCACACATCTCAGGAGGGATTTTGTTCCACTCCTCTTTGCAGATCTTCTCCAAGTCATTAAGGTTTTGAGGCTGACGTTTGGCAACTCGAACCTTCAGCTCCCTCCACAGATTTTCTTTGGGATTAAGGTCTGGAGACTGGCTAGGCCACTCCAGGACCTTAATGTGCTTCTTCTTGAGCCACTCCTTTGTTGCCTTGGCCGTGTGTTTTGGGTCATTGTCATGCTGGAATACCCATCCACAACCCATTTTCAGTGCCCTGGCTGAGGGAAGGAGGTTTTCACCCAAGATTTGACGGTACATGGCCCCGTCCATCGTCCCTTTGATGCGGTGAAGTTGTCCTGTCCCCTTAGCAGAAAAACACCCCCAAAGCATAATGTTTCCACCTCCATGTTTGATGGTGGGGATGGTGTTATTGGGGTCATAGGCAGCATTCCTCCTCCTCCAAACACGGCGAGTTGAGTTGATGCCAAAGAGCTCGATTTTGGTCTCATCTGACCACAACACTTTCACCCAGTTCTCCTCTGAATCATTCAGATGTTCATTGGCAAACTTCAGACGGGCATGTATATGTGCTTTCTTGAGCAGGGGGACCTTGCAGGCGCTGCAGGATTTCAGTCCTTCACGGCGTAGTGTGTTACCAATTGTTTTCTTGGTGACTATGGTCCCAGCTGCCTTGAGATCATTAACAAGATCCTCCCGTGTAGTTCTGGGCTGATTCCTCACCGTTCTCATGATCATTGCAACTCCATGAGGTGAGATCTTGCATGGAGCCCCAGGCCGAGGGAGATTGACAATTATTTTGTGTTTCTTCCATTTGCGAATAATCGCACCAACTGTTGTCACCTTCTCACCAAGCTGCTTGGCGATGGTTTTGTAGCCCATTCCAGCCTTGTGTAGGTCTACAATCTTGTCCCTGACATCCTTGGAGAGCTCTTTGGTCTTGACCATGGTGGAGAGTTTGGAATCTGATTGATTGATTACTTCTGTGGACAGGTGTCTTTTATACAGGTAACAAACTGAGATTAGGACCACTCCCTTTAAGAGTGTGCTCCTAATCTCAGATCGTTACCTGTATAAAAGACACCTGGGAGCCAGAAATCTTTCTGATTGATAGGGGGTCAAATACTTATTTCCCTCATTAAAATGCAAATCAATTTATAACATTTTTGCCATGCGTTTTTCTAGATTTTTTTGTTGTTATTCTGTCTCTCACTGTTCAAATAAACCTACCATTCAAATTATAGACTGATAATTTCTTTGTCAGTGGGCAAACGTACAAAATCAGCAGGGGATCAAATACTTTTTTCCCTCACTCTATGATCACCAGGAGAACACAACCCTGTTACCATCTGATATATATGACCACCAGTACAACACAACCCTGTTACCATCTATTATATATGACAACCAGTACAACACAACCCTGTTATCATCTGTTATATATGACAGTACAACACAACCCTGTTACCATCTGATATATATGACCACCAGTACAACACAACCCTGTTACCATCTGATATATATGACCACCAGTACAACACAACCCTGTTACCATCTGATATATATGACCACCAGTACAACACAACCCGGTTACCATCTGATATATATGACCACCAGTACAACACAACCCTGTTACCATCTGTTATATATGACCACCAGTACAACACAACCCTGTTAACATCTGATATATATGACCACCAGTACAACACAACCCTGTTACCATCTGTTATATATGACCACCAGTACAACACAACCCTGTTACCATCTGTTATATATGACCACAAGTACAACACAACCCTGTTACCATCTGATATATATGACCACCAGTACAACACAACCCTGTTACCATCTGATATATATGACCACCAGTACAACACAACACAACCCTGTTACCATCTGATATATATGACCCCCAGTACAACACAACCCTGTTATCATCTGATATATATGACCACAAGTACAACACAACCCTGTTACCATCTGTTATATATGACCACCAGAACAACACAACCCTGTTACCATCTGATATATATGACCACCAGTACAACACAACACAACCCTGTTACAATCTGATATATATGACCCCCAGTACAACACAACCCTGTTATCATCTGATATATATGACCACCAGTACAACACAACCCTGTTACCATCTGTTATATATGACCACCAGTACAACACAACCCTGTTACCATCTGATATATATGACCACCAGTACAACACAACCATGTTACCATCTGATATATATGACCACCAGTACAACACAACCCTGTTACCATCTGTTATATATGACCACCAGTACAACACAACCCTGTTACCATCTGATATATATGACCACCAGTACAATACAACCCTGTTACCATCTGTTATATATGACCACCAGTACAACACAACCCTGTTACCATCTGATATATATGACCACCAGTACAACACCACCCTGTTACCATCTGTTATATAAGACCACCAGTACAACACAACACAACCCTGTTACCATCTGATATATATGACCACCAGTACAACACAACCCTGTTACCATCTGATATATATGACCACCAGTACAACACAACCCTGTTACCATCTGATATATATGACCACCAGTACAATACAACCCTGTTACCATCTGTTATATATGACCACCAGTACAACACAACCCTGTTACCATCTGATATATATGACCACCAGTACAACACCACCCTGTTACCATCTGATATATATGACCACCAGTACAATACAACCCTGTTACCATCTGTTATATATGACCACCAGTACAACACAACCCTGTTACCATCTGATATATATGACCACCAGTACAACACAACCCTGTTACCATCTGATATTTATGACCACAAGTATAACACAACACAACCCTGTTACCATCTGTTATATACAGTGATGGAAAAAAGTATTTGATCCCCTGCTGATTTTGTACGTCTGCCCACTGACAAAGAAATGATAAGTCTATAATTTTAATGGTAGGTTTATTTGAACAGTGAGAGACAGAATAACAACAACAAAAATCCAGAAAAACGCATGTCAAAAATGTTATAAATTGATTTGCATTTTAATGAGGGAAATAAGTATTTGACCCCTCAGCAAAACATGACTTAGTACTTGGTGGCAAAACCCTTGTTGGCAATCACAGAGGTCAGACGTTTCTTGTAGTTGGCCACCAGGTTTGCACACATCTCAGGAGGGATTTTGTTCCACTCCTCTTTGCAGATCTTCTCCAAGTCATTAAGGTTTTGAGGCTGACGTTTGACAACTCGAACCTTCAGCTCCCTCCACAGATTTTCTTTGGGATTAAGGTCTGGAGACTGGCTAGGCCACTCCAGGACCTTAATGTGCTTCTTCTTGAGCCACTTATCTGTTGCCTTAGCCATGTGTTTTGGGTCATTGTCATGCTGGAATACCCATCCACTACCCATTTTCAATGCCCTGGCTGAGGGAAGGAGGTTCTCACCCAAGATTTGACGGTACATGGCCCCGTCCATCGTCCCTTTGATGCGGTGAAGTTGTCCTGTCCCCTTAGCAGAAAAACACCCCCAAAGCATAATGTTTCCACCTCCATGTTTGACTGTGGGGATGGTGTTCTTGGAGTCATAGGCAGCATTCCTCCTCCTCCAAACACGGCGAGTTGAGTTGATGCCAAAGAGCTCGATTTTGGTCTCATCTGACCACAACACTTTCACCCAGTTCTCCTCTGAATCATTCAGATTTTCATTGGCAAACTTCAGACGGGCATGTATATGTGCTTTCTTGAGCAGGGGGACCTTGCAGGCGCTGCAGGATTTCAGTCCTTCACGGCGTAGTGTGTTACCAATTGTTTTCTTGGTGACTATGGTCCCAGCTGCCTTGAGATCATTGACAAGATCCTCCCGTGTAGTTCTGGGCTGATTCCTCACCGTTCTCATGATCATTGCAACTCCACGAGGTGAGATCTTGCATGGAGCCCCAGGCCGAGGGAGATTGACAATTATTTTGTGTTTCTTCCATTTGCAAATAATCGCACCAACTGTTGTCACCTTCTCACCAAGCTGCTTGGCGATGGTTTTGTAGCCCATTCCAGCCTTGTGTAGGTCTACAATCTTGTCCCTGACATCCCTGGAGAGCTCTTTGGTCTTGACCATGGTGGAGAGTTTGGAATCTGATTGATTGATTGCTTCTGTGGACAGGTGTCTTTTATACAGGTAACAAACTGAGATTAGGAGCACTCCCTTTAAGAGTGTGCTCCTAATCTCAGATCGTTACCTGTATGAAAGACACCTGGGAGCCAGAAATCTTTCTGATTGATAGGGGGTCAAATACTTATTCCCCTCATTAAAATGCAAATCAATTTATAACATTTTTGCCATGCGTTTTTTTGATTTTTGTTGTTGTTATTCTGTCTCTCACTGTTCAAATAAACCTACCATTCAAATTATAGACTGATCATGTCTTTGTCAGTGGGCAAACGTACAAAATCAGCAGGGGATCAAATACTTTTTTCCCTCACTCTATGACCACCAGTAAAACACAACCCTGTTACCATCTGATATATATGACCACCAGTACAACACAACCCTGTTACCATCAGATATATATGACCACCAGTACAACACCACCCTGTTACCATCTGATATATATGACCACCAGTACAACACAACACAACCCTGTTACCATCTGATATATATTATCACCAGTACAACACAACCCTGTTACCATCAGATATATATGACCACCAGTACAACACAACCCTGTACCATCAGATATATATGACCACCAGTACAACACAACCCTGTTACCATCTGATATATATGACCACCAGTACAACACAACCCTGTTACCATCTGATATATGACCACCAGTACAACACAACCCTGTTACCATCTGATATATATGACCACCAGTACAACACAACACAACCCTGTTACCATCTGATATATATGACCACCAGTACAACACAACCCTGTTACCATCTGATATATGACCACCAGGACAACACCACCCTGTTACCATCTGATATATATGATCACCAGTACAACACAACCCTGTTACCATATGTTATATATGACCACCAGTACAACACAACCCTGTTACCATCTGATATATATGACCACCAGTACAACACAACCCTGTTACCATCTGATATATATGACCACCAGTACAACACAACCCTGTTACCATCTGTTATATATGACCACCAGTACAACACAACCCTGTTACCATCTGATATATATGACCACCAGTACAACACAACCCTGTTACCATCTGATATATATGACCACCATTACAACACAACCCTGTTACCATCTGATATATATGACCCCCAGTACAACACAACCCTGTTACCATCTGATATATATGACCCCCAGTACAAGACTAATCACTTCTGTGACGTGTGGCTTTGTGTCTCTTTGTGCCTCGAGTACTCTGCAGAGTAGACTCGTCTCTGTGTCTCTCTCTCTCTCTCTCCCTCTCCCACCCTCCCTATCTTCCTATTTCTCTCTCCCTCTCTCTCTCCCTCCCTCATCTCGCTTAGCTTAGCTCCTGCAGTAGTCAGTGTCAGCGGTCTGTGTGTCTGTTTGCTGAAGTCCAACTCACCCTTTAAAGTCTCCATTACGACTATATCTAAGGGTACTTAATACCAGGTCCTTGATGGGCTCTCACCCTTTAAAGTCTCCATTACGACTATATCTAAGGGTACTTAATACCAGGTCCTTGATGGGCTCTCACCCTTTAAAGTCTCCATTACGACTATATCTAAGGGTACTTAATACCAGGTCCTTGATGGGCTCTCGCCTTTTGAAGGTTGCTTATCTCCTTATCTGAAGAGGCTCTGACACAGGGTGTCCGCTTTGACTGACAAGGCTCTGAACTCTCCCTCAGCAATCATGGCTCATGGTTTTCTCCCATTTCATTTTTACCCTTACACCCTTCCCCTTCGGTGTTTGCAGATCTGAAGGGACTGGATATATTTCAGCAATATGGTCATGGTAAGAGAAGAGAGATTTTCAGTTTGGAACCAAGCCCCTCTCCTCAGAGGTATCATCACAGCCTAATTAGGCCAGGCCAGGACATGGGCTGTGGGGAAACAGAGTAGGAGTCTTCAGGGGCTGCTGGGGGGTTTGAGGATGACTCACAGCTCTTCCTAAAACCAGTTTGATTTGACCTGGTGGCTAGGACTACAACATCTCATTTCCGATATGTAGTTCTGATAGAGGTGATGATAGACGAGGTGTGTGTGTGTGTTCGTCGGTACCTACAGTATAACATTTGTTTCCTCTCTCCAGACGAGGTAAGCAGGGAGGCGATGGAACAGGCAGTTCAGCTCAGAGTTGGAGAGCTCATCATCATCGTAGTGGTGCTCGTCATGTGGGCAGGTAACTCGACTGCAACACAACCACAGCACAACACAACCACAGTCTGATCACAACCACACTGACCATGACTTCAGGACAGAATTAGTATAATATTAGTGGCGCTCGTCATGTTGGTATATGGCCGGACCGCTACACAACCATATCACATCAAATCACAACCACAACACAACAGAACCATTTCCATGCCTCAATGTGGGCAGGTAACCAACCCACAATACAACCACAACACAACAGAACCACTTCCATGCCTCATGAGGGCAGGTAACCAAACCACAACACTATGGGGATCCATAATAAACCCCTTGGCAGGAACTAATGGGGATCCATAATAAATACAAATACAAAACACAACCATAACACACATACAGTTGAAGTCGGATGTTTACATACACTTAGGTTGGAGTCATTAAAACTCGTTTTTCAACCACTCCACAAATTTCTTGTTAACAAACTCTAGTTTTGGCAAGTCGGTTAGGTCATCTACTTTGTGCATGACACAAGTACTTTTTCCAACAATTGTTTACAGACAGATTATTTCACTTATAATTCACTGTATCACAATTCCAGTGGGTCAGAAGTTTACATACACTAAATTGACTGTGCCTTTAAATAGCTTGGAAAATTCCAGAAAATGATTGACATCATTTGAGTAAATTGGAGGTGTACCTGTGGATGTATTTCAAGGCCTACCTTCAAACTCAGTGCCTCTTTGCTTGACATCATGGGAAAATCAAAATAAATCAGCCAAGACCTCAGAAAAAAAAAGTTGACCTCCACAAGTCTGGTTCATCCTTGGGAGCAATTTCCAAATGCCTGAAGGTTCCACGTTCATCTGTACAAACAATTGTACGCAAGTATAAACACCATGGGACCACGCAGCCATCATACCGCTCAGGAAGGAGACGCATTCTGTCTCCTAGTGATGAACGTACTTTGCAAATCAATCCCAGAACAACAGCAAAGGAACTTGTGAAGATGCTGGAGGAAACAGGTACAAAAGTATCTATATCCACAGTAAAACGAGTAAAACGAGGCATATATCGACATAACCTGAAAGGCCGCTCAGCAAGGAAGAAGCCACTGCTTCAAAACCACCATAAAAAATCCAGACTACGGTTTGCAACTGCACATGGGGACAAAGATCGTACATTTTGGAGAAATGTCCTCTGGTCTGATGAAACAAAAATAGAACTGTTTGGCCATAATGACCATCGTTATGTTTGGAGGAAAAAGGGGTGGCTTGCAAGCCGAAGAACACCATCCCAACCGTGAAGCACGGGGGTGGCAGCATCATGCTGTGGGGGTGCTTTGCTGCAGGAGGGACTGGTGCACTTCACAAAATAGATAGTATTATGAGGAAGGAATTATGTGGATATATTGAAGCAACATCTCAAGACATCAGTCAGGAAGTTAAAGTTTGGTCGCAAATGGGTCCTCCAAATGGACAATGACCCCAAGCATACTTCCAAAGTTGTTTCAAAATGACTTAAGGACAACAAAGTCAAGGTATTGGAGTGGCCATCACAAAGCCCTGACCTCAATCCTATAGAAAATGTGTGGGCAGAACTGAAAAAGCGTGTTAGAGCAAGGAGGCCTACAAACCTGACTCAGTTACACCAGCTCTGTTAGGAGGAATGGGCCAAAATTCACCCAACTTATTGTGGGAGCTTGTGGAAGGCTACCCGAAACGTTTGACCCAAGTTAAACAATTTAAAGGCAATACTACCAGATACTAATTGAGTGTGATGAATGTGATGAAAGAAATAAAAGCTGAAATAAATCATTCTCTCTATTATTATTCTGACATTTCACATTCCTAAAATAAAGTGGTGATCCTAACTGACCTAAGACAGGGAATTTTTACTAGGATTAAATGTCAGGAATTGTGAAAATCTGCGTTTTAAATCTATTTGGCTAAGGTGTATGTAAACTTCCGACTTCAACTGTATTTACTTTGTTGTTGATTTCATTTAATCCTAAACCTAGACTAATATACCAGAGAGGTATACTAAAACTGAAAAGCAAGATCATTGAGTTAGCCAGCTGACTTTGATAAGCAACCAGAAATAACTATTGAAAGCTAAACTTAACTTGTATATTTGTTTTTTGAATCAATTAGACCCTGCCCATTTCCAGCTTATCTTTCTAGAAAATTCAAAGTTATATTGATCCTGTTTTGTACCCCTCAGTTTCATCTACACACTCTGCTATCTGTGTTGGATGAATCTCTGTTACTGTGCCTCAAGTACTCTGCAGAGGAGACTCTCTCTCCCTCTCTCTCTCTCTGTCTCTCTCTCTCTCTCTCTCTCTCTCTCTCTCTCTCTCTCTCTCTCTCTCTGTCTCTCTCTCTCTCTCTCTCTCTCTCTCTCTCTCTCTCTCTCTCTCTCTTTCTCTCTTTCTCTCTCTCTCTCTCTCTCTCTCTCTCTCTCTTGCTCTCTGTATATCTCTCAATTAAATTCAAATGAAGGGCTTTATTGGCATGGGAAACATATGTTTACATTGCCAAAGCAAGTGAAAAAGATAATTAACAAAAGTGAAGTAAACAACAAAAAATTATTACACTCACAAATGTTCAAAAGTAATAGAGACATTTCAAAATGTCATTTTATGGCTATGTACTGTGTTATAACGATGTGCAAATAGTTAAAGTACAAAAGGGAAAGTAACTAAACATAAATATGGGTTGTATTTACAATGGTGTTTGTTCTTCACTTGTTGCCCTTTTCTTGTGGCAACAGGTCATAAATCTTGCTGCTGTGATGGCACACTGTGGTATTTCACCCAATAGTTCTGGGAGTTTATCCAAAAAAAATGTTTTTCCAGTTCTTTGGGGTCTTTTTAATCTGAGGGAAATGTGTGTCTCTAATATGGTCATACATTTGGCAGAAGGTTAGAAAGTGCAGCTCAGTTTCCACCTCATTTTGTGGGCAGTGTGCACATAGCCTGTCTTCTCTTGAGAGCCAGGTCTGCCTACAACGGCCTCTCTCAATAGCAAGGCTATGCTCACTGAGTCTGTACATAGTCCAAGCTTTCATTAATTTTGGGTCAGTCACAGTGGTCAGGTATTCTGCCATTGTGTACTCTCTGTTTAGGGCCAAATAGCATTCTAGTTTGCTCTGTTTTTGGTAAATTCTTTCCAATGTGTCAAGTAATTATCTTTTTATGATTTGTGTGGGTCTAATTGTGTTGCTGTCGCTGTCCTGGGGCTCTGTGGGGTCTGTTTGTGTTTGTGAACAGAGTCCCAGGACCGGCTTGCTTAGCGGACTCTTCTCCAGGTTCATCTCTCTGTAGGTGATGGCTTTGTTATGGAAGGTTTGGGAATTACTTGATTTTAGGTGGTTGTAGAATTTAACGGCTCTTTTCTGGAATTTGAAAATTACCAGGTATCGGCCTAATTCTGCTCTGCATGCATTATTTGGTGTTTTACGTTGTACATGGAGGATATTTTTGCAGAATTCTGCATGCAGAGTCTCAATTTGGTGTTTGCCCCAATTTGTGAATTCTTGGTTGGTGAGCGGACCCCAGACCTCACAACCATAAAGGGCAATGGGTTCTATAACTGATTCAAGTATTTTTAGCCAGATTCTAATTGGGATGTCGAATTTATGTTCCTTTTGATGGCGTAGAAGGCCCTTCTTGCCTTGTCTCTCAGATCGTTCAGAGCTTTGTGGAAGTTACCCGTGGTGCTGATGTTTAGGCTGAGGTAGGTATAGTTTTTTTCTGTGCTCTAGGTCAACAGTGTCTAAATGGAATTTGTATTGTGGTCCTGGCAGCTGTATCATTTTTAGAACACCATTATTTTTGTCTTACTGAGATTCACTGTCAGGGCCCAGGTCTGACAGAATCTATGCAGAATATCTAGGTGCTGCTGTAAGTCCTCCTTGGTTGTTGACAGAAGCACCAGATCATCAGCAAACAGTAGACATTTGACTTCAGATTCTAGTAGGGTGAGGCCGGGTGCTGCAGACTGTTCTAGTGCCCTCGCCAATTCGTTGGTAAATATGTTGAAGAGGGTGGGGCTCATGCTGCATCCCTTTCTCACACCCCGGCCTTGTGGAAATATAAATGTGCGTGTTTTTTGCCAATTTTAACCACACACTTGTTGTTTGTGTACATGGATTTTATCATGTCATATGTTTTCCCCCCAACACCACTTTCCATCAATTTGAATAGCAGACCTCATGCCAAAATGAGTCAAATTAATTCCAAAACAAAGACTTTGCCTTTGTTTTGGCTTGTTTGTTTGTCAATTAGGGTGTGCAGGGTGAATACGTGATCTGTCGTACGGTAATTTGGTAAAAAGCCAATTTCCCATTTGCTCAGTACATTGTTGACGCATATACCACGGTAGTTATTGGGGTCAAATT
>NC_139994.1:2766266-2850049 GCF_964263955.1 Coregonus lavaretus
TGAATTTGTGGTCTGTATATTTTATAATTTCATTTCGGATACCATCTCTCTCTCTCTCTCTCTCTCTCTCTCTTCATGCTTCTGCTTTTTTTTCTCTCTCTCTCAATTTTCAATTTCAATTCAAAGGGATTTATTGCATGGGAAAACATATGTTTACACCAAAGCAAGTGAAATAGAAGGGAAATAAACAAGGTAAATAAACAATAAAAAAAGAACAGTAAACTTTACTCTGTTCTATATCTAGCTCTCTAGATATCTCTCCTCTCTATGCCTGCCAATCATTCTCTCTTTATGTTCTCTCCTCTCTCTGTTCTCATACTTCTTCCATCATGACTAATTATGTTTCTCTACTCTCTCTCTCGCTCTCGAGCTCGCTCCGCTCTCGCTCTCTCTCTCTCTCTCTCTCTCTCTCTCTCTCTCTCTCGCTCTCTCTCTCTCTCTCTCTCGCTCTCTCTCATCTCTCTCTCTTCTCTCTCTCTCTCTCTCTCTCTCTCTCTCTATCTCTCCTCTCTCTCTCCTCTCTCTCTCCTCTCTCTCTCTCTCTCCTCTCTTCTCGCTCTCTCTCTCTCTTCTCTCTCTCTCTCCCTCTCTCTCTCTCTCTCTTCTCTCTCTCTCTCTCTTCTCTCTCTCCTCTCTCTCTCTCTCTCTCTTCTCTCTCTCTCTCTCTCTCTCTCTCTCTCTCTCTCTCTCTCTCTCTCTCTCTCTCTCTCTCTCTCTCTCTCTCGGGTGTGGGAAAAAACAACAATCAGAGACAGACAGGAGACTGAATAATGAAGTAGCCTCTGTTTCACAACCCTTCCTTCCTTCCTTCCTTCCTTCCTTCCTTCCTTCCTTCCTTCCTTCCTTCCTTCCTTCCTTCCTTCCTTCCTTCCTTCCTTCCTTCCTTCCTTCCTTCCTTCCCTCTCATCTCCCTCCCTCCAACCCCCTCCTCTCTCTCTCTCATTCTCTCCCTCTCAGGTGTGATCCTCCTGTTCTGTCGTCAGTATGACATCATCAAAGACAACGAGCCCAACCAACAACAAAGCCAAGACCTCGTCCGAGTGCAGTACGCCCGAACACCCACAGGGGGGGGCTACCTGCGCAGCAACCTCTGAAACCAGCCCCACCGGCCACTCACCTATATGGCAATGCCCTCTAATCCTATTCCTCAGGACAGGTGAGGCTACACAGCCAACCAGAACCCTCATACCTAGGGCTGCATCCCGATTCTCCATACTTCTCCAGAAATGTGCACTTGCACACGCCCTGTCACGACAATGGTAGAGACTCATTCCAGCTAATGCTTACACAAATCCATGATGCTTCCACAAAACCTCAAAACCTACACCACCAAGTAGTTGAGTCTGAATGCTATTCAACCTGACCTGTCTATTTGTTTCTGTTCTCACACACAGATCCTGAGACCAACAGAACCACTGAAACCATTCAGAACCCTCCCTACAACAACAGAAATACACCAGGACTAATACTAAGACCAGAATGTAACCCAGCACTCATTGATAAAGCCATGAGCAGAGTCAGACAAAGACCAGATTCACAAAACACTTCTTACACAAAAACTAAACAACCTTCTTAAGGAAAAAAAATAAGAAGTTCATAAGATAGTTTGTAAGTGCAATTCCTCAACAATATCTTAAGGTTTAATGTTTTTCTTACGAACTTCTCAAATAGCTTCTTACTAATCTTCTTAAGATGTTTGTTGCTAGGCAACCGATTTAGCTAGCTATCTAGCTGGCAATGGCAATCATATAGCATATTTCGTACTGAGATTACTGTTCTAAAACATGTTCTTGGGTTGAAAATAATCAATACTGAAACTTTCAGATTAAGTTTTGTGAGGGAATTAAACATGTTCAATTGCTTTCATGAGCTTATTCTCTCACTACCCTGAGTTTAAGACAAGGGTTTCAAAACATTTCCAATAACTTTATTTTCAAGAATCCAATTTGTTTTTGCTTAAGGATAAACATAAGAAATAGCACAATAAATTTTCAAGAGCCTTTTTGAGGAATAGCAACTTTGCTTAACTTTCTTCATAAGTCTATAGTTAAGAAAAAAATGGCAGTTAAGAAGAAGTTTCTTCTTAAGAAGGTTTTGTGAATCTGGGCCCAGTTGTCTTCGAAGCAAACATAATCTGTTCATTGCCACACTAATAAGGGGGAACTATTTTGAATTTAGGAAGCCCCTGGTTCCTGGAAACTGTGTGGCCAATGGATTGAAAATGGCTGACAATGGATCCAAAATGGCCACCGGTCAACATCTTGAGCCTGGATCACCAACTGTCTGAATGACAGTATGTACCATCCATTTGGAAACATTTGGAAACGTTGGCACATATTGAACATGACCCCTGGTTTCAGAGTGGCCTGACTGACGTCCATGAGGCTGGGATGTGTTTGTTTGGTTCCGAGCGAGAGGCCGTGCATGTCGTCCGCAACATGACGATCACCACTACGATGATGATGAGCTCTCCAGCTCCGAGCTAAGAATCCTTACACCATCTCCTCCACCAATCAGCACCTCAGAGACTACAGCACAGCCCCGCCCAGGAACCCAGCGCAGCCAATCACAACAGCACAACCTGAACATCTGCAACATAATGACTTCCCCTCCTCCTCTTTCTCTTCCCTGGGCTGAACCTTGTTCCCTTGTTAGTTTACGTCATCGTATGCATTCTGAAAGATAAAATCTGAGTACTGTTTTTACGACGGCTCGAATCAGAGTCAGGGAGAAGACTAGCTGGAGACCCTATCCCCTATCCCCTATCCCCTATGTAGTGCACTAAGTTTTTGCCAGAAACAAGGCCTTAAACAGCCTTAATCAGAGCAGATGGAGAGGGACACAACCGAGTGGTGGACACACTCACACACACACACACACACACACACACACACACACACACACACACACACACACACACACACACACACACACACACAGAGCACACACACACACACACACACAGAGCACACACACACACACACACACACACAGAGCACACACACACACACACACACACACACACACACACACACACACACACACACACACACACACACACACACACACACACACACACACAGAGCACACACACACACACTCACACACAGAGCACACACACACACACACACACACACTCACACACACACACACACACACACACACACACAGAGCACACACACACACACTCACACACAGAGCACACACACACACACACTCACACACACGCACACGGGAAGAGACACATCTCAGAGAGCCGTTAAAGACCCGGTGTGCCAGAGAGACGGCCATTACTTTCCCATCTCCATCATCCATTTAGCTAATGTGCTGAACCCTTACCCCAATGCCCATCTCTCTCTCTCTCTCTCTCTCTCTCTCTCTCTCTCTCTCTCTCTCTCTCTCTCATTCTCTCTCTCTCTCTATTCTCTAATTTATACTTGCCTCAGCTTTCCATCCTTCTATCTTTCTGTCTTTCTCCATGTCTGCACTTCCCCTTTCTCTCTCTCATGGAACCTCCCCTCAACCCATCTCTCAACCTCCCTCTCCTCTCTCCCTCTCCCCATCACCCATCTCTCAACCTCCCTCTCTTTTTCCCCTCTTTTCCCCTCACATACTCCCTCGCCCTGAAAACCATCTCTCTCTCCTCGCTTGCTTTTCCACCAGGTCCTGCACACTCGTTTATCAATCTCTCCTCTCTCCCTCTCTCCTTCTCCCCTATCTCTCTCCCCTCCCTCTCCTCTCTCTCCTCTCTCCCTCACCTCTGTCTCCCTTTCCTCGCTCTCCCTTTCCTCGCTCTCCCTCTCCTCTCTCTCCCTCTCTCCTCTCTCCCTCTCCTCCTCGCTCCCTCTCCTCCTCTCTCCCTCTCCTCCTAGCTCCCTCTCCTCCTCTCCCCCTCTCCCCGCTCTCCCCCTCCACTGTTTATTTCCCTTCTGTTTCTCCTCAGTTCTCTCCTGCTCTATCACTCTTCTGTTTCCACATCAACACTGTTTTGTTTGAGCAAACAGAAGGAGAGATGTTTAGATGGAGGGAGAATGATGCATGAAGAGAGTAGAGAGAGAGAGAGAGAGAGAGGAGAGGGAGAGAGGAAAGAGGCCTTGCTATTGAGAAAGGCCGCCGTAGGCAGACCTGGCTCTCAAGAGAAGACAGGCTATGTGCACACTGCCCACAAAATGAGGCGGAAACTGAGCTGCACTTCCTAACCTCCTGCCAAATGTATGACCATATTAGAGACACATATTTCCCTCGGATTACAGCCATCCACAAAGAATTCGAAAACAAATAAAATTGTAATAAACTCCCATGTCTATTGGGTGAAATACCACAGTGTGCCATCACAGCATCAAGATTTGTGACCTGTTGCCACAAGAAAATGGTAACCAGTGAAGAACAAACACCATTGTAAATACAACCCATATTTATGTATATTTATTTCTCCCATTTGTACTTTAACTATTTGCACATCGTTATAACACTGTACATAGACATAAAATGACATTTGAAATGTCTCTATTCCTTTTGAACATTTGTGAGTGTAATGTTCACTGTTAATATTTATTGTTTATTTCACTTTTGTTTATTATCTATTTCACTTGCTTTGGCAATGTACACATATGTTTCCCATGCCAATAAAGCCCTTAAATTGAAATTGAATTGAATTGAGAGAGAGAAAGTGAGAGAGAGCGAGAGAGAAGAGAGAGACCTACTCAACAGTGGCAATAAGCATCTATGCACTATGACTTGCAGCAGCCACAATATTTCCAAGCAATGTTCTGCTACATTACCCAGCTTTACAGCTATTATGCAGAGAAACACCATCAGACCTGAGAAAGCTAGCCAGTCACACACACACACACACACACACATTCACACACACACACACACACACACGCACACACAGTCTTGTACAGCTAACCTTGTGGGGACACACAATTCAGTCCCATTCAAAATCCTATTTTTCCTAACCCTAAACCTAACCCTAATTCTTACCCTAACCCTAAACCAGAAACCTAACCTTAACCCAAACCCTAAAACTAACCCTAGCTTCTAACCCTAACCCTTAACATAATTATAACCCTAACACTAATTCTAACCTTAACCCTAAACCCCCAAGAAATAGCATTTGACCTCGTGGGGACTAACAAAATGTCCCCAGTTGGTCAGATTTTTGTTGTTTACTGAGTCCCCACAAGATTAAACACGTCCACATCTGCAGCCAACACACACACACACACACACACACACACACACACACACACACACACACACACACTTTGTTGACCTAAATCACTTATCTGTGAGTGGTTGTCAGTTTAAGCCCTGAATGGGGACACAGACACCTTTCTATTTGTAGCTTTCTTCACCCCTTCCTGCAATCCTTTTGACAGTAAAACCTTCACTGAATGACAGAGAGCTGGTTTAATACCTTATTTTCTTCTAGACTGCGGAGTACAACTTTAATGTAATGTTTGGAGTGCATGTGGTGTTGCGTGGCTGAGCTTTACAGGTGAATCCTCATTTCCACTACTCTAGTCACATCAATATGACGTGGAAATGTGACTTAAGTGGGAGTTAGGATTGGCCCTTTAGTTCCTCCTTCTTCACCTCTGTGTTCTCTGTCATCTTCGTTATATTGTAGGTGTGTTGAGTTGAAGAAGGCTGGACAGAGCCCGGACACGCACGCACACGCGCAGTTGTGTTGCTCTGAGCCGAAGTCAAACGGACATATGCAGAGGTGACAGGAACCAGGTCTGATAAGCCAGACAGATCCCTCTCTCTCGCTGTCTCTCTCTCCCTCCCTCCCTCCCTCCCTCCCTCCCACTCTCTCTCTCCCCCCACACCTCTCTCTCTTTCTGTCTCCGCATGACTATGCTCAGCAGTAGTTCAAGGTGAAAATCTAATGAGGGATGAGAGAATACTGGCAGAGAGAGAGAGAGAGAGAGAGAGAGAGAGAGAGAGAGAGAGAGAGAGAGAGAGAGAGAGAGAGAGAGAGAGAGAGAGAGAGAAAATGGATAGGCCCCATCCAGAAACAATCACTAGCCCCTTCCCCCTAGATACTTGTTTAGATTGTTCACATAGTTAATAATGAGTTAATAAGGAGTTAATGAGGAGTTAATAAGTTAATGAGGAATTAATGAGGATTTAATTAGTAGTTCATGAGGAGTTAATAAAGAGTTCAGTTCTGTGTTGAAGCATTTCGATGTTCATAACACCAAACTTTCATGAGGGCTATCATGAAGTTATACTATTTCTATGAAAATAATAAACATTAAATGAATGTCTAATTATGTATTCAAACACAAGAAAATACTAATTATCTCATATTTTCAGTCACAGTGGTTGAATGTTGATGTTTTATCTACAGTGGGTTTGTTGATGAGCAAGGACATATTGAGTGTGTGTGTGTGTGTGTTTGTATGTGTGTATATGTACAGTACCAGTCAAAGGTTTGGACACACAACATTTTAGAACACCTACTCATTCAAGGGTTTTTCTTTATTTTTTACAATTTTCTACATTGTAAAAATGACAAACTATGAAATAACACATATGGAATCATGTAGTAACCAAAAATATTGGTAAACAAATCCAAATATATTATATATTTGAGATTCTTCAAAGTAGCCACCCTTTGCACACTCTTGACATTCTCTCAACCAGCTTCACCTGGAATGCTTTTCCAACAATCTTGAAGGAGTTCCAACATATGCTGAGCACTTGTTGGCTGCTTTTCCTTCACTCTGCAATCCAACTCATCCCAAACCATCTCAATTGGGTTGAGGTCGGGGGATTGTGGAGGCCAGGTCATCTGATGCAGCACTCCATCCCTCTCCTTCTTGGTCAAATAGCCCTTACACAGCCTGGAGGTGTGTTTTGGGTCATTGTCCTGTTTAAAGACAAATGATAGTCCCACTAAGCACAAACCAGATGGGATGGAGTATTGCTGCAGAATGCTGTGGTAGCCATGCTGGTTAAGTGTGCCTTGAATTCTAAATAAATCACAGACAGTGTCACCAGCAAAGCACCCCCACACCATCACACCACCTCCTCCATGCTTCACGGTGGGAACCACACATGCGGAGATAATCCGTTCACCCACACCGCGTCTCACAAAGACACGGCGGTTGGAACCAAAAATCTCAAATTTGGACTCATCAGACCAAAGGACAGATTTCCACCGGTCTAATGTCAATTTCTTGTGTTTGTTGGCCCAAGCAAGTATCGTCTTCTTATTGGTGTCCTTTAGTAGTGGTTTCTTTGCAGCAATTCGACCATGAAGGCCTGATTCACGCAGTCTCCTCTGAACAGTTGATGTTGAGATGTTGAGATGTGTCTGTTACTTGAGCTCTGTGAAGCATTTATTTGGGCTGCAATCTGAGGTGCAGTTAACTCTAATGAACTTATCCTCTGCTGCAGAGGTAACTCTGGGTCTTCCTTTCCTGTGGGGCTCCTCATGAGAGCCAGTTTCATCATAGTGCTTGATGGTTTTTCCGACTGCACTTGAAGAAACTTTCAAAGTTTTTGACATTTTCTGGATTGACTGACCTTCATGTCTTAAAGTAATGATGGACTGTCTTTTCTCTTGGCTTATTTGAGCTGTTCTTGCCATAATATGGACTTGGTCTTTTACCAAATAGGGCTATCTTCTGTATACCAACCCTACCTTGTCACAACACAACTGATTGGCTCAAACGCATTAAGAAGGAAAGAAATTCCACAAATTAACTTTTAAGAAGGCACACCTGTTAATTGAAATGCATTCCAGGTGACTACCTCATTAAGTTGGTTGAGAGAATGCCAGGAGTGTGCAAAGCTGTCATCAAAGCAAAGGGTGGCTACTTTTAAGAATCTCAAATACGAAATATATTTTGATTTGTTTGACACTTTTTTGGTTACTGCATGATTCCATATGTGTTATTTCATAGTTTTGATGTCTTCACTATTAATCTACAATGTAGAAAATAGTAAAAAAAATAAAGAAAAACCCTGGAATGAGTAGGTGTGTCCAAACCTTTGACTGGTACTGTGTGTGTGTGTGTGTGTGTGTGTGTGTGTGTGTGTGTGTGTGTGTGTGTGTACGAACATTGCACGTGCATTTGTTTCGATTTGAAAAATAAAGGAACAAAATGACACCCGGTACAGTACTGCTGTTGTTTGTTTGTCTAGAAGGGGAATGAAGGGTAAGATGGCCAGCGTTGTTCCCTGTGAGGGGTACAGTGCATATTGGGCACAGTTTATCCATCACAGTGCTTTTATGATGGATGCAGGTCTGGCCGGCCGTGTTTAATCCAGGCAGCCTTGAGGTCCGATAAATAAAACAATAAAACATGTCCCCCCTGAGAGCTCAACGGAACCAAAAGAATAAATTAGCTTTACTGTCCAGTGAGATTTCACTGACACACACACACATTGGCATACACCCACCCATAGTGTTATCATACTGCATGACATGAAGCAAATTACATTAAGCCACTGAGATTACACAGTTCACTTCAAATTAACACAAGTGATAATGGAAAATCTCAATGACACTAATGAAAATGAACTTTCACAAAATATGAAAATGAAGACAAAAGGTTTATATATATATTCAAATGAGGCAACAACGATCCTTGGAATTTTTCCAGATTTCTATGACACATGATGTATAATTATTTCCATTATAAGTGAAATAGTTTTCCTTCCAAAAATATATTTAAAAAACACTGTTCTGTGTTTGAATGGTGTGGGCGTATACCGGTCAATAAAAATATGAATGACAAGTAAACAGCTGGTTGGCCAGCTCAGCCAATGAGCCAATAAGATGTCTCGGACAAAAACATGACGTCATCCTCCATGAGGAAATAGCAAGCATTTTTTTAACGGTTTGAGATCAAGTTTGAGGTGGGGGTTTTTAAGTGTTTTTTCTCAAATGTATGCTTTAGCCACAAATACAGATGTAGGATCTTACTTTGAGCCAATTTACTACAGCAGGAAAATGTGAATTATCTTGTGGATTACAATTTATGGACATTTTTGTAGGGGTTAATACATTTTTTGTAAGGGAAAATCAAGTCTGAAATTTCAAAGTGGAAGTTACAAACTTCAGAAGCCTTTTTAAACCTCAAACACACTAAAAGTTTTAAATTCCCTGCATTGTAGGAAAGTTCTACTGCAACAGGGTGATCAAATTAAGATCCTATATCTGTATATGACGAGTCAACAACATTATGTGGGTCTGAGTTAACAGATTAAGAGTTTTTTTTAAGTTAGATTTTCACTGGACAGTTACTTTAAATGCCTAGGAAGGAAAGCTTAATATTCTCTGCCTGTCCGTCACTCAAGTGGAGATCAGACAAGGCATCAGTGAGACCCTAAGCCTGTGTGCTTTCATTCCTCTGTCTGCTCCATCGCTCCTTGAAGTCTTTAACCTCCTCTCTCTAAATCTCCCTGTTTTTCTCTCCCTCCATCATTTCACCACAGCCCTATGTTGTCAGAATGTCTAGAGGAAGGCGCTATGTCAAATCAATGTTGTTTCATTCCATCATCTCACTCATTCAATACGTTCTACATAAAGTGCATTTGCCATGCATTAGATAGGAAAATTGAGTTATGGATTTCTTTGGTCATTTAAACGTATCCAACTCCAGGGACTCCTACATACACAGTGTATTCCAACCATTAATGAATTAGTCCTAATGTATTGAACATACTGCAGTTAGTTTTCATTTTTCTCTTGAAGGATAATAGCATACGATATTGCCACTCCTATTTGCAATATCTTCAATTTAAGCCTACTAGAAAGTGTGTGCCCTCAGGCCTGGAGGGAAGCAAAAGTCATTCCGCTACTCAAGAATAGTAAAGCCCCCTTTACTGGCTCAAATAGCCGACCAATCAGCCTGTTACCAACCCTTAGTAAACTTTTGGAAAAAAAATTTGACCAAATAAAATGCTATTTTTCAGTAAACAAGTTGACAAGAGACTTTCAGCGACATTCAACAAGCACAGCACTTACACAAATGACTGATGATTGGCTGAGAGAAATCGATGATAAAAAGATTGTGGGGGCTGTTTTGTTAGACTTCAGTGCGGCTTTCGACGTTATCGATCATAGTCTGCTGCTGGGTAAAGCCAGTGTGTCTATGTATGTGGATGACTCAACACTATACACGTCGGCTACTACAGCGACTGAAATGACTGCAACACTTAACAAAGAGCTGCAGTTAGTTTCAGAATGGATGTTAAGGAATAAGTTAGTCCCAAATATTAAAAGTTAAAAAAAAAAAACTAACTAAAAAAACTAAAAGTATTGTATTTGGGACAAATTATTCACTAAACCCTAAACCTCAACTAAATCTTGTAATAAATAATGTGGAAATTGGAGTATGTCTGTCTGTAAGAAAGCCCTTTTGTGGGGAAAAACTCATTCTGATTATCTGGGCCTGGCTGCCAAGTGGGTGAGCCTATGCCCTCCAAGGCCCACCAATGGCTGCACCCCTGCCCAGTCATGTGAAATCCATAGATTAGGGCCTAATTATTTTTTTTTAATTGACTGATTTCCTTATATGAACTGTAACTCAGTAAATAAAACCTTTGAAATGGTTGCATGTTGCATTTATATTTTTGTTCAAAATAATTCCCAGTGGGCACGCATTATATCATGCTACTGTTGTCAGTTCAGTGATGGAGGAGAGAAGAAGAGAGGAAACCACTGAGGACTGTGGACATCAACCACCCGAGCCACTGCCTGTTCACCCCTGCTATCATCCAGAAGGCGAGGTCAGTACAGGTGCATCAAAGCTGGGACCGAGAGTATGAAAAACAGCTTCTATCTCAAGGCCATCAGACTGTTAAATAGCCATCACTAGCACATTAGAGGTTGCTGCTGCCTATTGAAATCACTGTGCACTTTAAGAAATGGAACACTAGTCACTTTAATAATGTTTACATATCTTGCATTACTCATGTATATACTGTATTCTATAATATTCTACTGTATCTTAGTCCATGCCGCTCTGCCATTGCTCATCCATATATGTATATACTCTTAAATTCCATTCCTTACATAGATGTGTGTATTGGGTATATGTTGTGAAATTGTTAGATATAACCTGTTAGATATTACTGCACTGTCGGAGCTAGAAGCACAAGCATTTCGCTACACCCGCTATAACATCTGCTAAACACGTGTAAAAATTTGATTACAAAATTCCAGCAACTATCCCAAAATTCCCATGTTTTCCAGAAATTCAGATTGGAGGATTCCTGGAATAGGTAGGGAATTAGCAGGAACTCCAGAACACTCAAAGCAGTAATTTCTGGAAATCCCTGGCAGCAACACCCTCCTCTGTCAGAGGGTGTTATGCAACAGTAAATATCCTTTCCTAGAAGTAGACCAAACATCAATTTCATTTAATTTGCATTATTAAAATGTTTTATTCAAAGTTATGCTGGTATATAGTATTACATGGCACATTGGACAGGTCGAGATAGGTTACTGAACAGGGTGAAACTGGCCATGGTAGGAAGGAATTCAATACATCACTTTCCTAGGTCACGTTAAGTAGGCACAAACAGGATAAATAGTTTTGAACAAGTTGGAAAAAAATACAGGAAGTCTGCTGTTTTGTGGCAACTGAACCAAACTCTAGTATGTCAAGAATACATCCCCTATACAACTATAGAAAGTAGGGAGTACCAAAATTGATTGTCTTGCTTGGTCTGTATTGAGGCTTTGCTGTACCGACTGACTAATCCAAAGCTTAATGTGACGGATGAAGAATAGTTCAGCTCTAAATCTCAATATAAATCTGACTGAAATCATACATCCCATCTTTAATTAGAAAAACTATAAATTATAACCAACACAAAATAAATACATATAGGTAAATAATACTGATTATGGTCCAAATAGTACTGCTACGGTCCAAATAGTACTACTATCTACTATGGTCCAAATAGTACTACCATCTAGTATGGTCCAAATAGTACTAAAATGGTCCAAATAGTTACAGCTTCTACTATGGTCCAAATAGTACTAAAATTTACCATGGTCTAAATAGTATTACCATGGTCCAAATAGTATTACCATGGTCCAAATAGTACTACCATCTACTATGGTCAAAATAGTACTGCTATGGTCCAAATAGTTCTACCATGGTCCAAATAGTACTACTATCTGCTATGGTCCAAATAGTACTACCATGGTCCAAATAGTACTACCATCTACTATGGTCAAAATAGTACTGCTATGGTCCAAATAGTACTACCATGGTCCAAATAGTACCAGCTTCTACTACCATGGTCCAAATAGTACTACCATGGTCCAAATAGTACTGCCATGGTCCAAATAGTACCAGCTTCTACTACCATGGTCCAAATAGTACTACAATGGTCCAAATAGTACCAGCTTCTACTACCATGGTCCAAATAGTACTACCATGGTCCAAATAGTACCAGCTTCTACTACCATGGTCCAAATAGTACCAGCTTCTACTACCATGGTCCCAATAGTACCAGCTTCTACTACCATGGTCCCAATAGTACTACCATGGTCCAAATAGTACCAGCTTCTACTACCATGGTCCAAATAGTACCAGCTTCTACTACCATGGTCCAAATAGTACCAGCTTCTACTACCATGGTCCCAATAGTACCAGCTTCTACTACCATGGTCCCAATAGTACTACCATGGTCCCAATAGTACCAGCTTCTACTACCATGGTCCAAATAGTACCAGCTTCTACTACCATGGTCCAAATAGTACTACCATGGTCCAAATAGTAATACTATAGACTACTACATAGTACATAGAAATGAAAGAACAAAGTAAACAAAACTAAATAATGTAGGTTGACACATTGTGTGTATGATAGAAAATGTACACTGGAATTATAGGCTGTATTATTGCTTTGTTGTGTGTGTGGGGGGGGGGGGTCCCAAATCAAATCCCTAGCCTCTACCCATAGACTCTTCCTGGCGGCCCCATGTAGATCTATAAAAACTTGGATGAAACTTAAGCAATATGACATAATCTCAGCCAAAGCTCTCAACCTATGCAGTCCTTTCAGATCTATAAGGGGGAGGGAGTCAACTAGGGAATAAGGACAGAGGCAAGGGATCGGTTTGGAATGGAACTCTTCAACTCTTCTATGGCCCAATCTCAAATCGACCCCTAGACCCTGTGTCCTATGCACTTGTGGAGACCTGAGAGGATGACAGCTCCAGCGTAGGGCCTATGGGTTGATTTGGGATTGGGCCAAAGAACCAAAAAGCTGTGCCTCTCGGTCGCCCTCCAGTGGTCAATCAGAAGACAAAGAAGTCATCTCCTTTGGTGGCGTTCTTGTTCGATGTGTTCTGGTTGCACGTGTTTCCATCGGCCCAGTCAGGTTCTGTCAGCCAATCCTGGGGGGTCACCCCAATGTCCAGGACCTGGGGGTTAGTACGGGACACCGCCAGTCTGGAGGGAGGAGGGGGGGGGACGGGGGACAGTGTGACATTTACATTTTAGTCATTTAGCAGACGCTCTTATCCAGAGCGACTTACAGTTAGTGAGTGCATACATTTTTCATACGGAATGGGTGAGAGGTGGGGGGGGGGGGGGGATGTAGTCACAGCGTAAAGGCCAAGTACTTTCAAATAATATCACTTCTCTCTGGAAACAATGTTCATATACTCTTGAAACCTTAGTGCTTACAATAGCCAATTACACATTTCCACCAAACCATTTCATTTGTTTGGCTTCTTTATTGAACATAAATGTAACCGATTAATTAAAATGTAATATTTAAGAACATTTGCATACAGGTTTTGTTTTCCTTGATTCATTTTAAGAGTTTGTCCTAAAAATCTATTGTTTCAACAATATTTTATATAACGACATGTTTGATGTTTTACGTAAAATATATATATTTGTACAGACTACACCTAATATAGATCATAAGAGGCATTTATAATTTAATCATATTTCCTTTAATTCTAATTGCAATTCTAGATCCTGTTTTCTGCTTCAATTCAAATTCAAGAATTTACATTTGAGGCATTCTCGAATCAACCATGCTCTCTCGATGATCTCTACCTCTCTTTCTATTCTAACCTGTAAGTCAGGCTCATTCTGGACGGAGCTGTAGTCTATTCTAACCTGTAAGTCAGGCTCATTCTGGACGGAGCTGTAGTCTATTCTAACCTGTAAGTCAGGCTCATTCTGGACAGAGCTGTAGTCTATTCTAACCTGTAAGTCAGGCTCATTCTGGACGGAGCTGTAGTCTATTCTAACCTGTAAGTCAGGCTCATTCTGGACGGAGCTGTAGTCTATTCTAACCTGTAAGTCAGGCTCATTCTGGACAGAGCTGTAGTCTATTCTAACCTGTAAGTCAGGCTCATTCTGGACGGAGCTGTAGTCTATTCTAACCTGTAAGTCAGGCTCATTCTGGACGGAGCTGTAGTCTATTCTAACCTGTAAGTCAGGCTCATTCTGGACGGAGCTGTAGTCTATTCTAACCTGTAAGTCTGAGGCTCATTCTGGACGGAGCTGTAGTCTATTCTAACCTGTAAGTCAGGCTCATTCTGGACGGAGCTGTAGTCTATTCTAACCTGTAAGTCTGAGGCTCATTCTGGACGGAGCTGTAGTCTATTCTAACCTGTAAGTCTGGCTCATTCTGGACGGAGCTGTAGTCTATTCTAACCTGTAAGTCTGGCTCATTCTGGACGGAGCTGTAGTCTATTCTAACCTGTAAGTCAGGCTCATTCTGGACGGAGCTGTAGTCTATCACATTCTCCAAAAGCTGCAATCACTCTCAGGGAAATCTTATCTGAGCAAATCAATGAGCTGATTTCTGTGGTCAGTCAGCAGCAAGAAGAGACTAGCTTATTGACAACAGATACATTTAGGACGATTGTCTTACCTAGAAAAAGCCACGTCCAAGTCTTCCTCAATTTCCTGCAAGAGAGAGATTGAGTTTTTGTAGCCCAAATATTGGCTCTCATTAATTCTAAGTGCAGAGAGAAATGGTTGATGGAGGATTGAGACGTACCCAGACAGTGTTGTTGTTTTCAACGTTCTCGGGAGCGGTGCGGTTGTCCACCTGGAACTCCTCGTTGCCATTGGTTTCCAGAACCAAAGCAACATGAGTCCGTTCCTCCAGGTCTAGCAGGTTACCCGTGGCAACATCTATGGAGACAATCAGCCAATCAGTAAATGTTGGAGTATTTACAGTTTGATTCCAACAGCTCACACAAAGACTCGGGCCTGAATCCCATGGATCCAACCAAGGCCACAGTAGGAGGGGCCATTATGAAAAATAAAATAAAATGTATGCACTCACTCTGGATAAGAGCGTCTGCTAAATGACTAAAATGTCAAATGTAGGAGGAAGAGAGAAGATAATCAGAAAGACATTTCATAGCGTTCATTGCTAAATAACATTCAGTAAGTGTTACTCTGATTTACACTGTAGTCATTTAGCAGACGCTCTTATCCAGAGAGACTTACAATTAGTGCATTCATCTTAACATAAATCTGATGCACATTATACTAGAAATAAAGAAGGTATTTTGTGTCTTCTGAATATGTGCATTGGATAAAAGGCTGAGTGCGTGTGTGTCTGAGGCTGCGTTTGCACAGGCAGCCCAATTCTGATATTTTTCAGAGCTGATCGGATTGGTTAAAAAAAAAGAGATCAGAATTGGGCTGGCTGTGTAAACGCAGCCCCAGTGACACTCTGCATGTGTCCCCCTTACCTCGTCCTTTCAGACTAGCCAGGCTGCTGGTTGCTTCTCCAGCCGAGCCGGACTTCACCCTCTTCTCTACAAGACACACAAAATATTACCGTCAACACACACACAGCTACTGAACAGCTTCTACCCCCAAGCCATAAGACTGCTGAACAGTTATTCAAATGGCTACTCAGACTATTTGCATTGACCGGCTTTAAAAATAAAAATGCACTGACTCTTGCACCGGCTGTATACACCCACACACACACTCGCTGGACTCCACCCACACACACACACTCGCTGGACTCCACCCACACACACACACACACACACACACACACTCGCTGGACTCCACCCACACACACACACACACTCGCTGGACTCCACCCACACACACACACACACACTCGCTGGACTCCACCCACACACACACACACACACTCGCTGGACTCCACCCACACACACACTCGCTGGACTCCACCCACACACACACACACACACACTCGCTGGACTCCACCCACACACACACACACACACTCGCTGGACTCCACCCACACACACACACACACTCGCTGGACTCCACCCACACACACACACACACACTCGCTGGACTCCACCCACCCACACACACACACACTCGCTGGACTCCACCCACCCACACACACACACTCGCTGGACTCCACCCACCCACACACACACTCGCTGGACTCCACCCACCCACACACACACACTCGCTGGACTCCACCCACACACACACACTCGCTGGACTCCACCCACACACACACACTCGCTGGACTCCACCCACACACACACACACTCGCTGGACTAACTATTTTCTTTTTTTCCCCCCTTTTGTAAATGTTTTACATTTTAACTCTGCATTTCGGGGAAATGGGCTTGTAAGTAAGCATTTCACGGTAAAGTCTACACCTGTTGTATTCGCGGCATGTGACAAATAAAATGTCATATAGAAATGCTAAACTGTGACGCGTGTTTGGCGTGTGTGTGTCTGTCTCCAGGGTTGTGTGTGTGTGTGTGTGTGTGTCCCCGTCCGTCCGTCTCCAGGACTGTGTGTGTCTCACCATGGTTGTGTGTGTGTGTGTCTCTCCAGGGTTGTGTGTAATGGGGTTTGTATAGCAACATTTAATCAAATCGCAAACACATATTTAGCAGATGTTATTGCGGGTGTAGCGAAACGCTTGTGTTCCTAGCTTCAACAGTGCAGTAGTATCGAACAGTACACAATAACCTATAAGGTATTAGGACGAGCAATGTCAGAGTCCATATGTACAGTAATACAGTACCAGTCAAAGGTTTTAGAACACCTACTCATTCAAGGTTTTTTATTTTACTATTTTCTACATTGTAGAATAATAGTGAAGACATCAAAACTATGAAATAACACATATGGAATCATGTAGTAACCAAAGAAGTGTTAAACCAAAATATATTTAATAATTGAGATTCTTCAAAGTAGCCACCCTTTGCACACTCCTGGCATTCTCTCAAATATATTTTGATTTGTTTAACACTAAACACTTTTTTTTGGTTACAACATGATTCCCATAGTTTTGATGTCTTCACTATTATTCTACAATGTAGAAAAAAAGAAAGAAAAACCCTGGAATGAGTAGCTGTGTCCAAACTTTTAACTGGTACTGTACATGGATAGAATATGTATGTATATCTGAAGAATACGTAGTATAGAATAGTATATGTACAGCAATAGTTAAATAGAATGGACTTGACTAGAATACAGTATATACATATGAAATGGGTAAAACCAGTATGTAAACATTATTAAAAGTGACCAGTGTTCCATGTCTATGTACATAGGGCAGCAGCCTCTAATATGCATTGTAAAGTAACCGGGTGGTAGCCGGCTAATGACAGTGACTAAAGTTCAGGGCAAGGTACTAGGTGGAGGGCTGGATAGTGGTGACTATTTAACAGTCCGACGGCCTTGAGATAGAAGCTGTTTATCAGTCTCAGCTTTGATCCACCTGTACAGTCCTCACCTTCTGGACAATAGCTGGGGTGAACACTTTCTTTGGCAACCTGCCAGAACTCAAAGGCCACTCTAAAGGCCTGTGCTACCGTCAGAGTCACTGCCTGGGCCTAGGGAGAAAAAAAGACAATACACTGGCTGTTATAATGATGCTAGAAGCCCCAATGACACAACATTAATTTTTCATTAGAAATCAAAGGGGGAGGGGGGGGGGGATATAATTGTATTGAGTAAATGTATGTATTGGTTCATTTAATTTTGATAGGAGAGATGAAATTGTAATGATTTGAAGGTTATTTGTTGATGTGAAAACCTAAATTTACAGATTTGAAGGTTGTGTCATTAGATTGGTTGTGGGTGTCGGGCAGAATTCCTGGCCAAAAAAGAAATACATGGGGTCCTTAGAAATGCGGGTAAAAAAAAAATAATAATGGGGTCCCTGCTGAAAAAGTTTGAATATCACTACTCTAGAGCAGAATTTCCCCAAACTCTGTCCTGGGGCCCCTCCTGGGTGCACGTTTTGGTTTTTGCCCTAGCACTACACAGCTGATTCAAATAACCAATTAAATCATCAAGCTTTGATTATTTGAATCCGCTGTGTAGTGCTAGGACAAAAACCAAAACGTGCACCCAGGAGGGGCCCCGGTACCAAGTTTGAGAAACCCTGCTCTAGAGTACGAGCGCTCTAAACCACAGAGGCTACAGGGCACATTATATAAATGACTCAAACAAACAAATATTCAAAACTGAGCAGAGCAATCAAGTTATACAACTGAATAAAATGGTCTGATATACCACGGCTGTCAGCCAAATCAGCATTCAGGGCTCGAACCACCCAATTTATTAATCTGAATAAAAACACACCCAAAAAATATTTGCTCAGAGAGATGTGTGAAACATTTTGGGACTTTTTCAACAGTGGACAAATGACCAAAAAAAACACCAAAAATATAGTTTGAGTGGACTACTCCTTTAAGAGTCAAAGCCACTGTAATTGGAGCTACCCTTGGGGCCAATGAGAGATAAAGGTTTAAAGACCATGCATTGACACATTGTTTATTTTCAATGACCTTGTCAACCTTGATTGACTAACAAATTATTTTCTCTCAGTCAGTAGAAAAGCACCACTGTGGATACATTCACACAGCTGGGAGAGCGTTGTGTCAAAGGTCATTAGTATCCAATCTCTCTCTGTGTGTGTGTGTGAGTGAGTGAGTGAGTGAGTGAGTGAGTGAGTGAGTGAGTGAGTGAGTGAGTGAGTGAGTGAGTGAGTGAGTGAGTGAGTGAGTGAGAGAGAGAGAGAGAGACTTGCGAAAGAGTATTGGGTTATACGAGAGACGGCGTGGTGACTTGAGGGAGGGAAGTGTCCTCCAGATTCCCAGCAACACAGGAAGTCAAAAAGGGGACGAGGAGTGCAACCTCCTAATGTTTCCCCCGGGGGAACGAGAAGGCCACAGTCAGACCTTCTAATGTTTCCCCCGGGGGAACGAGAAGGCCACAGTCAGACCTCCTAATGTTTCCCCCGGGGGAACGAGAGAAGGCCACAGTCAGACCTCCTAATGTTTCCCCCGGGAGAAGGCCACAGTCAGACCTCCTAATGTTTCCCCCGGGGGAACGAGAGAAGGCCACAGTCAGACCTCCTAATGTTTCCCCCGGGGGAACGAGAGAAGGCCACAGTCAGACCTCCTAATGTTTCCCCCGGGAGAAGGCCACAGTCAGACCTCCTAACGTTTCCCCCGGGAGAACGAGAGAAGGCCACAGTCAGATGTAGGGGTTATATTGGAAGCAAACATATTTTAAGGCAGGCTTTTGTTCCAGCCCTGCTTTAATACACCAGATTCCTGTTGAGCAGCTGATTAGTAGAGTCAGCTGTGTTAGAGCAGGACTGGAACAAAACTCTGCACACCCAGTAGTTTTCATAGGATTCATTTCTGTGCCAATCCCCCTACCCTTTAGTGTTCAGATCTGAAAGATAGCTATACTGAACAAAAATATATTTAAAAAAACACAACATTCAACAACTTCAAAGATTTTACTGTTAGTTCATATAAGGAAAATCAGTCAATTGAAATAAATAAATTAGGACCCAATTTATGGATTTCACATGACTGGGAATACAGATATGCATCGGTTGGTCACAGATACCTTAAAAAAAAAATGGGCCTCAGGATCTTCGTCATGGTATCTCTGTGCATTCAAATTTCCATCAATAAAATGCAATTGTGTTTGTTGTCCGTAGCTTATGCCTAGCCATACCATAACCCCACCGCCACCATGGGGCACTCGGTTCACAACGTTAACATCAGCAAACCGCTCGCCCACACGATGCCATACACGTGGTCTGCGTTTGTGAGGCCGGTTGGACGTACTGCCATTATTTTTTTTTATGACGTTGAGGCGGCTTATGGTAGAGAAATAAACATTCAATTCTCTGGCAACAGCTCTGGTGGACATCCCTGCAGTCAGCATGCTAATTGCACGCTCCCTCAAAACTAGACATCTGTGGCATTGTGTTGTGTGACACTTTTATTGTCCCCAGCACAAGGTGCACCTGTGTAATGATCATGCTGTTTAAATCAGCTTCTTGATATGCCACACCTGTCGGGTGGATGGATTATCATGGCAAAGGAGAAATGCTCACTAACAGGGATGTAAACAAAGTTGTGCACAAAATGAGAGAAATAAGCTTTTTGTGCGTATGGAACATTTCTGGGATATTTTCTTTCAGCTCATGAAACATGGGACCAAGACTTCACATGTTGCGTTTATGTTTTTGTTCAGTGTAGATAACTAAAAACTGAAATTAGCCTACAGGAGGTCCAAGTAGAGCCATAAGAATATTGCTTACACCCCGTCCAGTACTTTCAGATAGGGGGTTGTTGTGTGCCAGTTCAGACTCACCACTTTCTTCTTGGAGCAGAGGTAGGCGTGGCACTCCAGTGTTCCGTTGAGGGTGTTCTGGGAGATGTAGGCAAACACCTTGTCATGCAGCTTGTCCGCCGTGCAGTAGGATATCCTGCAGGACACAGGGCAAAGGTTAAAAGGTCAGAGGGCAAAATAAAGTCAGCGGTCACAGTTATGGTTCAAATGGCAAGTGTCCTCTGAGACAAACCAGGATGCCATAAAAGCTTGTGTGGGAAGAAACGTTCTGGCAGAGAGAGAGAGAGAGAGAGAGTGTGTGTGTGTGTGTGTGTGTGGCCACCCAGCTCTGTGCAGATGAGGTCTCCTGTAGGGAGCTGTATTTTCAAAGACATTCCCGCTCTCCCACCTCTCCCCCCTCTCCCACCTCTCCCCCCTCTCCCCCCTCTCCCACCTCTCCCACCTCTCCCTCCCCCGTTGGGGTTTCCCTTCATTGAGAAACAAAAGTCTGAGAAGTAGGCCAGATGTGTTTGTATCCACAGAGTAAATATTTGTGTATTTTTGTCAAGTTAGAGGTCACACAACACAAATACAATTTGCAACCACTGTGGTACGATGCACAGCACACACACACCCCTACCTGTATATGGAGACGTTGTCTAGTAGCTGGTTGGTCAGACTGTCGTAAAGCATAATACCCTGAGGAGAAACCTTCAGAGACACCTTCTGAGGCTTCTTACCTCCCGCTTTGGCCTGGAGGGGATACAGTTGATGACAGAGAACATAGATTCATTACAAATCAATTCTTCCTAATGGCTTTGGCCTGGATCGATATGAGATAATATAACAACAATAATTAGACGAAGATCTTAAAATTATATCACAATAAAAGTAAGATGATTACTGATGATAGATAGATCTAAGATGATCAACACTATAATAATACCAATAAGAGTCAGCTAATTGATCATAGTTTCTAAGGGGCAGGCCATGTTATTCAGTCATCTTGAAGCACTTAAGGAAAATGCTGTTCTTGAGAGCAGAAGCTCTCCTGAAGACTCCTGAACAGCTAATCATGGCTACCCGGACTATTTGCACTGCCCCCCCACCCCATCCTTTTTACGCTGCTGCTACTCTGTTAAGTATTTATGCATAGTCACTTTAACTCTACCCACATGTACATATTGCCTCAACTGCCTCAACTGGCCGGTGCCCCCGCACATTGACTATGCAACGGTACCCCCCTGTATATATAGCCTCCCTACTGTCACTTTATTCTATTGTATATATAGCCTCCCTACTGTCACTTTATTTTTTACTTCTGCTCTTTTTTTCTCAACACTTTTTTGTTGTTGTTTTATTTCTTACTTTTTTGTTTAAAATAAATGCACTGTTGGTTAAGGGCTGTAAGTAAGCATTTCACTGTAATGTCTGCACCTGTTGTATTCGGCGCATGTGACCAATAAAATTTGATTTGATTTGATTTGATTTGATTGATTTGATCAAGAGCAACTCCAAAAATATCATCTAAAATCAAGTGCTTCGGAAACTTCCGGTGCTTTGAACTTCCAATCCCTCCTACTTGTATGACATCACAGCTCACCGTGGCAATGATCCTCTTGACAGCGGCTGCTGATAGGTCCTCTCCTTTGGGCTGGTCCACCAGGGTCATGCCTAGGTGGCGGATGTTAAAGGTCATGCCATCTACAACAGTCTCCCTCGTGTCTGTCCAGTTCTCAGGAAGTTCTAGAGGTTATAAGATTGTAAGGAATGGGGGGGGGGGGGGGGGGGGGGGGGTCAACCATAGCAAGGTTATTATAGTAAACTGAATTTGATGGTAATATTATCTTTTAAACTTTGCCCAAAAATCTAAATGGGGTTTAAGAGCTTCTGAATCTGGCGGGAAAATGCTGCCAGTAGATGGCGATGTTACAAATAGGCCTAGCTTGTGCATCATTTTCACTAGCCATCACTATCCATCACTAGACAACACCGAAGAAATCCGAGGGCGAGCATGGAGCGTGACAAGCTTGAGCAGCTTGTGAAGTTTGCCGGAGCAGTTCGTAAATCAACACCAACTTCAAACTGACAGCCAGTCGTTGTTTGATGTGGTGCCGTGCCTTCTCAACCTCGAGTCACACGTGCAGTCAACTACTGTTGCAAAACAGTCGGCACAGGTCCTCCTGAAGTCACTGCGTGAGCGCTCCGCATGCATACTGACTCCTCTGACAGACAACTTCAAATCCTCGCTCTGCAGCAGCTTGCAGAGCGAGGCACTTCGCTCAACACTGATGAGGGAAGCAGTCTTTTGTACTTCAGCAAATCAGAGAATACAGCCGTGGAGCAGCAGGACCCAAGCAAGATGCCAGCACTTTGAATCAAGCAAGCATCTCGACCAGTGCTTCAGAAATATAGCTAAACTTGTATCGAAGATTGTGTCTGAGGTCACTGTCCAGCCGGAGGGTCAACCTGGCAGGGCATTAAGTGCCCTGTGTGAGCTGCGGAAATACCTGGAAGAGGTAAAGGTGGGCATGTTTACAAAGTCACCTCTCCAGTCCTGGCAGGCAAGGATTGCTGTTTATCCAAAGCTGTGCCCTGTGGCACTGGTTTCTTCCCCTGCATCCTAAGCGTTCGTGGAGAGAATATTCTGTCTGTAGGACAACTGTCACCAGGCTTGAGAAACCGAACGACCACCTCTCTGGAACGCAGAATCTTCTTGAAGATGAACCAGAACATCTTGTTTGGTTGAACAGAAACGTGCCCAAAAGCCAGAGTTAGCATGGGCAGCGCCATTGCGGGCTTTCGCCATTTTTATTTAGTCAACTGGGCAGGACGTCCAACTTCATTGGCTGATCCCTCCTGATGACCCGGTTGGCATGACCTGATGACCCGGTTGGAGTCATGACAGCCGTGTCATAAGGAAGGATCAGCCGATGAAAATTTACTATTTCAAGATGGAGATTGCCTCAATGGTGCAGCCCATGCTCCCACAGCCACCATCATGACACAGATACAGAGATGTTGTCTAGCCAAGTCTATGGCCCCTTCTCCTTATGCATTACTGCCCCCTAGTGGCAAGAAGTGACATCCCCAAAAAACACATAAATGGCTCCTAGCCCCCCACGGCTACTTTCTGCCCCAAACACTAAATAATATTAAAACCAAAACATAAAGTGTGTATCAACCTGAAACAAAATAACCAGTAAATCAAGTCAGAAAACTGACTGAAACTAAACTGAATTTCAAATAAAAATCTAAAAACTAATAGAAATAAAAACTAATATTAAATCAAAACTAGAATAACTTTGATTGAACCATAGAGATACATCCTCTATGGGGTCAAGATCAGTAGTAGGTCATGACCTCCAGGTTGTTCTCACATGTATCCGTCCAGGTCCAAGCAGCTAGGTGGGTCAACGTTCAGATGTTATTTTCAAATCATGTTTGAGAACAGGGTCAATATTATGTATAAGGTCGATACAGGTGGCTACATCTATCCGTTTGTCTCTGAGATAGTGTTTGGTATTGCGTCAGTGTTGGTCTGTCGTGTGAATTTGTGGCGCTAAAGATATTCAAAACAAAGTCCTGTAAAAGGTAAAAAAATTACTTGAAAAAGGTGAAACTGTTTCAAAAACACTATCGGTCAGGGTGGAAGAACTGAACGCAAAAGTAAATATTTTCATTCAGAACTAACCTATAGCTGACCTGTAAAAGAGGGCAAAATATTAAGGAGAGGGAGAAAGGGGAAGAAATATTGAGAGAGAGAGAGAAAGGAGAGTGGAAAATGAATAGTCTGGTACACTAACTTTAACAAGCAATGATAAGAGATGTCCGTTCCATAGTCCCAGCAATGTTTTCATTCTTTTTAGCCTGGTGTAAGTTATCCATATAGTGACAGATCCAGGACCAGCTACCCTCTATGAAACCTTTGCCTGACGACTTCTAGCCTACTGCTATCTATCGCTAGCTACATTCATCATGGAGAAGAAACGTTATGGGGGGGGGGGGGGGGGGAGCGATGTGGATGGGTAGCCAATTAAACCTAACCTTCACCGTAGGTAACTTCCTCCTACTTTCACGTTGTTTTGAAGGAGAAAGACAGAAAGCCAAACAGGGGGACAGTGAGTAATTTTAACTATTAAAGGCCATTCCCTCATTCCTTATCTGTTCTGCATTTCTGTAGCCTTCCAGAACTCTGTTAGCAGAGATTTCCTTGGAGATCTAGTGCACACTGGAGATCTAGTGGAGATCTAGTGCACACTGGAGATCTAGTGCACACTGCT
The DNA here is from genome assembly GCF_964263955.1 of Coregonus lavaretus. NCBI lineage: Eukaryota > Metazoa > Chordata > Actinopteri > Salmoniformes > Salmonidae > Coregonus > Coregonus lavaretus. Next base: position 2,791,107 of record NC_139994.1, read on the forward strand.
ATTCACACACAGATGCAGACACGCGCACACAGACGTTCTCTCTCACACACACACTGACGTTCTCTCTCTCTCTCTCTCTCACACGTCTCGCTTCCAGACAAGCTAAACACCTTCTTCACCCGCTTTGAGGATAACACAGTGCCACTGACGAGGCCCACTACCAAGGACTGTGGGCTCTCCTTCTCAGTGGCCGACGTGATTAAGACATTTAAGCATGTTAACCCCCGCAAGGCTGCCGGCCCAGACGGCATCCCTAGCCGCATCCTCAGAGCATGCGCAGACCAGCTGGCTGGTGTGTTTACGGACATATTCAATCTCTCCCTTTCCCAGTCTGCTGACCCCACATGCTTCAAGATGGCCACCATTGTTCCTGTAACCAAGAAAGCAAAGGTTACTGAACTAAATGACTATCGCCCTGTAGCACTCACCTCTGTCATCATGAAGTGTTTCGAGAGACTAGTCAAGGATCATATCACCTCTACCTTACCCGTCACCCTAGACCCACTTCAATTTGCTTACCACACAAATAGATCCACAGACGATGCGATCGCCATCACACTGCCCTATCCCATCTGGACAAGAGGAATACCTATGTAAGAATGCTGTTCATTGACTATAGCTCAGCATTCAACACCATAGTACACTGCAAGCTCATGATTAAGCTCGGGGCCCTGGGTCTGAACCCCGCCCTGTGCAACTGGGTCCTGGACACCTACAGCACCCGATGTCACAGGAAGGCCAAAAACATCATCAAGGACATCAACCACCCGAGCCACTGCCTGTTCACCCCGCTATCATCCAGAAGGCGAGGTCAGTACAGGTGCATCAAAGCTGGGACCGAGAGAATGAAAAACAGCTTCTATCTCAAGGCCATCAGACCGTTAAATAGCTATCACTAGCATTAGAGGCTGCTGCTGCCTATTGAAATCACTGGCCACTTTAAGAAATGGAACACCACATTTACATTTTAGTCATTTAGCAGACGCTCTTATCCAGAGCGACTTACAGTTAGTGAGTGCATACATTTTTTAATTTATTTTTTTCACTACTGGAATCTGGACCCACAACCCTGGCGTTGCAAACGCCATGCTCTACCAACTGAGCTACATCCCTGCCGGCCATTCCCTCCCCTACCCTGGATGACACTGGGCCAATTGTGCGCCGCCCCATGGGTCTCCCGGTCGCGGCCGGCTACGACAGAGCCTGGATTCGAACCAGGATCTCTAGTGGCACAGCTAGTGCCTTAGACCACTGCGCCATTCGGGAGTTTGTCACTTTAATAATGTTTACATATCTTGCACTACTCATCTCATATGTATATACTGTATTCTATAATATTCTACTGTATCTTAGTCCATGCCGCTCTGTCACTGCTTGTCCATATATGTATATATTCTTAAATCCCATTCCTTACCAGTTTTGTGTGTATTGGGTATATGTTGTGAAATTGTTAGATATTACTGCCCTGTCGGAGCTAGAAGCCCAAGCATTTCACTACACCTGCTATAACATCTGCTAAACACGTGTATGTGACAAATACAATTTGATTTGATGCAGACATGCGCACAATGACGTTCTCTCTCTCTCTCACACGCGGGACGAGCGCTAACACATTCACACCATCCCCAGAACGGTTATATTTAAAAACTAGAAACAGTCCCGCTGTTTTCTGGTTTGTTAACCGTGATTCGGACTAATGACCGTGACATCACTGACTCAGACATCCCTGTATGGCGTGTGTGTGTAGTAAACGTGCAGCTCTGGTTTGAGAGGAGGTCCCAGCAAGAGCAGGCAGCAGCATGGGACCCTGACTGACTGCCTGATGACCAGATAACAAGATGGAGGGCTTCAGGTTCAGGGGTCAGTGAGGGAGTCTTCAAGTATGAGGGATACAATGATGAATGGAAGAGGGAGAGGGAGAAATTAGGGGGAACAGTAGAGGGAGAAACGGAGAAGGCTAGGATATGAGTTTCTGCCATATGGACCCAGTGGATCACTTTAGGTCTACAGTCTACATTTTAGTCATTTAGCAGACGCTCTTATCCAGAGCGACTTACAGTTAAGTGAGTGCATACATTCCCATACTGGCCCCCCGTGGGAAACGAACCCACAACCCTGGCGTTGCAAGCGCCATGCTCTACCAACTGAGCTACATAAAGTCTATGTTATCTAGGGACATTGGACAAGGGTCTAACTTCTGGCAGGGCTAACTTCCAATGAAAACACTGATTCTTATAAGACCTGAGGGCTATGTCCAATGAAAACACTGCTTCTTAGAAGACCTGAGGGTTATGCCCAATGAAAACACTGCTTCTTAGAAGACCAGAGGGTTCAAGTTCATGTGAGGTTTCTGAATGTAAGTTGGAACTATAGGTTAGACTATAGTGACACAGGCGATAACGCAGGGAGGTCGACCACTCTGTCCCAATGCAGACCAAAGATAACAGAAATGTTACCACAGCAACAGGAAACCACACAACATCACAGCCCCTCTATCAACACACAACAGCCAATCAGAATCCAGGGATTTCAAGGTGGATATGAATGACTGAACAAACAATAATAGCGAATTCTCAGAACTCTGTCAACTACATCCTACACCTAGAAGTCAACACGTACTATAAGAAATGGGGGTTAGAACTAAATGGATTTCACAGAAGTAGGTATATATACCATAGGAGTGACTGAACAAATATGATTGAATTGATAAATATGATAAATGACTCTAGTATTATAGTTCGTAATTCTACGGTATGTACTATTGGAATAAGCTGTACGTAAAATAAGAGGTTATGGGAAAGAGGACAAACGATACTGTCGGTAATATGGAAGTGATGTGGACTCAAAAAGTGAGCAATATTGCTCAAATGGTCCATGCACCAGAGGATGTGGAAAATTCTGCCAAGGTGGCTTTACCTCAACCAATTTCTAAAAACCCTCTCTAACCCAAAAACAATCTGTTTGACACGGGACAAGAGGAAAAGGAGGGTGAGGTGTTGTATACATTGCCCCTGGGCGTTACAGAGAAAAATGAAAAACAGAAGTTTAATCTAAAAAAGGTCACTTTGGCATTTTCTCCCCTGGTTGAGTTTAGGATTTTTGGAGACTGTAAATGGATTATACATCTGTGCCTGAGGGCAACTTCTATCCAAAGGAAGATATTGTCCCCAGTCTACATGCCGGACCATGGCCAGTCCTGCAGGCTGAACGATATGGATCAGTAGTGATGAGGACGTTTGCCCCAACCTGGAGAACAGATTCAGAAAGCCTACTGTAGATTAGACACTGGAAAACAGGTCACTCGTCACCTGTAGCTCTACATCACAGTTAAATCAACATTACCTACCTCTACATCACAGTTTGTGTTAACTTGATCATGATTTCATGAGTTGTTTATATAAAACCAACATCAGTAAGTGTGCCTATAAATGTGTGTGTGTGTGTTAACAATGGAAGAAGCACCAGCAGTTCCCAAACTTGAATCTGAACCCAGCCATGCTGTGGACCAGAGGGGAAGAGTTAAAAGAGGGATAACTGGGCCCAAAATCTGTCTTCTCCGGCAGGTGGTGGCGTTTCTGTATTTTTTTTTTTAAGCTCACCAAGCGAGGAGTTTTTGTATGGAGGTTAATGAGTGTCGAATGTGGTTAACGAAACATTTAAAAAGGTTTATTTGCTATGTGCGGCTTATTTGATCGAATAGAAGTTTCGTAATGCTTAGGTTGTTACGAGTGTACTGATTATAATAACTGAGAGAAAAAAAAAGCACTTTATATCAGAGTTGTGCCTGTTGATCACATGCGTATCTGCCCTCTCATTGGCTAGAATGGTCCCACCTGATCTCCGCTTTCCATTTTTTTTAAAGACGTTTCTGTTCGTTGTTAGAGCGGTCACTTGAGTATCTGGTCAATCAAATGTATCATCTGTGTGTGGATTTACTGACCTGGAGCACTTCTGTAGTAGCTGTTACCATGGTTATAGTGATAAGTAGTTATAGTTTCCTCGGCCGCCACCGAATCACCCCCTCGCCCAGGATCAAGTGAGATGTAGGATACAATATGCATCCCATTCTCTATATAGTGCACTACTTTTGACCAGGTCCCATAGGGCTCTGATCAAAAATAGTGTACTATGTAGCGAATAGGGTGGCCAACTGACCTTTTTATGCCATACGGTGCCGTGTAGTTGTTACATTAGCGTTCAAAACAGCCACAGGTGTCGTGTTCCGGTTCCAAACTGGGTGAGAAACTATTCCAATGGAAAGGAGCTTAAAATGCTACACGGACATTTAAACTACTGAGAGAAGGCTAGACTTGATTCAAACATTGGTGTCACAATGGATGGACTGTAATAGAGTATAAATAGAGTACTGTTACCCAAAACATTGCAATTAGGTCATTGCATGAGAGGAATATGGTTATCAAGGGTGGTGCATTTCAGGCTCTGAGCTCATAAATTGGGAATACTTGAGGATAGTGGATCACTGGTAGCCTACACCGCCAGTTCTGAGGACATTCTTGTCGAAATCCCTTCACATTGCAACCTGGTTAATTTGATAGGAAACACGTGGTTGCTACGTGTTCGTTTTTTACTTAATTGATTAGGCCTAATTGTGCCACAAATCATGACAACAGTAGACTAGCCTAGTGAGTGAACTAATGAAAAACATGCAATGGATATGATTGATGAAAATGTTGCACTGGATGTAACAAGTGTTATACAGTAGACAAACTACAATACATTCGGCATATCATGAACATTTGACCCACAAACATACAAATGTGTTAATAATTCGCTGTGTTCACACTACTAAAACAACGTTTTGTCAAATGCTTTGTTCACTACAATGCATGTGTGAAGCAAATATTACAGGAAGTTTTCACTTCAGACAAATCTTACTTTTATGTTTGCCCGAATTCCAAGACCGTTTCGCTATACTTGGACTTCGAATGATAGCTCTTCCAGCCGACCTTATGGCATCCATCGCCGCCTTTAGGACCAGGAAACTTGACAAAGTGTTTGTAGTCTTTCTAGACCGCAGAGCTCCAAGAATGTTGTTGGCTTTGATTCTTTGGACGACTTTAAATTTAGACCCAGTGGGCGGTGCTATATCTGCCAATCAACCGAATGGGCAATCCCAATGCAGGCGTACGTCAAGCGCGAGGGAATCCCAAGAGGTCAAAATAGTGTCAAGCGGCGTTTGATAAAAAATAACTGCCTTTGCTTTATTACCTGTTATCTGCAACAAGTGATATCAACAAGGGATAACAAAGATGCGAGTCTACTTGTCCCAATGTTTTTTTTTTTTTTTTTTTTATCTAAGTGCAACAGTCATGAGTTAAAAACAAAAAAATAATGTACTGTCGCCACCTTGTGCTAATAAACTTTTGCTTAAATCCTGCTGCATAAATGTCTAATCTGTATTCAGTATTTAAGTAAACCAGAGGAATAAGGTATGTTCATAGACAAATAGGAACTCTAGGTTTCTCCTCAAGTTTCCCACTCATTGGAGGTACAACGTTTCAATGCTCTGGTGCATTAGTAGTCTTAACAAGGGCCTGATGAATAGGTACACGTCAACATCTGGGATGTGAATATCTGAGAGAGGAAGAAATACAAAACACAGATTGTTCTCAAACAGCTTGCATCATCATCGCCTGCAAGATTATGTTTTTAATTCCAGGTGATGGCCCCAAAGTGAGAGGAGTCTGGACGCAGCCGACATCATCATCATCATCACTCTGAGATAGAGAGAAAACAACATGGTGGAACAACGAAAACAGAGGAAACAAAACACTTTTTCCCTTTCCCACTAAAAACATGTAGAACATCTTCAAAACAGGTCACAAGTCCATTATTGTGATCCACACCAATACTTTCCATGTAGGATACATGAGAAAACAGGGCGCCGAGGTCACGTTTCCTCTAGGTACCGATCCAGGATCAGATTCCGCTCCCCTAATCCTAACCTTAACCATTAGTGGGGGAAATGTAAAACTGACCCAGGATCAGTGCATAGGGGGCAACTTCACCCTACAGCAAAAAACACGGCATATGGTCAAACTGCACAGACGTCAACTGAACGTCTATTTCACGTTGGCTCAACGTAATTTCATTGCAATTACAGGGGAACAACGTCGATTCAACAAGTGTGTGCCCAGTGGGCAGGGTGTAACTTCCCAATACAAAACTTCACACCACCACCATCATCATCATCCCTGTTGGAAAGAGATTAGCCTGATCCCAGATCGGTTTGTACTCTTGCCAACTCAATGTAGTTGTCAAGCCAATTGTTTGGCATGACAATTCCATAATGAGTTGGCATGAACAGAAACAGATCTGGGATCAGGCTAGAAAGAGATGGGAGAGAATTCAAACAATGATGCAAGAGAAAAACGTCTGCAACAAATCAACAACGCAGTGAGTCAATCCTAACCACTACTGTAGTCGCTTTTCTGATCAACCTAAATCAGAACAGAATGTCAAAAACTACATGTCAAATACATGAGCACAACAATGTGTGTTCTGATGCTTTTATCAAAACCTAATGCAAGCTAGAGATACATCAATCTAATGAATGGAGGGATATGTAATATGAAACACCGAAACTTGGCACTTTGAACTGAAATACTAGAACATTCCTCGGTATGTAATAATGTACATGGTTGTAAACAGGGTTGGGGTCAATTCCATTTCAATTCAGAAAGATTCCAATTTACTTCCTGAATAGACTGGAATTGAAATGGAATTGACCCCAACCCTGGTTGTAAACAGATAGATGTCCACTCTGGGCCACCGTAGTAGTGGACATAAGGGCCTGGAGTTTGTTCTACTGACCACTTGGCCTGACCAGGTAAAACTTTAGGCCCCAGACATAGTTAATAGATGTTTGGCAGACCAGGTTCATTCCTACTTCCTATACAAATCTATTGTTTCCTTGACTTTTTCAGACAACACAACAACGGCTGTGTCTAAGAGTAAGGGGCCTAACGTAAAGGAGACTGGGGCTGCATGGGCGATGGTAAGAGATAGGGGATGTCTCAATCCACTTTACTGGCTTCCTTCCTTCATCTCCTTTTCCTTCATGATTAATGATAGGTGAAAGGCCTGGATAGGCTTTCACCATATGTTGCTTCCACTTGCCAGATCAGAGATCATGGAGGAAAGGGTACAATGAAAAGGAAGCAAGATCACACTATTGAGACACAGCCTGGGGGGGGAGGGTCCTATATCAAGCTCACACTATTGAGACACAGCCTGGGGGGGAGGTCCTATATCAAGCTCACACTATTGAGACACAGCCTGGGGGGGGGGGGGGGGGGGGTCCTATATCAAGCTCACACTATTGAGACACAGCCTGGGGGGAGGGTCCTATATCAAGATCACACTATTGAGACACAGCCTGGGGGGAGGGTCCTATATCAAGATCACACTATTGAGACACAGCCTGGGGGGGAGGGTCCTATATCAAGCTCACACTATTGAGACACAGCCTGGGGGGAGGGTCCTATATCAAGATCACACTATTGAGACACAGCCTGGGGGGGAGGGTCCTATATCAAGATCACACTATTGAGACACAGCCTGGGGGGGAGGGTCCTATATCAAGATCACACTATTGAGACACAGCCCGGGGGGAGGGTCCTATATCAAGATCACACTATTGAGACACAGCCCGGGGGAGGGTCTTATACCAAGATCACACTATTGAGACACAGCCTGGGGGGAGGGTCCTATACCAAGATTGGCAAAGTAACCCATTATACTAACTACTTTCAAAGAAAGGAATTGCAAGGCACAGTGAAATTGACAACTGGTAAATATCAGTTCCCTAGACATCATTAAATCCAGTAGGGTTTTAGTCATACGGCCTAACAACAGATTCTAATTTGGTCCAAAAGGAAAGACAGGTTTGAGTGCGTTTGCAGCAAACAGATGACATAGCTTTAACCTTTAGACAGTACCAGGTCATAGCTTTAACCTTTAGACAGTACCAGGTCATAGCTTTAACCTTTAGACAGTACCAGGTCTTCTCTATTGACAATCCAATTCTGAAAGGTTTGTGCATTTCTTGAATCAGTGTTGAAACGCCAGAAATCAAGAGTGTTTGAGTTCATTGATAATCCCGGACGTTGTTTGGAGTCAGTTACTCCAGCATTGACATGCGTGAATTTGAGTTATCCGTTTTCAAAATGGAGTGATGTACAAATTGTCGATCTTTCCAAGATTATTGGTACAGAAAAAATGTACATTACCATTGTTATCGTCATAACTAAACTGAAATGTGTTGTTTAAAAAAACAATCACACTTAAGTCATGGTGATAATACCAAAACATTGACAAAGTACTTTTCATTCATTATGAAATTCACAGAAGGTACCACTTAAAACGTTTCAGCTTCCTCTCATGTAGAGTAGGATAATAGTCCCATCATATAATTACTAGGTCAAAATCTGCTGATAGAGAGAGAGAAAGAAACAGGAAAAAAAAGAGGAGAGAGCATGAAGCACTGACTGAAAGAGAGAGAGAGCATGAAGCACTGACTGAAAGAGAGAGAGAGAGAGAGCATGAAGCACTGACTGAAAGAGAGAGAGAGAGAGAGAGAGAGAGAGAGCATGAAGCACTGACTGAAAGAGAGAGAGAGCATGAAGCACTGACTGAAAGAGAGAGAGAGAGAGAGCATGAAGCACTGACTGAAAGAGAGAGAGAGAGAGAGAGAGCATGAAGCACTGACTGAAAGAGAGAGAGAGAGAGAGAGAGAGAGAGAGAGAGAGAGAGAGAGAGAGAGAGAGAGAGAGAGAGAGAGAGAGAGAGAGAGAGAGAGAGACTATATTATGGGTCTTTCTAGACATTAATACCAACTAACCAGACAGTCCTCATCTGCCTCTATCTACCCTCAGAGAACTCCCTATGGGCCCTGGTCAAAAGTAGTGCCCTATATAGGGAATAGGGTACCATTTGGGATGGAGCCCTTGTCAACCTGATGTCCCTTTATGTCTCTCTTACCAGTTAAATCAGAATGGCTCAATCCCAAAACATAAACATCTTCCCTACTGTAGATTTACACAACACACAGAAAACTAAGGATGGACCATGGGAACAAACTGAAAATAACAGAACTCCGACCGCAACTGGTTCTAAAAACACAACCAAAACACAACCAAAACCAAAACATGACCAACACTTATTTGAGGCTAGTACTTGACAGCTCCGAGATCATTTCCAAATCGCTTCCAAAAAAAACACGACCAAAAACATGATCAGAAGTGTTTGTGTGTCTTTGTATGTATGAGAATGAGTGGATGTGACTACGTATGCTATCTTTGTAAATCTGTATTCTTGTGTATTAATGTGTGTGTATTAATGTGCGTGTTGGTGTCACTTCTTGAGCGGCTGGTAGACAGAAGCGTTGGGATCCAGGGAGGAGGGACTATTGTCCATGAACTTGGAGGAGTAGTGTGGTGTAACGGGGCTGAGGCTGCTGATGTCGTTGCTGTAGGAGATACTGGGCATCACCGCCATCACCTCAGCTATCTTCTGCTTCAACTCTGCTATCTCCTGCTCTCTCTGGTGGATCTGACCTGGGGGGGGGGGGGGGGAAAGAAAGAGAGAGAGAGAGAGGTGAGGGTTAGATGACAGTAGAAAATGTGTCTTCTCACTTTGTTGCTATTGTCTTCATGTTTACATCTCTGGGTCGAGTAGCAGAGCACCTAGTGTACCTTCTGGAGCATCCCGTTTATGTAATGGTAGATAAAACCCTGAGGTAAATGCTAGTGTACCTTGTGGAATCTCCAGCTGTCAGAGTTTGATCCTAGAGTCTATGAACACAACGGCTCAGCTAGATGCCAGTGGCTGTAGGACTATGGTAGTGGGTCAGGTAAGGGAACTGTACCTTGTGAAATCTCCAGCTGTCTCTTGGCGTCCCCAAGGGCAGAAAGAGGTCTAGTTTGATCCTGGTCTCAGCAGACAGGCTGTTCTCCAGGTGCTGGGTTTTATCCTGCATGGCTGACAGCGCTGTCATCAACACCTCCATGTCCTTCTCATTCTCCTTGTACTTACGCAGCTCCTAGAGAGAGGAGGGGGAGAGAGGGAGGAGGGGGGAGAGAGAGAGGAGGGAGAGAGAGAGGAGGGGGGGAGGGAGAGAAGAGGAGGGAGGGAGAGAGAGAGGAGGGGGGAGAGAGAGAGGAGGAGGGGGGAGAGAGAGAGGAGGGGGGAGAGAGAGAGAGGAGGGGGGAGAGAGAGAGGAGGAGGGAGAGAGAGAGGAGGGGGGTAGAGAGAGAGGAGGGGAGGGAGAGAGAGGAGGGGAGGGAGAGAGAGAGAGAGAGAGAGAGAGAGAGGGGGAGAGAGAGAGAGGAGGGGGGAGAGAGAGAGGAGGAGGGAGAGAGAGAGGAGGGGGGGGGAGAGAGAGAGGAGGGGGGAGAGAGAGAGAGGAGGGGGGAGAGAGAGAGGAGGAGGGAGAGAGAGAGGAGGGGGGGTAGAGAGAGAGGAGGGGAGGGAGAGGAGAGGAGGGAGGGAGAGAGAGAGAGAGAGAGAGAGAGGAGGGGGGAGAGAGAGAGAGGAGGGGGGAGAGAGAGAGGAGGAGGGAGAGAGAGAGGAGGGGGTAGAGAGAGAGGAGGGAGGGAGAGAGAGGAGGGGAGGGAGAGAGAGGAGGGGAGGGAGAGAGAGAGAGAGAGAGAGAGAGAGAGAGAGAGGAGGGGGGAGAGAGAGAGAGGAGGGGGGGAGAGAGAGAGAGGAGGGGGGAGAGAGAGAGAGGAGGGGGGAAGAGAGAGAGGGAGGGAGAGAGAGAGGAGGGAGGAGAGAGAGGAGGGGAGGGGAGGGAGAGAGAGAGGAGGGGAGGGGAGGGAGAGAGAGAGGAGGGGAGGGGAGGGAGAGAGAGAGGAGGGGAGGGGAGGGAGAGAGAGAGGAGGGGAGGGAGAGAGAGGGGAGGGGAGGGAGAGAGAGAGGAGGAGGGAGAGAGGAGGGGGGAGAGAGAGAGGAGGGGGAGAGAGAGAGAGGAGGGGGGGAAGAGAGAGAGAGGAGGGGGGGAGAGAGAGAGAGGAGGGGGGAGAGAGAGAGAGGAGGGGGAGAGAGAGAGAGGAGGGGGGAGAGAGAGAGAGAGGAGGGGGGAGAGAGAGAGGAGGGGGGAGAGAGAGAGGAGGGGGAGAGAGAGAGGAAGGGGGAGAGAGAGGAGGAGGGAGAGAGAGAGAGAAGGGGAGAGAGAGGGGAGGGAGAGAGAGAGGAGGGGGGAGGGAGGTGGGGAGGGAGGGGAGAGAGAGGAGGGGGGAGAGAGAGAGGAGGAGGGAGAGAGAGAGGAGGGGGGAGAGAGAGAGGAAGAGAGAGAGGAGGGGGGAGAGAGAGAGGAGGGGGGAGAGAGAGGAGAGAGAGAGGAGGGGGAGAGAGAAAGCGAGAAAGAGAGAGAGAATAGAAATTAAACAGCCATACCTCATCATGAGCATTTGAAAACACAAACTAACTAATAAGGGGTCCAGTGTGGCTCAGTTGGTAGAGCATTGCGCTTGCAACGACAGGGTTGTGGGTTCGATTCCCACGGGGGTCCAGTATGAAAAATTAAGAAAATGTACGAACTCACTACTGTAAGTCGCTCTGGAACAGAAATTACTCAAATGAAAATGAAGAGAAGGAATAAGAGGAAGACGTTTTCAGCCACAGTCTAGTTTCAGCAACGTTCCCAGTAAGGAATCAGCGGCACCCTGCTTAGGTTCTCCTGATACATCATTTATGAGACAGTGAGCTCATACAAAGGATGCATTTCTAAAATTGAAGGAAGTATGTAAAGTAATGTAACTCACCTGGCATTTCCCCTCCAGCTCTCTAATGTGTTCTTCTTTGAGTTTCATGTCGATGCCGAGTTTCTTACACTCCGTCTCCAACTCTCTGATCCGACCACGCAGGGAGTCAGTACACTCACCCCTGACAGAGACAAAAGGAGTTACAGGGGGAAGAAACACTATTCAATATATCTGTATAACAGAGAGAGAGGAAGGGATAGAAAGAGAGAGGGGAGAGGGGATAAAAGGAGAGAGGGAAGAGGGGATAGAAGGAGGGGAGAGAGGGGACAGAAGGAGGGGAGAGAGGGGATAGAAGGAGAGAGGGGCGGGGATAGAAGGAGAGAGGGGCGGGGATAGAAGGAGAGAGGGAAGAGGCAAGAGGGGATGGAAGGAGACAGGGGAGAGGGGATAGAAGGAGAGAGGAGATGGAAGGAGAAGAGAGGACAGAAGGAGAGGAGAGGGGATAGAAGGAGGGGGGGAGAGGGGATATGAGAGAGGGGAGACAAGGACAGAGGGGAGAGGGGATAGAAGGAGAGAGGGGATAGGAGAGAGGGGAGAGGGGATAGAAGGAGAGAGTGGAGAGAAGGAGAGAGCGGAGAGGGGATAGAAGGAGAGGGGGAATAGAAGAAGAGAGGGGATAGAAGGAGAGGAGAGGGGATAGGAGAGGGAGGAGAGGGGATAGGAGAGGGGGGGGAGAGGAGAGGGGGGGGATAGAAGGAGAGGGGGGAGGGGATAGAAGGAGAGGGGGAGAGGGGATAGAAGGAGAGGGGGGAGGGGATAGAAGGAGAGGGGGAGAGGGGATAGAAGGAGAGGGGGGAGAGAAGGAGAGGGGGGAGAGGGGATAGAAGGAGAGGGGGGAGAGGGGATAGAAGGAGAGGGGGGAGAGGGGATAGAAGGAGAGGGGGGAGAGGGGATAGAAGGAGAGAGCGGAGAGGGGATAGAAGGAGAGGGGGAGAGGGGATAGAAGGAGAGAGGGGATAGAAGGAGAGAGGGGATAGAAGGAGAGGGGGGAGAGGGGATAGAAGGAGAGAGGGGATAGAAGGAGAGGGGGGAGAGGGGATAGAAGGAGAGAGGGGATAGAAGGAGAGGGGGGAGAGGGGATAGAAGGAGAGAGCAGAGGATAGAAGGAGAGGGGAAATCCAAAACAGACAGCAGGATACCTGGAGACTGCTGCTAGTGCTACAGCCCGGGCAGCGGTGGCTTCCTCCATCTTCTTCCTCTTCCTCTCGTCGGCCAGTTGTTTCTCCGCCAGGGCCCGGGCCTCCTGCTCTGCCTTCAGTCTCTTCTCTAGCTGGGAGATGGTCTGCTTGTCCTTCTGCTTGGCCTGCACAGCACTGTGGAGCCTTCACACACAAACACACACACACAGTTAGAGATGCACACACACAGCCAAAAAGTTTGTTCCCTGAGTTTCTAAGTTAGAATGAATCTGTATGTTCCAGGGGAATACAGAATCCAGAATCAGAATTCCTGATATACAGATCACCTTGCATCCAAAATAAAAACACTTGTTATGTGATCAAGATTAGTGATTATGCTCAGGCCGATCCCCCCAACGCGCTAATAGTTTGAGAATCTTGGCTTTGTCCCAGGCCTCGAGTGTGTGTGTGTGTGTGTGTGTGTGGTGTGTGTTCTCTTACTTGTTCTGCAGCATCTCGTTGTCTTGTCGCAGCTGGCCCAGCTCTGAGCGCAGACTCCTGTCCTGAGTGGTCAGGGAGGAGAGGTGAGAACGTAACTCTGACTCCAACTGACGGCTCGCCTGCAGGTCTGCCTTCAGACGCTTCACTTCCTGCTCCAGCCTAGAGAGGGAAAGGGAAGAGAGGATCGATGTTTCAGCTTTTCACCACATTGCAGTTTCCTGCCAGAACTCAGAAACACATGAACAGGTGTTTAACATAACAGCTACACACATCGTATGAGATCTGACGCTCGACAGGCACAGTTGTTGACGTGGCACACGCGACCACTGCCATGTAGGCGGCCTGAAACGCCACCAAGGGGGGTGCGAAACCTGTCTTCCCTCCCCGTGTAGGTCTGCACATGTCTCTGTGCCCGTCTATTTGAATGTGGGTGTGTGTGTGCGTACGTTGGCTATGATTGTGTTTTTCTTACCGCACGAGAGCGTCTGGCTTGCCCAGTTGATTGTTGGGAATGCAGTTCTCCACGGGATCCTTCTGATTGGCTGCTCCCTTCCCCGCAGACTTCTGCTTCTTCTCGTTCTTATTGGACGAGCCAGCCGACGGCACGCTCCCATTGGTGGAGCTGTGATTCCGAGGTGAGGAGTTGGTGACCCCACCGCCTCCGCTGGTGTTTTTGTAGTTCTTCCCTCCTCCTCCTCCTCCTCCCGTTCCCCCCATCTCCTCTTTGGGAGTGTGTGTGTTGCCTGTGTGTGCGCTCTCTCCTCCTCCGAGGTCGTTGTTCAGTCTCTTCCCCCCCATGTTCTCCATATACTCTGTCTCCTGTAATGTGGAGTCCAGTGTGTGGAGGATACTGTTGTTGTTGATTCCTATGGTGTGTTGTTGTTGTTGTTTGCCCTCCCGCTCCTTGCTGTTCCCGTCTCTCCCTTTTTCCCGGTACTCCAGTTCCGGTAAGGGGACAGAAGCGTTAACGGAGGTCTTCTTGCCGGGAGTAGACCCGTTTTGGGAGACCGGAGGGGCTAGGTCCACCTCTGATGATACACCTTTAGCCATGGCAGCTAGGAAGAAAGATGAAGCAAGGTTAGGAAGATAGCAGCAGTGTGTTTGTATCTCACTTTCCTACTGATGGAAGGTGTTGGAGCATGTGCTACTCCAGGCTAGGGGAAGGGTGTGAGAGGGTAACCAGGCTAGGGGAAGGGTGTGAGAGGGTAACCAGGCTAGGGGAAGGGTGTGAGAGGGTAACCAGGCTAGGGGAAGGGTGTGAGAGGGTAACCAGGCTAGGGGAAGGGTGTGAGAGGGTAACCAGGCTAGGGGAAGGGTGTGAGAGGGTAACCAGGCTAGGGGAAGGGTGTGAGAGGGTAACCAGGCTAGGGGAAGGGTGTGAGAGGGTAACCAGGCTAGGGGAAGGGTGTGAGAGGGTAACCAGGCTAGGGGAAGGGTGTGAGAGGGTAACCAGGCTAGGGGAAGGGTGTGAGAGGGTAACCAGGCTAGGGGAAGGGTGTGAGAGGGAAAATAGAGCCTGTTGTAGAAACTGTGTGTGTGTGTGTGTGTGTGTGTGCAGACATTAAAATGGAATTGAACAATATTCAAAAATGTATTGAACTTAGTAGGAAATCGACTAAATGTATTGAACTTATTCGAAAATGCATTAATTTGCCCAAGATAATCATAATAATAATAATAATAATAATAATATGCCATTTAGCAGACGCTTTTATCCAAAGCGACTTACAGTCATGTGTGCATACATTTTTACGTATGGGTGGTCCCGGGGATCAAACCCACTACCCTGGCATTACAAGCGCCATGCTCTACCAATTGAGCTACAGAGGACCATAAGACATTAACAAAATGTACCAGTGATTCATATTTTCCTGCAACATTCTGAAAACGGCACAGGAATGACTGTCTGTGTGTCCACTTTGTGTAGCCGTTAGCGATTATGCTAATGATAACCTTCTTCTGGTAGAGCTGGAAAGGCTTTCCCCAAAACTTTCTCAATGAAATGTTAACCGCAAAGTAGCCTATGTCTACCTGGCAGAATGACATTACATTTACATTTTAGTCATTTAGCAGACACTCTTATCCAGAGCGACTTACAGGAGCAATTAGGGTTAAGTGCCTTGCTCAAGGGCACATCGACAGATTTTTCACCTAGTCAGCTCGGGGATTAGAACCAGCGACCTTTCGGTTACTGGCACAACGCTCTTAACCACTAAGCTACCTGCCGCCCCGAATTGGACATCATGATTATTTGCATCAATCCAGTGGCCATTTGTTTTGCAAACTCTGCAATCACATGACCGCTACAGAAACACAGCTAACAAAACAACAGTCTCTGGCTGGTGCACACTTGCATTAAAGGGTAACTACACCCAAAATTCAAAATGTCTTACATTTTTTCCCCAGACCTCAAAAGTAGTCTCCTGATGTGGTTTAAACACTGTTGTGGACTTAAAACATCCAATTTGTTTATTAATTTTTTTCTATTAAAACGGTGTGGGGAAAAACTGTCTAAAACAAAAACTGGAGAAGGAAAAAAAATACAGAATCGGGCAAAAACATAGGACTGATGTTTTAGGGCCCTACTCACCCTCCTCTGCCTCTCTCTCCTGTCTCTGTAGCATCTGTTGCTCTGGGGGCAGGGCCTGCTGCAGGAGCTGCATGTAAAAGTCATTCTCCTTCTGCACCTCCTTCTGTTTCCTCAGTCTCATCTTGTAGCTGACGTAGCTCTTAAAGCCAAAGCCCAGAGTCACCACGGGGTAGCCAATACTGACAGAGGGAGAAGTGGGGGGGGGGGGGGGGGACAAGAGTGTTGTTATGGTTACCAGTCATAGTGAAATAATGATGGGGGAAAAAAACGAAAGCTTTCTACTTAATGTGCAGCTTAAAAGAAGAACAGTTTCACTTTTGTTGAAGAGCTTACAGGTAACAAGTGGGACTGTTTGACTAATTATTTAAAGAACATTGCCTGAGCAAATACAATGTGCTTGTTCGTGTGCAATAAAAGGCCCAATGACACAATGCAATAACATTGGCCAGGTAAGGTTATAAAAACAGGTGACAGGTTACCAGTGAGCAGCGAAGGGCCTACACAGGTCCACGTGGAAGTTCTTCAGGTCCTTGAAGCGGATGGCAGCTTCCATGTACACAAACAGTATCCATAGCGATACGGTGGGTAGACACACTCCTCTCTCTGTGCAAGGGGGAAGGGCCCAGATGGAAGACGGTGTGAGAGTTAAAGCCTGTGTTTACACAGGCAGACCAATTCTGATCTTTTGCCCAATTATTGGCAGGAGCTGATCTGATTTGTCAAAAGACCAATTAGTGGAAAAAATATCAGATTTGGGCTGCTTGTGTAAAAGCAGACAAAGAAATACAAATGTATTTTGTACATGCATATCTGAATATATAAATGTACAGTACATACACATTTGATAACTGGGTATACATACACATGTGAATCACATGCCACCCAGGATTAAGCCAATGCATCGTAGGAAAGAGAAATCTATCTAAATATGGGACGGAGAGCCGATGTTAACTGACCTGTGTGCCAGACGTACTGGACCCAGACGTAGGTGCTGGCAGCAAAGAACAGCCATTGGACAGGGATAAAGAGGAGACAGATGATGTCAGACGTAAACGCCACACACACAAAGAACACTGAGAACGCCTGAGAGAGAGAGAGGGAGGGATGGAGAGAGAGAGAGAAATGTAGTCAGTGTGCAATAATATACAATTGCGCAGCCATCTTTCGTGTCAAAATCTAATGAGTAAGCTCTGTCTTTCACACACACACACACTCACTCTTACTTACACACACACACACACACACACACACACACACTTACCAGCCCCTGGTATCTGAAGGAGTCATACACACTGCGTATGAAGAGCCAGAAGGGCCACAGGTACTCAAACCTGAACTCCAATACAAAGTCTGCCAGCAGCACCAGTACCCACACCACCAGAAACTTCAGATACAGGAACGTACTGAGAGAGAGAGAGCGACAGAGAGAGAGAGCGACAGACAAAGAAATAGAAAAAGAGAGAGAGAGAGAAAGATATAGAGAGCGGGAGAGAGAGAAACATTGTGGGATTTCTTTAGACACAACCTGAGAGAGAGAGAGAGGGAGCCAAACAGTAAAAACAAAGAGGCTGGATGAAAACTAGCTCTGGTCCAAGGTGTTATTGTGCTCCTCTACTAACTAGTATGGGAACCCGTCGCACTACCGCCCTGGACCAGAGCTAGACAAAAACTCCCTGTGATATGATCAGTAACACAGTCATTCATAGAAACAACACTGTGTTTATAGATGGAACATCTTTATCCTGAGTTCAGTCACGATTAGAGGTAATCTGCAACGACAGGATCACACGTTTTCAAAATAGGTATTTGCACTGAATAATGGAAGAAATTTACTCAAATTTGGCCTGTAATGTATCCTCACTTAGTCCCCACTAGTTGATATACAGATTCATGGTTGTACAATTGTACTGCTTTCAGTCCCTTCATACTTAGCTCAGGTCCAGAGCTATACTCTTTGTTCATACTGTACAAGGCCAGAAATGCATAGCCTAACACAGTGCCAGACAGTGGCGTAGGACTATGAGAAGATTGAAGAGAACATTAAAACCTGTGTGCATGTTGGCTTTTCAACAGCTGCTTTTCCCACGCTGTGTAATGAATGGAGGTTTGCTGCTGACAATGCACTGAAGTGCCACAAGCGTACAATAACCGTCAAGCTTTGGATAACTAGCTAGCTTGTAATACAGGACTACCAGACAGTGAGTGAGTAATACAAGATCATGTTGTCATGTTTGGGTTGGATGGCCAGCTAACTGTAAGCGGACAGTAATCAATCAACCGTGCAATAAAATAATGATCTGTGTACGCATTTTAGCACGTTTTCCCAATGCCATTTGATTGTCGTCAATGTGAATGCAGTCAGTGTTGTTTATGTTTCGGAACAAATCCCTGAAACTGTCAGAATAGCAAGCGAACTAACTAGCAGCTGCTACTTAGCTAACGTTACATAGCTTGGCCTTCGGAACCAGGCTATTAGACATTCGAAAACGACACATGAATAGTAACGCTAAAGCGGGGGTTTATTTGACACTCTACACGACAGCTGAGTGTCTTGTCTGATATGTCTCAGACGCCATTATTGTACGATCATGTCCCTAGCTAAAGCCACTTTCTTCGTTCGTACCTGCTATATATACCCTCGGTGATTCGGTTCCGTTTTAACGGCCGTCGGAGCTTGCTGCAGTCCGCATTGCGCCGCTTCATCCTCCCTCCTGTGGATTCGGTTCTGATATAAATCCGGTAATTATTACGAAAATGTCACGCGAACGATCAGATATGGACATTTCTTCAAATATACACCATTGTTGTTTTCTGGAACAAAGAAAGAAAGAAAAACACTGTATCGTGGGCCCTCCCCCTTTTCATCCAACGCCACGACGCACACACGTCATTCATACGTCTCCGTAGTAAGAAAAATGGCTGCCCCCAAGGATGGAGTAAATCTTTATCCAATTTCAATGTTTATACTTTGAAGGTATGAGTGATTTTGATTACATTTCAATTTGTGCTGTGATTACTGTAGTGTGTTATTAAAAATAAAGCTGTCATCTCTATATATTGTTTTGTTGACTTCAAAGTCCTAACAAATGCACTAGCATACTGCTTCCTCGGCCATGCTTGTAAATATGCTAACGTTAGCTAGCTAGCCACCATAATAACTGTAATGTACCTCTAAGGTAGCTGTTATTATCCCATTGTATTTACCTTTACTCCTACTGTATGCGTCTGTTACATACTAGCTATGTCGTTCACAGGTATCACCCACAGAGAGAAGAGAACCTACTGTATTTAGCTGTTCCTTTCTGTGCACTCACTCTTCTGCCCATAACTGCATCACCCACAGATGTCATCAACCGACACACAGCAAGCAACAATGCCAGATGTTCTGAAGACCGAGACGATCCCTGAGGATCCAAATAAACAGAAAACTCCCCAAAAAAGACGATAAGCCAGGGCTTCTGTTGAAAGACAAGAAACCAGGGCTTCCGTTGAAAGACAAGAAACCAGGGCTTCCGACGAAAGACAAGAAACCAGGGCTTCTGTTGAAAGACAAGAAACCAGGGCTTCCGACGAAAGACAAGAAACCAGGGCTTCCGACGAAAGACAAGAAACCAGGGCTTCCGACTAAATACAATAATCTGGCGGTTCCAAAGAAGAAGAAGCCTGAGATTCCGAGAAGGAAGAAGAAACCAGATGATCCCAGTAAGCCAGTTCCATTAAACCTGAACAACGAGGTGGTGAGGATGAGGAAGGAGGTGAAGAGGGTGAGGGCGCTGGTCATCAGGAAGCTGACCAGGCAGATAGCAGGTCTGAAGAAGAAGAAGGGGAAGGAGGAGGAGGGTAGGCAGACTGCTGGAGGAAATCCATGAGATGAAGACACTCAAACCTGATCCGGTGGGTGCTTCTTCCCCAATTACATCTGACGTACATTATTTTTACTTCCTTATTTGGAATACTGCATGCTCATGTTTAGTGCGTGAATTAATTTAATTCCCACACCTTTGTATATGTGCTGATACACATTGCTGGTGGAAGGAGTGAATTCCTTTTATACAATGTATTGTAACATTTCTTTGTTTTTTTTACTTTGAGTAAAAGTATCCTGATAAGTCCTGATAAGTATTAATGTATCAGGAAAGTACAAACTCTTTAGTGAAGTGTACTTCACCAATTACATATCAGATACATTATTTTGTACTTGGAAGTTGGAATACCGCAGCACATACTCATGTATTCATGTCAGGCCAAAACTATATATGAACCACAACATAGTCCCAAAACCAGATATCGTAATTATGGTTGTTTGTTATTTCTAGGTGACCAAGGCTGCCCTCCAGAAGAACCTGAGTTTTGAGTTTGTCTGTAGGAATCCGAAGGCCACCATCTCTGACCGAGCTATAACCCGTATCGCCACTCACCCCCAGTTCAGCAAGAAGATAGACACCATCAAAGCTGCCATCAAAGCCTTCAAGGACGAAAGGATGACAGTAGAGAAAGGAGACAAGGGAACGGTTAAAAAACAGCCACTAAAGGTGGTAGAGGTGATCGAGCAGTCGAAGGACAGTGACGGAGGAGGGGTGGAAGAAGGTGAAGAGGAGGAAGGGGGGGAAGGGAGGGGTGGTGGTAAATGAAGAAGAGATGGATGAGGAGGAAGATGGAACACCCGCGGAGTGCCAGAGTCTAATGGTTGATGAACCAGCTGTTATAGAAAAGCAACCTGTTGATAAGACTGTTAGGGTTAAAGAAGAAGAAACGTCGCCAATAGAGAATAAAGAGTCCCCCATAGAGAGTACAGTATCTGACCCTCCGCCCAAGGAGATGACAGAGGCTGATAAGACTCTGATAGACTCATCCACTCCCTTCACAATAGAGGCCCCACAGATAGTACCTACACAGAACATAGTAACACAGAACATAGCAACCATGAAAAACATACCACAGAAGCAAGTAACCCAGAAACTCACAAAGGACACTCCAGCCACTCAGAAGACTCATGACCCCAAACCCCAGAGAGACTGTAAAGCTCAAAATAAGGATGTTAAAAACAAGGAGGGGGACAAAGAAGGAGAAGAGGAGGATGACGACGATGAGGAGGAAGAGGAGAGCGGCTTGGAGTCTTCGGACGACGAGGAGGAGTATTTTGACGACAGCACGGAGGAGCGTTTCCGTAAACAGTCCTCCCAGTCGGAAGAGAGCGACAATGACGACTTCTTCCTGGGGAAAGTCACCAAGTTCAAGAAGAAGAAGAGTGACGCGGCTACGGTGCCACCAGGAGGAGGGGAGGGGAAGAGCAGCGCGCTGGGGAAAAACCCACTGCTGGAACCATTGGCGAGCTTAGAACCACACCAGACGGAACTGGATAAACTGGAGGCCAGGCTGAACTCCAAGGGGAGGTCTGTCTACTGCTCCACTCTGTCTGGTTCCAGAGGTGGGAGAGACGGAGACAGGGGTGGAGGTAGAGGTGGAGGCAGGGGTATGGGCCGAGGAGGGGGTAGAGGAAGGGACTTCCAGAACTGGGGCAGAGGGGGACATGATGGCCCGTCTCGGGGTCCTGGGACACATGACGGGGGTTCTTGCAGAGGAAGAGGCCGGGGAAGGGGAGACTTTGGCAGGCAACAGGAACGCAGCGGGATCTCCACTAACCCTTCATCTCAGCCACCACAGCAGGCTCTGCACCCGTCATGGGAGGCCAGTAAGAAGAGGAAGGAGCAGCAGACTCTGATACTGGCCTTCCAGGGAAAGAAGATCAAGTTTGATGATGATTGAGCTAGCTACATTTCATTACACCCGCCTAATGCCTATACATTGGTAGAGGAAGTACTGGCCAGAGTAGGGGTTGGGGCTAGGGCCTAATTTAGAATGAAGCGTGTGGCTGTATCCCATTAGACTTAAATATCTTCCTTTCTTTGTGTCCTTTCTTCCCTTCATGAAAGGTTATTGAAGGTGACAGCTATTTGGGAGTAAACAATGATCAAGTCCTCATCCCTGATATCTGTCAGTGGTCATGAAACAAAGGATGGACATTAGGGAGTTAGGTGTTTGCATTGAAGTTCTCTGAGCAGGCATTTGTTTCCTATTCCCAATGCTAAGAATAGGTCATTTGTAAAGGGTGTGCTATATTTTACATTCAAAAGGCAAAAAAGGATTACTGTTATCATTCAACAATGTGATCCTGTTGTTGTGTTTTTGGAACTTAGTTTTTGTATTTTGTGTATTTGTTAATATGAGCACATAAAGTAATTCATATATGTCTCAAATTAACATGGATAAGTCCGCAGTTGTGAAATTCAAGGGTGAAATGTCAAATTCTTTGTTCCTGTGACTGTTTTATGTTGGACTACTAGATTTACTAAAACAATTTTCAAACATTGTTAGTGACTGATCAACTGACGGTGTGAATTGTACATGTTGCATCCAGAATAAATGTTTTCTAATGTAACATTCAGTATGGCATTCATGCACATTAATGACTACATTGCATTTTTATGTTATTTTTGCTAGATGTTAGGGTCACACAGGAAAGTAATCAATGCAAGAATAATCAAGACTTGATACAAGAAGGAACCTTGCATGAAGAATGCAAGGTTTATTAATAATAAATACAATTATTTGTTGGTTGCTTATATTTGTCCTATTTCACAGATGTACTTGTATTATATCTGTATTATATGCAGATATAACCCTCAGGGGTGTGTGCTCAGACCCCTCCTGTACTCCCTGTTCACCCATGACTGCATGGCCAGGCACGACTCCAACACCATCATTAAGTTTGCCGACGACACAACAGTGGGTAGGCCTGATCACCGACAACGATGAGACAGCCTATAGGGAGGAGGTCAGAGACCTGGCCGTGTGGTGCCAGGATAACAACCTCTCCCTCAACGTGACCAAGACAAAGGAGATGATTGTGGACTACAGGAAAAAAAAGAGGACTGAGCACGCCCCCATTCTCATCGACAGGGCTGTAGTGGAACAGGTTGAGAGCTTCAAGTTCCTTGGTGTCCACATCACCAACGAACTATCATGGTCCAAACACACCAAGACAGTCGTGAAGAGGGCACGACAAAGCCTATTCCCCCTCAGGAGACTGAAAAGATTTGGCATGGGTCCTCAGATCCTCAAAAAATTATACAGCTGCACCATCGAGAGCATCCTGACTGGTTGCATCACCGCCTGGTATGGCAACTGCTTGGCCTCTGACCGCAAGGCACTACAGAGGGTACATCACTGGGGCCAAGCTTCCTGCCATCCAGGACCTCTATACCAGGCGGTGTCAGAGGATGGCCCTCAAAATTGTCAAAGACTCCAGCCACCCTAGTCATAGACTGTTCTCTCTGCTACTGCACGGCAAGCGGTACCGGAGTGCCAAGTCTAGGTCCAAAATACTTCTCAATAGCTCAACAGCTTCTACCCCCAAGCTACCCTGACTATTTACACTTCTCAACACTTTTTTGTTTTATTCTACTTTTTTATTTTAAAAAAATGCACTGTTGGTTAAGGGCTGTAAGTAAGCATTTCACTGTAATGTCCGCACCTGTTGTATTCGCCGCATGTGGCCAATAACATTTGATTTGATTTGATTTTGAAATGTGTTTTGTGCATGTCCCAAATCCCCCTGAGACACCTTTGGAGAGTTGGGTCACAGTCAGCCATTATCAACGCCAACCCTGGAGCAATTAAGGTTAAGTGCCTTGCTCAAGGGCACATCGACAGATTCTTCACCTTGTCGGATTCAGACTAGCAACCTTTCAGTTACTGCCCCAACGCTCTAACCGCTAGGCTACCTGCCGCCCGTTTGAATCCTATTATAGTCTTATTCCAAAGATAACCAGTTTGTGTGAATAACAGTTGTCAGTGAACCAGTGTGTATTAATCGTATATATATATATATGGCGCTTACCTGACATGATTGATTTTGACATTCAGCAGACACAAGTACAGGACGTTGCTTTGTGTCGAAAATCCTCACCCATTGGTCAAACACGCCGACGCAATTACGTATAGGGAGACTGCTACGATGTTGACCAATAGCATTCCATATGCAAATCTCGTTTAAATAATTCCCGGGAAATCTGAGTTTCGCGGGAGGGCCCTTCGCGCGTAAACTGCATCCCCTGATTCATTGTCAGCTTCCTGGAGCCATTTTTTAAGCAGAACGGATCTCGCCACTTAATGAAATCCGTTGCATCTTCACGTTTTAGAAACATATCATTTATACAATTTGAACAAACGGGCATGTAAGATATTAGTGTAACGATATCCCTGATTATTTTGGGTCGAGCCGAGGAGGACTTTGAGAAAAAGTGGTCCAAAGTAGCGGAGGGACAAACGGACATTCAAGCCTTAAGATGAGAAAGGGGGGTGTCCCAGAAAAAGTCCTAATTTCAGGGGTCGGGGGCTCCTCCATGGACCAAAAACAAACGGTTCTGACCCGGTACAGCAATGCGACATATTATCAGATCTTAACACCTCCGCCCTGCCCGAACCAGACTAACAATGTCGGTGTCGTAGACCCGACCGTGAGTCAGCTTTACACTACACCCATCGGGGTGTCTACAAACGGGACAGGACCGCGACCAGCCCTCGGAAGACCCCCGGTAATTCATAACGCGATGGCTCTTTTGGCATACAATATTAAATGCAGTCACATTAATGCAAGGTGACCAGTTAGCAAACAACTGTGCATTAGGTTCGCTAACTAGTGAGAACTAGCTAGTGACTAATCCTAGCGATTTGAGTAACGTTAGCTATTTAGCTACTATTGCTAACTAACGTTAGTAGTATAACTTACAGTGCTAGCTTTTTAGCTTAATACAGTACTGTTTTATTGCACATGTCACACGTTGACTCTTTCTGCATGTAGTTTTTTTACGTTAGTTATGTTTTTGTGATGCAGCACTTGTAACTTTTCCCACATGAGATGTCCCTTTTGACAGTGGATTTATAAGGGTTATCGAAGAGCCCTAGCTAGCTAACGTTAGGTTTAGATCCCTAGAGAGTAAGTATACACGCGATGGTTGGATAGCCAACACAGCTAGCTAGATAAGTATGGGCTTGTTTGACACGCTAACGACACTTTAAATCAATCCACCTCGTTGTTTTTCGATATCCAGCAGCAGGCATATTACTAAAGTTTTGACCTGCAGAAATGATATCGTAAGAATAACCCCCAATCAATCATAAAAAAAATAAAAGAAATCGGCAAACAAAAACGTGTCTTTATTTATGGTACCTAGCTAGTAAATGACCATGGGCTAGCTAAAGCATGTTTTTTTTTAAACCACCAGAAAGAAGCTAGGCCGTAAACGACGCTTGGAGGGGGATGGGGTGAATCTACTCCCAATGTTATCCTGTGGGACGCAAGCTTCTTACTTAGCTTGTTGGTTGTGTTTCCCCCATTTTGTAATCCTTCGGTCCAGGTGCTCAAAAGAGCGCTTGTGGGATCAAACTTAAATTATTTACCATAGTCCCCTCGTTGTCATAAAACTGAAAGTACACGAACTATCTTCCACGTCTGTGACGTAGCTAGATGGCTATTATACTATTATTAGCTAGATAGCTATTATTTGCTAGCCAACATGGAGTCATACCATGAAGAAGTCTTAACACATTTCAGATTTGTTGTGATATTCTGAAAGTTTGATATCTTGGAAGCATGCACATGCAAGCTACATGCCACAAACAGCCCATTTTTGAGTTGTGAACTCACACTGAAAAATTAATTTATGCAAACGCATTGAGGTGGGTAGGTGACTGACTCCAACCGAAACATACTTGACCACAGTTCAAAGAATCAAGCAACTTGCAACATTCATGACAACCAATGTACCTATGTAAAGGAAACAAATCATCAATGTGGATGGAGAGGTGCTATAGCCAATAATGATCTATAGACCTGCCAGCTTTTCTCCTTCTGAGGTAAATATGACCACTAGGTTTAACTGTGTCCATGTTTACATGCACACCAGTATCCTGATTATTCGGGATACTCAAGTATTATGTTTCTCAGTTGACGCGTATAAGCATCCTATCCCGTTTTATGAGAAACCTGGATAAGATGCCTGGGAAATGCTGATCTAAGACTGGATACGGTGGCATGTAAACCTCTAGTTTTTCGCTTTCTGCGCAGGCTCAGTTTAGCAAATCATGGGTGTTGTGATGTTTTCATCTGATTGTCAAACAAATCATTTCAAAAAGTAGGCTACCCATACAGTTCGATCCACCATAATGAATTTAGTCTACCGTAATGAATTTAGTCTACCGTAATGAATTTATTCTACCGTAATGAATTTAGTCTACCGTAATGAATTTAGTCTACCGTAATGAATTTAGTCTACCGTAATGAATCTAGTAGCTACTTTCATCCCTAATTTAGACAATTTTCTGCTTATAATTTCCAACATTTGGTAGGCCGTTTGTTTGTCAACTATAGATACATGCGGCTTCTCTTCTGTCATAACTTGTTGCCCCGTGAGACTAAATAAAGTAGTGCTCAACAGAATGTCTTACACGGATAGAATTAATGCATTAGTAATCTATACTGAACAAAAATATAAACGCAACCGTTTTACTGAGTTACAGTTCATATAAGGAAATCAGTCAATTGAAATGAATGAATTAGGCCCTAATTTATGGATTTCACATGACTGGGCAGGGGTGCAGCTATGGGTGGGCCTGGCAGGGCATAGGCCCACCCACTTGGCAGCCAGGCCCAGCCAATCAGAAAGAGTTTTATCCACACAAAAGGGCTTTATTACAGACATAAATACTCCCCCCCCCCCGACGATCCCGCAGGTGAAGAAGCCAGATCTGGAGGTCCTATGCTAGTGCGGTTACACGTGGTCTGCGGTTGTGAGGCCGGTTGGACGTACTGCCAAATTCTCTAAAACGACATTGGAGACAGCTTATGGTAGAGAAGTGAATCTAAATCTAAGTGAACATTCAATTCTCTGGCAACGGCTCTGGTGGACATTCCTGCAGTCAGCATGCCAATTGTATGCTCCCTCAACTTCAACTGTCACTGGCATTGCGTTGTGACAAAACTGCACATTTTAAAGTGGCCTTTTATTGTCCACAGCACAAGGTGCACCTGTAATGATCGTGCTGTTTAATCAGCTTCTTGATATGGCACATCTGTCAGGTGGATGGGTTATCTTGGCTTCCGGAGAAATGCTCACTAACAGCGATGTAAACAAATTTGTGCACGACATTTGAGAGATGCGCTTTTTGTGCGACTGGAACATTTGGGATTTGTTTTATATCAGCTCAGGAAACATGGAACCAACACTTTACATGTTGTGTTGATATTTTTGTTCAGTGTATTTAACACTGGTAAAGTTGTCTGTTTCTATTAGGGACCGGGGATAAACACACTAACTCCAAAACAAAAAGATTGGTCCTGTGCAAAATGTCCAAATGTCATCAGTTTGACCGGTTTTAATGAAATTAAAAGCTGAGAAACACAAAGACTTCAGTTCGTCTTGGGTGCATATTTTGTGTTTGAAATACTGTCTGCTTGCGTAAGTGTCAAATATAACACATTACAAGCGCCTTCACATTTTCTCGAGATGCTGAAAGAAATCAAATTTCTCCGCTTCTGTTCCCGAAACAAAATTTAACATTTGTTGTATAATTTCACTGCATAATACTGCACAAGTGCATATGATATTATGCTACATGTGAGAGGTTATAAGCCTACAGTCAGTGTCCATATTTCAGTTAATATTCCATTTAACCCATGTGAACTTTAAATGAGGAATATTCTGTTTATTCATGGAACAGGGATACTCATGAGCGGGATATCAAAGGTGCATGTAAACAGCTTATCCTGAATAAGACCTTAAGTGGGATATGAGCTACTATCTGGAATACTGTATGCATGTGAACGTGGTCATTGTCTCAGGTGGTGGGATCATCGTATTTCAAGCTACACTTCAAATCACCTAATTTGATTCCTGGGCATGTGATTTTATTTGCCCTCAAGTGTTTTTTTTAGACTTATCTGGCATGTCTTGTTGACAGTTTGACAAGAACACGTGGTAGCTAACTAGCTTGCTAATTGTTTTCAAAAAATGATTGAATGTGCTAGCAAGCTAAACAGCTAGCTAGCTAGTTGAGGCCGTTTGGGCTGGAAAGGAAGTGGAGGGGGAATCGATGGGACAGCCAAGGAAAAACAAAGACAGCCTGAAACAACAGCCCACAACACCTGCTTCTCTGAATGGTCAGTCACTCCATTGGAGCCGCTTCTCTGAATGGTCAGTCACTCCATTGGAGCCGCTTCTCTGAATGGTCAGTCACTCCATTGGAGCCGCTCCTCTGAATGGTCAGTCACTCCATTGGAGCCGCTCCTCTGAATGGTCAGTCACTCCGTTGGAGCCGCTTCTCTGAATGGTCAGTCACTCCATTGGAGCCGCTTCTCTGAATGGTCAGTCACTCCATTGGAGCCGCTTCTCTGAATGGTCAGTCACTCCATTGGAGCCGCTTCTCTGAATGGTCAGTCACTCCATTGGAGCCGCTCCTCTGAATGGTCAGTCACTCCATTGGAGCCGCTCCTCTGAATGGTCAGTCACTCCATTGGAGCCGCTCCTCTGAATGGTCAGTCACTCCATTGGAGCCGCTTCTCTGAATGGTCAGTCACTCCATTGGAGCCGCTTCTCTGAATGGTCAGTCACTCCATTGGAGCCGCTTCTCTGAATGGTCAGTCACTCCATTGGAGCCGCTCCTCTGAATGGTCAGTCACTCCATTGGAGCCGCTTCTCTGAATGGTCAGTCACTCCATTGGAGCCGCTCCTCTGAATGGTCAGTCACTCCATTGGAGCCGCTCCTCTGAATGGTCAGTCACTCCATTGGAGCCGCTCCTCTGAATGGTCAGTCACTCCATTGGAGCCGCTCCTCTGAATGGTCAGTCACTCCATTGGAGCCGCTCCTCTGAATGGTCAGTCACTCCGTTGGAGCCGCTCCTCTGAATGGTCAGTCACTCCATTGGAGCCGCTCCTCTGAATGGTCAGTCACTCCGTTGGAGCCGCTCCTCTGCTACTGGTCCTCCATTGACAGGAATGTAGCCCCTTCCTGGGTGATGCCACGGCTGCTGAAAAGAGGGTCTTGGTGTAATACTTCCAAACAAATTGAACAAAAACCTGCATTATTTAAATCCAAACAGCTAGCTGTCAAGCCATAACTTTGCATAACAGGTGCAGACATTACAGTGAAATGCTTACTTACAGCCCTTAACCAACAGTTAAGGGCTGTAAGTAAGCATTTCATTGTAATGTCTGCACCTGTTGTATTCGGCGCATGTGACCAATAAAATTTGATTTGATTTGATCACTATCCTGCAACTCAGAGTCAAGACCACAAGATATAGTGATAAAAAAAAACGGAAGACAAAAAAAAACCCACTTTCCAAATATTTTAAATGTAAACTATTTACAGGTCTCTGCCTAGGCCAACTTCAGGAAGACGATGTGTGCTGTGACCCTTGACCCTTGAGGACTGGTTATTTTCCATCTGAAGTGATCCAGATTTTCAACTTTGTATAACTCTTCTGTCTCAGGCGAAGCGTCGGTTGGAGCTGGAAGAACGGGACCAGTACACCAGTGAGACTATCAGTAAACCCAGAGCAAAGAGAACCACCACACACTCCCTCAGAAGAACCAAGAGTAAGACTCACTGGGGGAGGGGGGACAGTATGGGGGTAGTTTAGTTACCATGCTAAGTGATGTTACATTTTTGTCATCAAGCAGAAACTGTTATCCAGAGTGAATTACAGCTCAGCATTGCTTATCCAGGACGACTTACAGTAACCTCGCGAGCTTACATGAATGGTTCGCTAACTGATAGTGCAGCGGTAATCAGTCTGGTATATGAGCCTAGACTAACTGTGCATTTAGCTCAGTTTAGTAGAAAAAACAACCACCTCTCTTATCTCAATAATCTCTAGTAGCCCCCTCTCATTTGGGTTTACTGAAACCCTCCACTAACTCTAGTAGCCCCCTCTCATTTGGGCCGACTGAAACCCTCCACTAACTCTAGTAGCCCCCTCTCATTTGGGCCGACTGAAACCCTCCACTAACTCTAGTAGCCCCCTCTCATTTGGGCCGACTGAAACCCTCCACTAACTCTAGTAGCCCCCTCTCATTTGGGCTTACTGAAACCCTCCACTAACTCTAGTAGCCCCCTCTCATTTGGGCCGACTGAAACCCTCCACTAACTCTAGTAGCCCCCTCTCATTTGGGCCGACTGAAACCCTCCACTAACTCTAGTAGCCCCCTCTCATTTGGGCCGACTGAAACCCTCCACTAACTCTAGTAGCCCCCTCTCATTTGGGCCGACTGAAACCCTCCACTAACTCTAGTAGCCCCCTCTCATTTGGGCCGACTGAAACCCTCCACTAACTCTAGTAGCCCCCTCTCATTTGGGCCGACTGAAACCCTCCACTAACTCTAGTAGCCCCCTCTCATTTGGGCCGACTGAAACCCTCCACTAACTCTAGTAGCCCCCTCTCATTTGGGCTTACTGAAACCCTCCACTAACTCTAGTAGTCTACTGAAACCCTCCACTAACTCTAGTAGTCTACTGAAACCCTCCACTAACTCTAGTAGTCTACTGAAACCCTCCACTAACTCTAGTAGTCTACTGAAACCCTCCACTAACTCTAGTAGTCTACTGAAACCCTCCACTAACTCTAGTAGTCTACTGAAACCCTCCACTAACTCTAGTAGTCTACTGAAACCCTCCACTAACTCTAGTAGTCTACTGAAACCCTCCACTAACTCTAGTAGTCTACTGAAACCCTCCACTAACTCTAGTAGTCTACTGAAACCCTCCACTAACTCTAGTAGTCTACTGAAACCCTCCACTAACTCTAGTAGTCTACTGAAACCCTCCACTAACTCTAGTAGTCTACTGAAACCGTCCACTAACTCTAGTAGTCTACTGAAACCCTCCACTAACTCTAGTAGTCTACTGAAACCCTCCACTAACTCTAGTAGTCTACTGAAACCCTCCACTAACTCTAGTAGTCTACTGAAACCCTCCACTAACTCTAGTAGTCTACTGAAACCCTCCACTAACTCTAGTAGTCTACTGAAACCCTCCACTAACTCTAGTAGTCGACTGAAACCCTCCACTAACTCCAGTAGTCTACTGAAACCCTCCACTAACTCCAGTAGTCTACTGAAACCCTCCACTAACTCCAGTAGTCTACTGAAACCCTCCACTAACTCTGTTAACACAGGGTTTACCAAACTTGGTCCTAGGGCCTCCCTGGGTGCATGTTTTGGTTTTTGTCCTAACACTACAATAATCAAAGCTTGATGATGAGTTGGTTATTTAAATCAGCTGTGTAGTGCTAGGGCAAAAACCAAAACGTGCACCCAGGAGGGGGGGCCAGGACCGAGTTTGGGAAACCCTGTGTTAACTAACCCATTGCCTCTCCCTCATATCCTGTCTGTTAACTAACCCATCTCCCCTCCCTCTAGCTCCTGTCTGTTCACTAACCCATCTCCTCTCCCTTCAGCTCCTGTCTGTTAACTAACCCATCTCCCCTCCCTCCAGCTCCTGTCTGTTAACTAACCCATCTCCTCTCCCTCATATCCTGTCTGTTAACTAACCCATCTCCTCTCCCTTCAGCTCCTGTCTGTTAACTAACCCATCTCCTCTCCCTTCAGCTCCTGTCTGTTAACTAACCCATCTCCTCTCCCTTCAGCTCCTGTCTGTTAACTAACCCATCTCCCCTCCCCCCAGCTCCTGTCTGTTAACTAACCCATCTCCTCTCCCTCATATCCTGTCTGTTAACTAACCCATCTCCTCTCCCTTCAGCTCCTGTCTGTTAACTAACCCATCTCCTCTCCCTTCAGCTCCTGTCTGTTAACTAACCCATCTCCCCTCCCCCCAGCTCCTGTCTGTTAACTAACCCCCCCCCCCCCCCCCCCCCCCCAGCTCCTGTCTGTTAACTAACCCATCTCCTTTCCCCTCCCTCCAGCTCCTCCCTCCCCGTTAGAGAAGACCAGGTATGACACCTCTCTAGGACTCCTGACCCAGAAGTTTCTCCAGCTGCTGGGCCAGTCCAGTGACGGGGTGGTGGATCTCAACCGGGCCGCGGAGTCCCTCAAGGTCCAGAAGAGACGCCTCTATGACATCACCAACGTACTGGAGGGGGTGCATCTCATCAAGAAGAAGTCCAAGAATAACATCCAGTGGATGTGAGTAGGGGGGGGGGGGGGTCTGTGTACGACCAAGTTGTATTGCACTGGCCTGGTTAGAAATGCACCATAGTTGCTGGAACAGTGCTGTAAAGGACAATATCCGAGCCGTTAAGATTGGAGTCGGCACGGCAGTGCGACGGGTGTAACGTGTGTGAAAGAATGTGTGCGTGGAATGTGTGTTCTCTCCCATTTGAGTGTTAAATGTGTTCTCTCGTGTGTGTTTAAACATGTGTTCTCTCGTGTGTGTTTAAACATGTGTTCTCTCGTGTGTGTTTAAACATGTGTTCTCCTCCTGTGGGTTTTAAACGTGCCGTTCTCTGTGCAGGGGCTGTAGTCTGTCTCCAGAGGGAGTGGCCAGTGTCCAGACCCCTGGGTCTGTGGGTAAAGAACTGCTGGAGTTGACCCAAGAGGAGAAGAGACTGGATGAACTCATACACTCCTGCACACTCATCGTCCAACAGATGACTGAAGACACACCCACAAGGAAATAGCCTTCCTTTACAACCCTGCTGTGTGGATGTAATGGTGTGTGTGTGTGTGTGTGCTCTTGTCCTGTGTGTGAATCGGTTTGCGTTTACAGTTTATTTATTTATTTCTCAGCACACTTGTGTTTTTAAGTGTGTTTTTGTCCTGTGTGTGTTCTTGTCCAGAGTGTGTGACTACTCTTTCCTTAACCTCTGGGTACGTTTGCGTACATATCGTATGATGACGTGAAAAGGATTCCTAGTCTGAATGACCAGACAGTCATCATGGTCAAAGCCCCCGCTGAAACCAGACTGGAGGTGCCAGACCCTGCTGAGGTACACACACACACACACACACACACACACACACACACACACACACACACAGAGACACACACACACACACAGACACACACACACACACACACACACACACACACACACACACACACACACACACACACACACACACACACACACACACACAGACACACACACACACAGACACAGACACAGACACAGACACAGACACACACACACACACACACACACACCACACACACACACACAGACACACACACACACACACACCACACACACACAGACACACACACACACACACACCACACACCACACAGACACAGACACACACACACACACACACACACACACACACACACACACACACACACAGACACACACACACCCACACACACACACACACACACCATAAATAGAGACCAAGCCGTGATCGTGGTCACACTTCCTCTAGTGTCCAGTCCCTGCAGACAGTTATTGATTGGCTGATTCTGCAGACAGTTATTGATTGGCTAATTTGACATACTATTGTGTATATATATATAGTGCATGTGGACAGCCTTTCAAATTAGTGGATTCTATTTCAGCCGCATCCGTTGCTGACAGGTGTATAAAATCGATCACACAGCCATGCAATCTGCATAGAGAAACATTGGCAGTAGAAGTTCTAGATGATTCTGTGCTTCCAACTTTGTGGCAACAGTTTGGGGAAGGCCCTTTCCTGTTTCAGAATGACAATGCCCCCGTGCACAAAGCGAGATCCATACAGAAATGGTTTGTCGAGATCGGTGTGGAAGAACTTGACTGGCCTGCACAGAGCCCTGACCTCAACCCCATCGAACACCTTTGGGATGAATTGGCACGTCGACTGTGAGCCAGGCCTAATGGCCCAACATCAGTGCCCGACCTCACTAATGCTATTGTGGCTGAATGGAAGCAAGTCCACGCAGAAATGTTCCAACATCTAGTGGAAAGCCTTCCCAGAAGAGTGGAGGCTGTTATAGCAGCAAAGGAGGGGACCAACTCCATATTAATGCTCATGATTTTGGAATGAGATTTTCGACATGCAGGTGTCCACATACCTTTGGTCATGTAGTGTATAATTGGTTGATTAATTTATTGATTGACCTATCAGAGTCTCCAGGTCCACTTGAGCAGCACCCAGGGTCCAATAGAAGTCTTCCTGTGCTCTGATGATCACGCCCCCTCCTCCCCGCTGAAAAACAACTCGACGCTGAACGGAAATGGACATCCCCCCTCATCTTCATCGTATGTCAATGGAAACTCCTCATCCTTCCTCAAGGTGTCACAAGGTGAGCCCATAGACTCAGATAGACATCGCGTCATTGTATCTGTCCCGTTATGACGTCTGTGGGCACGGGAAGCACCATTGAGGCCATCTCCATTTTGAAGTAGTCCGTTTTCTTCTTCCAATACTTATGAGTTGGCAAACAAACTGAAAGGGTGCGTACTGCCACCTGTAGTTTTTGAGCAGGTATAAAGCCACGGTGTACTTCCGCCTACAGCTATGGAGTGTTTGCTGACAAGTATAATTATTTGGCTGATCCCTCCTGTTCACCTGGCTGGAATCATGTGATCTTTCCTTAAAACCCATTTGAAGTCGCGCCCAGTTGACTACTTCAAAATGATCAAAGTCCTCAATGGTGCTGCCCATGCTTAAACAGAGTCCTAGAGTCCTCTCTATCTATCTCTATGGGTGAGCTAAACCTTGAGACCTAATTCTGTGGTGGGTTGGTTATTTGGGTGAACTACTTCTTTCTTTCACTCACTCTGTTTTTCTCCCTCTTGCTCTCTACCCATCTCTCACCAGAGGGTAGTAACTCCGCCGGTGACTCCAGTAACGGTTTATCCAACGCCCTGTCCAGGCTCCCAGCATGCTCAGCGGTGACGGTCACTCCTGTCTCCCCCCTGCCCTCCTCCCTCTCCTCCCTCCTCCCCCTCCAGGACGTCGACCAGGAGCCCTTCATCCCCCTCTCCCCCTCCCTCCCCCTCTCCCCCGGGGGGGATGACTACCTGCTCAGCCTGGGGGAAGACGAAGGCATCAGCGACCTGTTCTCCTACGATCTGGACCGGCTTCCACTAGACGACCTGCTCTGTAATTGAGTGAAATGGAAACTCGGCGGCCATTCTGGGGGTTTTGAAGCCATTTTGGAGCCAGACTCATGGTCCCAATGTGGTCGTTTTTTACACTTATAAATAACTAGTTTAGAGCCCAGTGGGCTCTATGGAATGCAGCTCAGCAGCCATTTTGGAGACAGACTTTGTTTTCTTGACCTTGTTGACTGGACTTCTCATAGAGAACCTGCTGTGTAATTGACCCCTGGCCAGTGATGAGAGAAAGGAATTACCTGCTCTTGGTATAGAGTTGATCAAAGGAAGTAAGCCTGTTTCCATTCAGACACTTCCTGTAGGGGAGAATTCTGTGGCCTAAAGAACGGACAAACCCCTTCTCAAAAGCCTGCCTTTCTGGTCTGTCCGACACTTGCACTGACAGGCAAAACAACATCCCACACACATCACTCCCCATAGCGGACTTCTCTTAATGAACTGTTCTCGTCTGAAAGCACAGATTGTCCCTACAGACATATACAGCACCAGTCAAAAGTTTGGACACCTACTCATTCAAGTGTTATTATTCTTTTCTTCTATTTTCTACATTGTAGAATAATAGTGAAGACATCAACTATGAAATAGCACATATGGAATCATGTAGTAACCAAAAAGTGATAAACAAATCAAAATAGATTTTAGATTCTTCAAAGTAGCCATCCTTTGCCTTGATGACAGCTTTTGCACACTCTTGGCATTCATGTCTGAAGGTAATGATGGACTGTCTTTTCTCTTTGCTTATTTGAGCTGTTCTTGCCATAATATGGACTTGGTCTTTTACCAAATAGGGCTATCTTTTGTATACCCCCCCCCTACCTTGTCACAACACAACTGATTGGCTCAAACGCATTAAGAAGGAAAGAAATTCCACAAATTAACTTTTAACAAAGCACACCTGTTAATTGAAATGCATTCCAGGTGACTATCTCATGAAGCTGGTTGAGAGAATGCCAAGAGTGTGCAAAGCTGTCATCAAGTCAAACGGTGGCTACTTTGAAGAATCTCATATAAAATATATTTTTGGAGTTACTACATGATTCCATGTAGGTTATGGATGTTAACCCCCTGGACTCAGATTCTTACCCATATCTACAATTGTGTGACTGTTATCTGTGAACTTGTGTTTTATAATGTGATGTAGTGGACCCTAGGATAGGTCCTGGTTCTCCGTTCACCAGAGTGGAACAGACCTGATATCTATGCCCCAGGATGGTGATGTCTGCCTGGGCATCGATTTTTGCGAGTCCCCTGGTCTTCCACATGGAGCCTTCTGACACAATACCGGAAGAGACTGACTGGTATTGTTTGGATAACCACAGTATGTAGTGAAAGATGACCCTAGGATGCGTCAGTTCTCCTGATGCAACGGTTTACTACACAAATTTGTGTATGTTTTTTTTGTTGAGAGGAGGACGTGAATATTGCTCCTGTTTACCTGTGTCCTCTACTGCCATCCATAAACTGCATCAATATCCAGCGCACTCACTCTCGCTCTCTCTCACACACACACCTATAAGAGTCACGTGGACGAGCCCCCATTTTGTTTTAGCCACTACAGCCATGCTACCACCCATTTTACTTATTGAATAACTAACTTATGAACCAACTCTTGGCTTCAGTCATTTCTCAGGGTTCCCAAATAGCTTTCTACATGAAATACAATTTTTGTTGCTTAATTAAAATATACAAATGGATTCTAATGAATGTTTTTGTGCCAGATATTTTAATGAGTTAAAATGTTTTTTTGTTTTGTTTTTTTACCACATTAACCCATTGATGAAAAATGTAGATCAACTTTTTAATTTACCCTTCGATTGGTATAGACATGTAAACTTAAAACTACCCAACCGTACTACTAATCGCTAATACTAAAATATGTTCCGCTTTCGATTGGGGGCATTGCTTGTCTTTGAGGGCTAAACCTACTTGGTTTTGGAGCAGTGCTTTACCAGATGACACCCTAGTTCCTTTGTGTAGTGTACGACTTTTAAGGGTTAATGACAGAACTTACCAAGAAGTCATTTTGAGTCAATTGACTGATATGAAAGTATGTCGGAGAACAGACATGTCCTGAATGGAACTATATGCTCTATTGTCGCCTACAGAAATTGGTATTTTAAATGTAAGCCATTCTAAGGTACTGTACCAGAAGCTGCTTTTTAAGGCAGTCAGGAGATGGCCTTGGCTACCAGTCTGGAGATGGCCTTGGCTACCAGTCTGGAGATGGCCTTGGCTACCAGTCTGGAGATGGCCCGGGCTACCAGTCTGGAGATGGCCTTGGCTACCAGTCTGGAGATGGCCTTGGCTACCAGTCTGGAGATGGCCTTGGCTACCCGTCTGGAGATGGCCTTGGCTACCAGTCTGGAGATGGCCTTGGCTACCAGTCAGGAGATGGCCTTGGCTACCAGTCTGGAGATGGCCTTGGCTACCAGTCAGGAGATGGCCCTGGCTACCAGTCTGGAGATGGCCTTGGCTACCAGTCTGGAGATGGCCCTGGCTACCCGTCTGGAGATGGCCTTGGCTACCAGTCTGGAGATGGCCTTGGCTACCAGTCTGGAGATGGCCCTGGCTACCAGTCAGGAGATGGCCTTGGCTACCAGTCTGGAGATGGCCTTGGCTACCAGTCTGGAGATGGCCTTGGCTACCAGTCAGGAGATGGCCTTGGCTACCAGTCTGGAGATGGCCTTGGCTACCAGTCTGGAGATGGCCTTGGCTACCAGTCTGGAGATGGCCTTGGCTACCAGTCAGGAGATGGCCCTGGCTACCAGTCTGGAGATGGCCTTGGCTACCAGTCTGGAGATGGCCCTGGCTACCAGTCAGGAGATGGCCTTGGCTACCAGTCTGGAGATGGCCTTGGCTACCAGTCTGGAGATGGCCCTGGCTACCAGTCAGGAGATGGCCTTGGCTACCAGTCTGGAGATGGCCTTGGCTACCAGTCAGGAGATGGCCTTGGCTACCAGTCTGGAGATGGCCTTGGCTACCAGTCAGGAGATGGCCCTGGCTACCAGTCTGGAGATGGCCTTGGCTACCAGTCTGGAGATGGCCCTGGCTACCAGTCAGGAGATGGCCTTGGCTACCAGTCTGGAGATGGCCTTGGCTACCAGTCTGGAGATGGCCTTGGCTACCAGTCTGGCGATGGCCTTGGCTACCAGTCTGGAGATGGCCCTGGCTACCAGTCTGGAGATGGCCTTGGCTACCAGTCTGGCGATGGCCTTGGCTACCAGTCTGGAGATGGCCTTGGCTACCAGTCTGGAGATGGCCCTGGCTACCAGTCTGGAGATGGCCCTGGCTACCCG
Source organism: Coregonus lavaretus (assembly GCF_964263955.1). Classification (NCBI taxonomy): domain Eukaryota; kingdom Metazoa; phylum Chordata; class Actinopteri; order Salmoniformes; family Salmonidae; genus Coregonus; species Coregonus lavaretus. Next base: position 2,829,515 of record NC_139994.1, read on the forward strand.
TCTGGAGATGGCCTTGGCTACCAGTCTGGAGATGGCCTTGGCTACCAGTCTGGAGATGGCCCTGGCTACCAGTCAGGAGATGGCCTTGGCTACCAGTCTGGAGATGGCCCTGGCTACCAGTCTGGAGATGGCCCTGGCTACCCGTCTGGAGATGGCCTTGGCTACCAGTCTGGAGATGGCCTTGGCTACCAGTCTGGAGATGGCCCTGGCTACCAGTCAGGAGATGGCCTTGGCTACCAGTCTGGAGATGGCCTTGGCTACCAGTCAGGAGATGGCCTTGGCTACCAGTCAGGAGATGGCCTTGGCTACCAGTCTGGAGATGGCCTTGGCTACCAGTCAGGAGATGGCCTTGGCTACCAGTCTGGAGATGGCCTTGGCTACCCGTCTGGAGATGGCCTTGGCTACCAGTCTGGAGATGGCCTTGGCTACCAGTCTGGAGATGGCCTTGGCTACCAGTCTGGAGATGGCCTTGGCTACCAGTCTGGAGATGGCCCGGGCTACCAGTCTGGAGATGGCCCTGGCTACCAGTCAGGAGATGGCCTTGGCTACCAGTCTGGAGATGGCCTTGGCTACCCGTCTGGAGATGGCCCTGGCTACCAGTCAGGAGATGGCCTTGGCTACCAGTCTGGAGATGGCCTTGGCTACCCGTCTGGAGATGGCCTTGGCTACCAGTCTGGAGATGGCCTTGGCTACCTGGAGATGGCCTGGGCTACCAGTCTGGAGATGGCCTTGGCTACCAGTCTGGAGATGGCCCTGGCTACCAGTCTGGAGATGGCCTTGGCTACCAGTCTGGAGATGGCCCTGGCTACCAGTCTGGAGATGGCCTTGGCTACCAGTCTGGAGATGGCCTTGGCTACCAGTCTGGAGATGGCCTTGGCTACCAGTCTGGAGATGGCCTTGGCTACCAGTCTGGAGATGGCCTTGGCTACCAGTCTGGAGATGGCCTTGGCTACCAGTCTGGAGATGGCCTTGGCTACCAGTCTGGAGATGGCCTTGGCTACCAGTCTGGAGATGGCCTTGGCTACCAGTCTGGAGATGGCCTTGGCTACCAGTCTGGAGATGGCCTTGGCTACCAGTCTGGAGATGGCCTTGGCTACCAGTTTGTTTCTGCATTGTTTGTATTGACAGGGAGTTGACATGGTGGCACCAAAAGGTCTTCCTCCCAGGTGTACCTCCATGCCTGTACAGCACAACATGTTCATATGAGGTTGCCTCGGGTCTGAAGTTGTGCCTTTTTTTTGTTCCGTGTGAGTCATGTCTGTGTGCTTGAGTTGTGTTCTAGCCTGGTTTACTAGCCTGGTGACAGCTCTGTTTGTGTTATCGCGTCAACTCTTTGTCATAATTACGAACATGTTGACACGATGGCACAAACATATGGGACCTTGGCTACAATGAAGTAGGAAATGCAGCCGTCTATTTATTTCATCCTCCAATACTGTACTGAATTGCGATAACTACTCTGCTGCCCCGAGGAGTAGGGTGACGTTGCCCCTGGATGCTGATCGTGCGTCAGTTTTTGCATTTCCCCCACTAAATGTTACGCTAGGAATCTGATCCCCACTAAATGTTAGGCTTGGAATCTGATCCCCACTAAATGTTACGCTAGGAATCTGATCCCCACTAAATGTTAGGCTAGGAATCTGATCCTAGATATGTACCTAGGGGAAACTGCACCTCTGTTCATGACTTTATCCGTCTTTTTTTTTCTCTCTGCAGTTTTCCTTTCTAGATCGTGGCCTCTTCTATTACGTTTTCATTATGATATGAATGACGGCTTTATTAAGACACGTTAAGATGTTTGATTTATGGATTTTCCTAACATGAATTGCTGTTTCTACCCACCGTCCAGCGATACGATGCCTAGCTTAAACCAGAACTATGTATTTAGTTAGGACGTGTAGGATTCTGCCGTTACATGACACTACAACAGTTTATGGCAGCAATGTTAACCTCCCCATTTAACATGGGACATTTTTAAACAATTCTACACTGAACGAAAAATGAACGCAACATGTTGGTTTCATGAGCTGAAATAAAAGTTCCTAGAAATGTTCTATATGCACAAAAAGCTTATTTCTCTCAAATTTTGGTGCACGAATTTGTTTACATCCCTGTTAGTGAGCATTTCTCCTTTGCCAAGATAATCCATCCACCTGATAGTTGTGGCATATCAAGAAGCTGATTAAACAGCATGATCATTACACAGGTGCACCTTGTGCTGGGGACAATACAAGGCCACTCTTAAAATGTGCATTTTTTTTATCACACAACACAATACCACAGATGTGTCTAGTTTTGAGGGAGCGTGCAATTGGCATGCTGACTGCAGGAATGTCCACCAGAGCTACTGCCAGAGAATTGAATGTTGATTTCTCTACCATAAGCCGCCTCCAATGTCGTTTTTGAGGATTTGGCAGTAGGTCCACGAGTATGGCGTCATGTGGGCGAGCGGTGGGGTTATGGGATGGGCAGGCATAAGCTACGGACAACGAACACAATTGCATTTTATCAATGGCAATTTGAATGCACAGAAATACCGTGACGAGATCCTGAGGCCCATTTTTTATTATTATTATTATTATACATTTTTTTTTTTTGCTATCTGTGACCAACAGATGCATGTCTGTATTCCCAGTCGTGAAATCCACAGATTAGGGCCTAATGAATTTATTTTTGATTTGACTGATTTCCTCATGAACTGTAATTCAAGTCAAATCAATAAAATTGTTGCGTTTTATATTTTTGTTCAGTATATGTGACAACGTCTCCTTTTAGCAGCAAAATGTTTTGGCTTTTTTTACTTTTTGAATTCTTGTTCAGGTTGCGTACGGTGTAAATATGGGTTGATCCCTTTTTGGAGATCATGTCCCAGCTCTTAGAAATGCCATTTTAGATAATAGAAATATGTTTGTTTTAGGACTTCTTGATCAAGAAATATGTTTTAGCCTTTTTATAACAAGCATTGGTTGATTTTTTTTTTTTAAACGTTTCCTAAATGCACAAACCAATCGGGAAACCAGTTGTCGTTCTATTCTCCCTGGAGCATTCTGGAGGAATGTTGAGTGAGGCTGCAATTCAATCAAAGCAGCCATAAATATTCACTCCATTTCTTTGTTTACAAACTACAGCCTGCACACACAAAATGTATTTTTCTGAAAGATGCATCCAGTTGTCTTTTTTTCTCTACCCAAAACCAGATGAGGATTTTATTTCACCGTGGTGAAAACCGAGCTTCTGCATAAGTACTAGCGTAGGAGGTAAAACCCTGGCTGAATGTCAGGCTGTTCCGATGACATTTGAGATGCATCCTAGGCATGTTGTCATCAAGCCTTATTCTTAGGATATCATTCATAGGAAAATCCACTGATGCCCACACAGAGATGGGTTGTTCTTTGTCTGTTTGGGAATCTGTTTTTGTATTTTGTGTGGATTTATGTTTAAAAATTGAAATGGATTAATAGTGTTAATAAATGTACCACACTTTATATATTCATTTCTTGAGTGGCCTGACCGCTGTGCTGTCTACTATATTAGGCGGAGAGGAAGATGCGAAGCGAGAGTGTTAACTTGGCCCAAAATCTGTCATCTCTGGTAGGTGGGTTTTCTCCACTCCCCACACGATGAGTTTTGTGTGGAGGTCAATTAGTGTCGAATCTGGTTAAGAACAAGTGGAATGGCTTATTTGCTACGTGGGTCTTATAGAGCCCCACAGTGGATGTGTCATAATACCCATAAAACCTAGCGGTTAAACAGGGAAATGGTTCCAATCGTTTTTCCACCATTTCATTTTTCCCATGGGGTTTTAGAACCACTTAAGGTCTGTGTTTCGTGTAGGCTTGCCCTGGCGTGACGTTTTGATAACCATGTAAATCTCTCTCGGACAAGGTGACTTTTATCAATATATTACGCACTATTTACTCTCCGATTTGAAAAATGCTAATTAGCATAAAAGTGAATGACATCACTCAAGACTACAAATCCCTGCAATCTCCTGCACGTCCTCTCTAGCAGACCGCTTTGCTAACAGGTATTGTGTAAATTTAAAACTTGCACAAGACATTACACAGAATTGTCAATTATTTAATAAATGTAGCCAATTTATTCATTACTAAAGTTAACATTAGATAGCTAATCCAGATGATTTTACCTTTGCCTCGATTCGGCTGTCTCGTCCAGAGCGTGGCATTTGTTGGGGTTAAATGCGGAAGGGGCTTAGCTGGGGGGGGGGGAGTGTGGTAGAGTAAGGGGGTCAGGAGGACAAGGGGTTAGTTAGTGTAGGATTAGTATAGGAGGACAACGGGGTTAGTTAGTGTAGGATTAGTATAGGAGGACAAGGGGGTTAGTTAGTGTAGGATTAGTATAGGAGGACAAGGGGTTAGTCAGTGTAGGATTAGTATAGGAGGACAACGGGGTTAGTTAGTGTAGGATTAGTATAGGAGGACAAGGGGGTTAGTTAGTGTAGGATTAGTATAGGAGGACAAGGGGTTAGTCAGTGTAGGATTAGTATAGGAGGACAAGGGGGTTAGTTAGTGTAGGATTAGTATAGGAGGACAAGGGGGTTAGTTAGTGTAGGATTAGTATAGGAGGACAAGGGGGTTAGTTAGTGTAGGATTAGTATAGGAGGACAAGGGGGTTAGTTAGTGTAGGATTAGTATAGGAGGACAAGGGGGTTAGTTAGTGTAGGATTAGTATAGGAGGACAAGGGGGTTAGTTAGTGTAGGATTAGTATAGGAGGACAAGGGGGTTAGTTAGTGTAGGATTAGTATAGGAGGACAAGGGGGTTAGTTAGTGTAGGATTAGTATAGGAGGACAAGGGGGTTAGTTAGTGTAGGATTAGTATAGGAGGACAGTATTTAGTATTTCTTTAGTATCCCCAGTAGTTGTTGCCAAGGCAGCAGCTACTCTTCCTTGGGTCCCAACAGGAAGAGATGCTCTTCCGCCTCTACCCTCTCTTCCTTGGGTCCCAACAGGAAGAGATGCTCTTCCGCCTCCACCCTCCTCGTCTCCTGGGTGAAGATCTAGGATCAGCTTCCCCTCCTCCAATCCTAACCTTTAAGAAGGGTGGGGGATAGTAGCCTCACTAGCCTATAGGGTAGATTAAGGATTTACTCTTTACAGTGAGAAATGGGTTGTGGATATAGAGGCTATTTCCCAAATCTCTCCTTCCTCCCAAAGTGTGCACTTGTTCACTCCCACTTCACTGATTTTTGGAAGGAAATTATGACTGGCAGGGCTGGCCCTAGGCGTAAGTGACACAAGCTACCGCTTAGAGCCCCGCGGCCAGTTTTGGGAACTCAGTCGGGGTCTCAACATACCGTTGAGAGTTAGAATACTAGAATGCACAAGGTGCAATTTTGACATTTGGTTATGCTTTAGCAGTTTTTTTTCTTTTCTTGTTACAGTGGGGAGAACAAGTATTTGATACACTGCCGATTTTTGCAGGTTTTCCTACTTACAAAGCATGTAGAGGTCTGTAATTTTTATCATAGGTGCACTTCAACTGTGAGAGACGGAATCTAAAACAAAAATCCAGAAAATCACATTGTATGATTTTTAAGTAATTCATTTGCATTTTATTGCATGACATAATTATTTGATCACCTACCAACCAGTAAGAATTCCAGCTCTCACAGACCTGTTAGTTTTTCTTTAAGAAGCCCTCCTGTTCTCCACTCATTACCTGTATTAACTGCACCTGTTTGAACTCGTTACCTGTATAAAAGACACCTGTCCACACACTCAATCAAACAGACTCCAACCTCTCCACAATGGCCAAGACCAGAGAGCTGTGTAAGGACATCAGGGATAAAATTGTAGACCTGCACAAGGATGGGATGGGCTACAGGACAATAGGCAAGCAGCTTGGTGAGAAGGCAACAACTGTTGGCACAATTATTAGAAAATGGAAGAAGTTCAAGATGACGGTCAATCACCCTCGGTCTGGGGCTCCATGCAAGATCTCACCTCGTGGGGCATCAATGATCATGAGGAAGGTGAGGGATCAGCCCAGAACTACACGGCAGGACCTGGTCAATGACCTGAAGAGAGCTGGGACCACAGTCTCAAAGAAAACCATTAGTAACACACTACGCCGTCATGGATTAAAATCCTGCAGCGCACGCAAGGTCCCCCTGCTCAAGCCAGCGCATGTCCAGGCCCGTCTGAAGTTTGCCAATGACCATCTGGATGATCCAGAGGAGGAATGGGAGAAAGTCATGTGGTCTGATGAGACAAAAATAGAGCTTTTTGGTCTAAACTCCACTTGCCGTGTTTGGAGGAAGAAGAAGGATGAGTACAACCCCAAGAACACCATCCCAACCGTGAAGCATGGAGGTGGAAACATCATTCTTTGGGGATGCTTTTCTGTAAAGGGGACAGGACGACTGCACCGTATTGAGGGGAGGATGGATTGGGCCATGTATCGCGAGATCTTGGCCAACAACCTCCTTCCCTCAGTAAGAGCATTGAAGATGGGTCGTGGCTGGGTCTTCCAGCATGACAACGACCCGAAACACACAGCCAGGGCAACTAAGGAGTGGCTCCGTAAGAAGCATCTCAAGGTCCTGGAGTGGCCTAGCCAGTCTCCAGACCTGAACCCAATAGAAAATCTTTGGAGGGAGCTGAAAGTCCATATTGCCCAGCGACAGCCCCGAAACCTGAAGGATCTGGAGATGGTCTGTATGGAGGAGTGGGCCAGAATCCCTGCTGCAGTGTATGCAAACCTGTTCAAGACCTACAGGAAACGTATGATCTCTGTAATTGCAAACAAATGTTTCTGTACCAAATGTTAAGTTCTGCTTTTCTGATGTATCAAATACTTATGTCATGCAATAAAATGCAAATTAATTACTTAAAAATCATACAATGTGATTTTCTGGATTTTTGTTTTAGATTTCGTCTCTCACAGTTGAAGTGTACCTATGATAAAAATTACAGACCTCTACATGCTTTGTAAGTAGGAAAACCTGCAAAATCGGCAGTGTATCAAATACTTATTCTCCCCACTGTATGTCAATCACTGACAGTCACTCAATAAGCCCATGTCAGCTAACATATATATTTTTTGTTAGTCTAGCCAGCTATCTAAACTTGTGGTAATCATGGTCAAATTACCGAAACAGGCACGCAGAGCACGTGTCCAGGGGGCCCTGACCTCCAGGGGCCCCTGACCTCCAGGGGCCCTGACCTCCAGGGGCCCTGACCTCCAGGGTTCCCCAATGATTTTGTTAATCACTCTCACTCAGATATCACATTAACATGGCATAAGTCACGGCAGTGTAGAACTGCAGGAAATTCACTTAAAACTGCAAAAATAGGTCTGGTCCTGATGACTGGTATAAAACTCCCACTAGCGCATGCTTCAACCCATCCAATGCTTTTAACATGGGAAGTAGTGGGGCGAGTGCACACTTCATGAGAAGTTAGGGCAGGAGGGGGGACAGGGAAATAGAGTTTAGGATACAAGGCCCCTCTTTGTGCAGGTCTGGCCAAGGCATCTGGTAGTGATCAAAATGGCTGCCTCGAGAGAATACGGTCGAACTCCTACACAGTACTCAGGTCAGAACAACACACTGCTTTACAGAGGAGGACAGTGATGCTCCAATAGGTTGGGTGTTATAGCGCAGGGTTGGGCCCTACTGTTATGGACAGGAGGTATATTCTACTGCACTACTTGGTCATGTGAATGCTACTACATGGGTTCGATTCCATGGGGGGCCAGTATGAAAAATAAATACAAATAATAATGTATGCACTCGCTCTTAGGGGTGTAACGATCCATCTACTACATCGATGTATCGATTTATATTCCTATGATCCAACTACATCGATCTGTGCTCGGCGAGTTGGCCTTTTGGACAACATATATCAATCTAACATCGTTTTAAAATGTAATAAATCGATTGTATCGATACTAGGAAATAACCCATTGGATTTAAGCACGTCAGACTTTATATGGATGTTTTTTCTTAGCACTTTTAATGATAAAGGCTTTAAACATTACTCGATTCAGTCTGCCTATCCGTGACGTCATCGCCCCGCGCCAGCAGTAGCGCAAAGGCGCAAAGACAACAAAACATAGCATGGCGGACGACAGAGGAGAAGCCGACGAGCGAGAAATTATCAAGCCACCATTGCGGTCCTTACAAGAAACAGGAATCTAGGAAACTTCACCTGCACTGTCCAGTATCCAGGTATTTATTTCAGTCACACTGGTTTAATTTTTGGCTAAAAGGTTACTGAATCGATTTCAAGTCACTGAATCGTTTCGGATCGTATCGTTCTAAATGAACCAATATCGTCCTTGAATCGTATCGACAACCACGAATCGTGATACAAATCGAATCGTTGTTAAAACGAATCGTTACACCCCTACTCGCTCTGGATAAGAGCGTCTGCTAAATGACTAAAATGTAATGTCATGTACATGCTAACTAACCCTGCCCCTTATGAGTGGGACCCAGAGTTATCCTTGTCCATGAAGGGCCAGAGTTATCCCCATCCATGAAGGGCCCAGAGTTATCCCCATCCATGAAGGGCCCAGAGTTATCCCCGTCCATGAAGGACCCAGAGTTATCCCCGTCCATGAAGGGCCCAGAGTTATCCCTGTCCATGAAGGGCCCAGAGTTATCCCTGTCCATGAATGACCCAGAGTTATCCCTGTCCATGAAGGACCCAGAGTTATCCCTTTTCATGAATGACACAAAGTTATCCCTGTCCATGTAGGATCCAGAGTTATCCCTGTCCATGAAGTACCCAGAGTTATCCCTGTCCATGAAGGGCCCAGAGTGTTTACTGGTCAGATCAGGTGGTCAAGTTGCCGCCAGTCGACAGACAGCAGTCTGATGGCGTCACCTTATAATGTCATATTAAACCTAGACACTAGGGGGCAGTCTGCTCTCACAGAAGGTTGTGGAGAAGAAACATCAGAAGCGATTCCTAAGCAACCAACAGTGTTTTGTCCTCTCGTTTTACCCTTGAATTGAATTGGCAGCCAACCTGAACTACATGATGTCTTGGTTTTACAGTCTGTTACAATGCAATACAGCAACAATATCATCTGAACCAACAGGAGTACTATGCCCTTTCCATGGTTTTATACAATCATTCAAGACCATCAGACAAAAGTCTGGGCTCATTGCTCAGGCCAGTGATGTATATATTAAACACGTGGATATATATGTGTATGGCTCATGCTCATACCACTTGTAGAAATGAACAAACTATTCCATGGGTCGACACATAGTGAAAGTCTATCTATGAATGGATTTGGGATATTTCTACCCTTTTATTTGTTTGTGAATAATTTGCTTTCACCATCAAGTACCACGTGTGTCTGTATGTGTGTCTTTGTGTGTGTGTGTGTCTTTGTGTGTATGTGTGTGTGTGTGTGTTTGTCTGTGTGTGTGTGTGTGTGTGTGTCTTTGTGTGTATGTGTGTGTGTGTGTTTGTGTGTGTGTCTTTGTGTGTGTGTATGTGTGTGTGTGTGCATTAACACCTGACCTCTTCTTGTACCTATCTCCCTCTCTCTCCATACATCCCTCCCTCTCTCTGCCTCCCTCCACCCCTCCCTCCCTCCCTCCACCCCTCTGTCCCTCCTGCTCTCTTTGTCTGTGTGATAGCAGCCTGAAGCACCCAGCAGTCTACAACTCGATGATGTAATCCAGTAGGTCTATACTGCAGTCCCGTAGGTGGCCATAGATGGCAGTGTTGTCCCCCTGAATCCCCTTCAGACGAACCCTAACCCAGTTCCCTACTTTCCCTGGCTCACACACAGACACTAAGTTCATAGAAAGTCACTGTTGTTATCTATCTTTGTTGTTCTTCTTTGTTTCGTTTGTTTGTTTGTTCTGTTATTTTGACAGACAGGCTTATTTGCATTTATACAACGGGTGGGTCTAATCCTGAATGCTGATTGGTTAAAACCACATCTAGACATTGTCTTATTTGCATATGAAAACCACAGGAGTGAATATAGAATCAGATCAGAACACAGCATATCTTCCTACCTCAGCATGGGTATAAGATCAATCAAATGTCATTTCTATAGACAACACAGGATCCATCAATACCTTATCTTCTCATCTTTAGGTCCAAGATACATGATCTGATCGTCATCTCAAACAGATTGTCCTCGGTTCAGCTGCAGCGTGTGTCTGTTGTATGAGCGCGTGTACTGTATGTGGAAGGTCGGCGGAAGTATATCTAAAGTCTGATGGATCGCACTCCTATCTCGCGATGTGTGTGTATCTGGCTGTGTGTGTGTGTGTGTGTTCACTGTTTCATTCACACAAAAAATAAAAAATGTTCTAGAGTGTCACTGGCTCTCTCTCTCTCTCTCTCTCTCTCTCTCTCTGTCTCTCTCTCTCTCTCTCTCTCTGTCTCTCTCTCTCTCTCTGTCTCTCTCTCTCTCTCTATCTCTCTCTCTCTCTCTCTCTCTCTCTGTCTCTCTCTCTCTCTCTCTCTCTCTCTCTCTCTCTCTCAATTCAATTCAATTCAATTCAATTCAATTTAAAGGCTTTATTGTCATGGTAAACATATGTTAACATTGCCAAAGCAAGTGAAGTAGATAGTAAACAAAAGTGAAATAAACAATAAATATTAACAGTAAACATTTACACTCAGAAGTTTCAAAAGAATAAAGACATTTCAAATGTCATATTATGTATATATACAGTGTTGTAACAATGTACAAATAGTTAAAGTACAAATGGGAAAATAAATAAACATAAATGTGGGTTGTATTTACAATGGTGTTTGTTCTTCACTGGTTGCCCTTTTCTTGTGGCAACAGGTCACAAATCTTGCAGCTGTGATGGCACACTGTGGTTTTTCACCCAGTAGATAAGGGAGTTGTTTGTTTTCGAATTCTTTGTGGCTAATATGGTCATACATTTGGCAGGAGGTTAGGAAGTGCAGCTCAGTTTCCACCTCATTTTGTGGGCAGTGTGCACATAGCCTGTCTTCTCTTGAGAGCCAGGTCTGCCTACGGCGGCCTTTCTCAATAGCAAGGCTATGCTCACTGAGTCTGTACATAGTCAAAGCTTTCCTTAAGTTTGGGTCAGTCACAGTGGTCAGGTATTCTGCCACTGTGTACTCTCTGTTTAGGGCCAAATAGCATTCTAGTTTGCTCTGTTTTTCTTTTCTTTTTTTCCAATGTGTCAAGTAATTCTCTTTTTGTTTTCTCATGATTTGGTTGGGTCTAATTGTGTTGCTGTTGTTGTTGTTGTCGTCCTGGGGCTCTGTGGGGTCTGTTTGTGTTCGTGAACAGAGCCCCAGGACCAGCTTACTTAGGGGACTCTTCTCCAAGTTCATCTCTCTGTAGGTGATGGCTTTGTTATGGAAGGTTTGGGAATCGCTTCCTTTTAAGTGGTTATAGAATTTAACGGCTCTTTTCTGGATTTTGATAATTAGCGGGTATTGTCCTAATTCTGCTCTGCATGCATTATTTGGTGTTGTACGTTGTACATGGAGGATGTTTTTGCAGAATTCTGCATGCAGAGTCTCAATTTGGTGTTTGTCCCATTTTGTGAATTCTTGGTTGGTGAGCGGACCCCAGACCTCACAACCATAAAGGGCAATGGGTTCTATAACTGATTCAAGTATTTTTAGCCAGATCCTAATTGGTATGTCAAATTTTATGTTCCTTTTGATGGCATAGAAGGCCCTTCTTGCCTTGTCTCTCAGATCGTTCACAGCTTTGTGGAAGTTACCTGTGGCGCTGATGTTTAGGCCGAGGTATGTATAGTTTTTTGTGTGCTCTAGGGCAACGGTGTCTAGATGGAATTTGTATTTGTGGTCCTGGCAACTGGACCTTTTTTGGAACACCATTATTTTTGTCTTACTGAGATTTACTGTCAGGGCCCAGGTCTGACAGAATCTGTGCAGAAGATCTAGGTGCTGCTGTAGGCCCTCCTCTGTTGGTGACAGAAGCACCAGATCATCAGCAAACAGAAGACATTTGACTTCAGATTCTAGTAGGGTGAGGCCGGGTGCTGCAGACTGTTCTAGTGCCCTCGCCAATTCGTTGATATATATGTTGAAGAGGGTGGGGCTTAAACTGCATCCCTGTCTCACCCCACGGCCCTGTGGAAAGAAATGTGTGTGTTTTTTGCCAATTTTAACCGCACACTTGTTGTTTGTGTACATGGATTTTATAATGTTGTATGTTTTTCCCCCAACCCCACTTTCCATCAATTTGTATAGCAGACCCTCATGCCAAATTGAGTCAAAAGCTTTTTTGAAATCAACAAAGCATGAGAAGACTTTGCCTTTGTTTTGGTTTGTTTGTTTGTTAATTAGGGTGTGCAGGGTGAATACGTGGTCTGTCGTACGGTAATTTGGTAAAAAGCCAATTTGACATTTGCTCAGTACATTGTTTTCACTGAGGAAATGAACTAGTCTGCTGTTAATGATAATGCAGAGGATTTTCCCAAGGTTGCTGTTGACGCATATCCCACGGTAGTTATTGGGGTCAAATTTGTCTCCACTTTTGGGGATTGGGGTGATTAGTCCTTGGTTCCAAATATTGGGGAAGATGCCAGAGCTAAGGATGATGTTGAATAGTTTAAGTATAGCTAATTGAAATTTGTGGTCTGTATATTTTATCATTTCATTGAGGATACCATTAACACCACAGGACTTTTTGGGTTGGAGGGTTTGTATTTTGTCCTGTAGTTCATTCAATGTAGTTGGAGAATCCAGTGGGTTCTGGTAGTCCTTAATAGTTGATTCTAAGATTTGCATTTGATCATGTATATTTTTTTGCTGTTTGTTCTCTGTTATAGGGCCAAAAAGATTGGAGAAGTTGTTTACCCATACATCTTCGTTTTGGATAGATAGCTCTTCGTGTTGTTGTTAGTTTAGTGTTTTCCAATTTTCCCGGAAGTGGTTAGAGTCTATGGATTCTTCAATTACATTGAGCTGATTTCTGACATGCTGTTCCTTCTTTTTCCGTAGTGCATTTCTGTATTGTTTTAGTGATTCACCATAGTGAAGGCGTAGGCTCAGGTTTTCTGGGTCTCTATGTTTTTGGTTGGATAGGTTTCTCAATTTCTTTCTTAGGTTTTTGCATTCTTCATCAAACCATTCATCACTGTTATTACTTTTCTTTGGTTTTCTGTTAGAGATTTTTAGATTTGATAGGGAAGCTGAGAGGTCAAATATACTGTTTAGGTTTTCTACTGCCAAGTTTACACCTTCACTATTACAGTGGAACGTTTTGTCCAGGAAGTTGTCTAGAATGGATTTAATTTGTTGTTTCCTAATTGTTTTTTGGTAGGTTTCAACACTACTTTCCTTCCATCTATAGCATTTCTTAATATTCTCTTTATCTCTCTCTCTCTCTCTCTCTCTCTCTCTCTCTCTGTCACGATCGTCTGAAGGAGGAGACCAATGCGCAGCGTTGCGAGTGAACATGATGACTTTATTAACTTAAAGCAACCACGAAGAAAACAACAAATGACGATACGTGAAGTTCTAAACTGAAATACGACTAACAGCAACAAAGAAACAATAACCCACAACACAAAGGAGAAAACATACAGAATATATATGGCTCCCAATCAGAGATAACGAGCCGACAGCTGACACTCGTTACCTCCGATTGGGAGTCATCGACCAATCACCACATGACACAAACAAAATGAAACTCACCCATCCCCAAAAGCACCAAATGAAATACACCCAAACACATGAAAATGAACAACCCTGGCTCAATATAAACGTCCATAGAGCCAGAGTGTCACAGTACCCCCCCCTAAAGGTGCGAACTCCGGGCGCACCAACATCAGGACTAGGGGAGGGTCTGGGTGGGCGTCTGTCCATGGTGGCGGCTCTGGCCCCGGTCGTGATCCCCACCCCACCACAGTCACAACCTGCTTCGGTAGCCTCCTCCTAATGACCACCCTCCACCTAACCCCACCTGGACTAAGGGGCAACCCCGGACTAAGGGGCAGCATCGGCCTAAGGGGCAGCACCGGGATAAGGGGCAGCACCGGGATAAGGGGCAGCACCGGGATAAGGGGCAGCACCGGGCTAAGGGACAGCACCGGACTAAGGGGCAGCACCGGACTACGGGGCAGTACCGGACTAAAGGGCAGTACAGGACTAAGGGGCAGCACCGGGCTAAGGGGCAGTACCGGACTCAGGGGCAGCACCGGACTAAGGGGCAGCACCGGACTAAGGGGCAGCACCGGACTAAGGGGCAGCACCGGGCTAAGGGGCAGTACCTGACTAGATGGCGGATCCTGGCTGGCTGGCTCTGGCGGATCCTGGCGGGACGGCTCTGGCGGATCCTGGCGAGACGGCTCTGGCGGATCCTGGCGGGACGGCTCTGGCGGATCCAGGCTGGACGGCTCTGGCGGATCCTGGCGGGACGGCTCTGGCGGATCCTGGCTGGACGGCTCTGGCGGATCCTGGCTGGACGGCTCTGGCGGATCCTGGCTGGACGGCTCTGGCGGATCCTGGCTGGACGGCTCTGGCAGATCCTGGCTGGACAGCTCTGGCGGATCCTGGCTGGACAGCTCTGGCGGATCCTGGCTGGACGGCTCTGGCGGATCCTGGCTGGACGGCTCTGGCGGATCCTGGCTGGCTGACGGATCTGGCGGATCCTGGCGGGCTGACGGATCTGGCTGCTCATGGCTGGCTGACGGATCTGGCTGCTCATGGCTGGCTGACGGATCTGGCTGCTCATGGCTGGCTGACGGATCTGGCTGCTCATGGCTGGCTGACGGATCTGGCTGCTCATGGCTGGCTGACGGGTCTGGCTGCTCATGGCTGGCTGACGGATCTGGCTGCTCATGGCTGGCTGACGGATCTGGCTGCTCATGGCTGGCTGACGGGTCTGGCTGCTCATGGCTGGCTGACGGATCTGGCTGCTCATGGCTGGCTGACGGATCTGGCTGCTCATGGCTGGCTGACAGATCTGGCTGCTCATGGCTGGCTGACGGGTCTGGCTGCTCATGGCTGGCTGACGGATCTGGCTGCTCATGGCTGGCTGACGGGTCTGGCTGCTCATGGCTGGCTGACGGGTCTGGCTGCTCATGGCTGGCTGACAGATCTGGCTGCTCATGGCTGGCTGACGGGTCTGGCTGCTCATGGCTGGCTGACGGATCTGGCTGCTCATGGCTGGCTGACGGGTCTGGCTGCTCATGGCTGGCTGACGGGTCTGGCTGCTCATGGCTGGTTGACAGATCTGGCTGCTCATGGCTGGCTGATGGTGCTGGCTGGGAGGCTGGCGGTGGAGGCGGACCCCAGCCTCGGATTGCAGTCATCACCTCCAGCAGGGCGGCTCCCATCTGCAGGAGCTGCTCTTTCTGGTTCCGAACCTGAGCTTCCAGTCTGATATGGGCTGCGTCGGCTCCTGCTGATTCCATAGCAGGTGTATGATTCTGTCTGGCGGAAGGCTCTAGCGGCTCCTGTCTGGCGGAAGGCACTAGCGGCTCCGATCTGGCGGACGGCTCTGAAGGCTCATGGCAGACGGGCGGCTTTGCAGGCTCAGTACAGACGGGCGGCTTAGTCAGCGCTTGACAGACGGGCAGTTCAGACGCCATAGGGCCGACAGGCAGTTCAGGCGCCGTTGGGCAGACGGCCAGTTCAGGCGCCGTTGGTCAGACGGCAGACTCTGGCCGACTGGTGACGCACCCCGTAGGATTCGTGCGTGGAGCAGGAACAGGCCGGGCTGGGCTGGCGACGCGCACCTTATCCCTGGTGCGAGTGGCCGGAACAGGCCGGGCCGGGCTGGCGACGCACATCGTGGACCTGGTGCGTGGAGTAGGAACAGACCGGTCCGTACCGGGAACACCCACCACTGGCCTTAACTGGGGATCAAGAACGGACCGGACCAGACTGGGAACACACTTCAGTCTCTCATGCCGTGCCACAACAACTTCCCTCCCTCTACTCGCCAATGGCTCCCGTAATCCGATAGCCTTCTCTCCAGCTCTACCTGTGGCAGCCTCCTGCTGCCCAGGCGCCCAAGCCATGTGCCCCCCCAAAAAAATTTTTTGGGGAGTAACCACGGGCTTCCAGCCTCGACTCCGCGCTTCCTCTTCATACCACCTCCTCTCGGCTGCAGCTGCCTCCAGCTCTTCACGAGGGCGGTGATATTCCTCCTCATACCACCTCCTCTCGGCTGCAGCTGCCTCCAGCTCTTCACGAGGGCGGTGATATTCCTCCGGTTGTGCCCAAGGACCCTTTCCAGCCCGAATCTCCTCCCATGTCCAAAAGTCCTTAGGAGGCTTCCATAAATCCTGCGTAGGTAGGTCCTGTTGCCGCTTGTTACGCCGCTTGGTCCTCTTGTGGTGGGTTATTCTGTCACGATCGTCTGAAGGAGGAGACCAATGCGCAGCGTTGCGAGTGAACATGATGACTTTATTAACTTAAAGCAACCACGAAGAAAACAACAAATGACGATACGTGAAGTTCTAAACTGAAATACGACTAACAGCAACAAAGAAACAATAACCCACAACACAAAGGAGAAAACATACAGAATATATATGGCTCCCAATCAGAGATAACGAGCCGACAGCTGACACTCGTTACCTCCGATTGGGAGTCATCGACCAATCACCACATGACACAAACAAAATGAAACTCACCCATCCCCAAAAGCACCAAATGAAATACACCCAAACACATGAAAATGAACAACCCTGGCTCAATATAAACGTCCATAGAGCCAGAGTGTCACACTCTCTCTCTTTCCCTCTCTCTCCACTCGCTATCTCTCTTTCTCTCTACTCTCTACTCTCTATCTCACTCTCTGACTGCAGTAGTACCACTCTGCAGAGAACAGTGTTCCGTTTAGAGTACAGCGAACAGCACTCTCAATTGTGTCGAGTTTTCTGGGGCACCAGATCCTCTTTACAGAACTGAGTACATAACATCTGAGTACTTTAGGGGAGAACGTGACCAGGAAGTAATTGGAAAGTAAGTAATTGGTTGTTCATTTCACCCATCCATCCATTCAGTCATTAATCTATTAATTCACGCATCCATTAATTCACCAATACATCCATTAATTAATCCATTAATTCAGTCATTCATCCAACCATTAATTCAGTCATCCATCCATCCATCCATCCATCCATCCATCCAGTCATTCATCCATCCATTAATTCAGTCATCCATCCATCCATCCATCCATCCATCCATCCATCCATCCATCCATCCATCCATCCAGTCATTCATCCATCCATTCATTCAGTCATCCATCCATCCATTAATTCAGTCATCCATCCATCCATCCATCCATCCATCCATCCATCCATCCATCCATCCATCCATCCATCCATCCAGCCATCCATCCATCCATCCATCCATCCATTCATTCAGTCATTCATCCATCCATTCATTCATTCATTCATTCAGTCAGTCATCCATCCATTCATTAATTCAGTCATCCATCCATCCATCCATCCATCCATCCATCCATCCATTCAGTCATCCATCCATCCATTAATTCAGTCATCCATCCATCCATCCATCCATCCATCCATTCATTCAGTCAGTCATCCATCCATTCATTAATTCAGTCATCCATCCATCCATCCATTCAGTCATCCATCCATCCCAGCAGCACTGCAGTTCTTGACAAAAAACGGTGTGTCTGGCACCTACTATCATACCCCGTTCAAAGGCAATAAAATGTTTTGTCTTGCCAATTCACACTCTGAATGGCACACACACACAATTGTTTCATAGCTTAAAAATCCTTCTTTAACCTGTCTCTTCCCCTTCATCTACACTGATTGAAGTGGATTTAATAGTTGACATCAATAAGTGATTATAGCTTTCACCTTGATTCACCTGGTCAGTCTATCTCAAGGAAAGAGCAGGTGTTCCTAATATTTTGTACACTTAGTATATTTACCTAGTCAAAACAAGGCCACAGCCCAATCCATAGGCCTATACCCTTTACCCAATAGAAACACAGGCCAGTTATGGTCATTTGTATACGATTTGCATAGAGTCCCCTGTGACTGTTTGGAATGTCAGGAGGCCAAATGAACCAGTGTTCCGTTTTACCGTTCACATTTGTATATCTGATTTGCATATGAGTGACTTAACAAGGGTTACTTAGCCGGATGACCCTAACAAACTGGTTTACTCTGCCACAGAGAAGGCAGATAGCGAGAACGGTTCATTGCATTAAGGAAACGGCAGTTTGACTAAGGAGGGAGAGTTTGGATGGGATTATTAAAAGGGAGACGCAAGCTGTTGGCAATCAAAGATGCTTTTGTGTGTGTGTTTATGTGTGTGTCTGTGTACACATGTAGAATTTTGATAACTAAAAGATAGATTGGAGTCTTCATTGTCATGTGTTTACATCAATAGCCATTTGTTTTCCAAACAGTTTTTCAGCGATTTGTATTTTCTTATATTGCGATATGCATTGCTGGGTCTCTCTGCTTTTCACTGAGAGTTGCAACTTAACAATCATCTATTTGGTATTTCAGGCACCCGTTGCATCCAACTGTAGGTTATGCGACTTAAAACAATCCACAGTAACAAAAATAAAAAAATGAAACTAATGATCCTCTGTGGCCAAACCATGCTTTCTGGTGTGGTAGCCTATTTTGAATAATTTCATTTATTTCTCCATAGACAGGAGTAAGCTAATTAGGCTATATCATTTTGGAAATTTAATTCAATTTATTTTAGGGAAAGCTTCCCCAGCCTTATGGACATGCCGCTTTATACCTTTCAATGTGGCATAAACACAACCAGTCATGATGTTTTCATCTGATTGTCAGACAATAGGTGCTCCAGTAGGCTCCCCCGCGCACATTCATCCACTCACAAAAATAATGTCAGCATCCAAACCCCCAACAAGGGCACTGTGCAGCCGCAGTTTGATGAAAGGAAAGAGACATCCGTTACAAAAGCACCTCCGTGTAAAGTAATGACATTCTGAGATTGTCATTGTCCACACATGCCTCGGCCTCAGCCGTTTATCTCTGCCTAGACTGTGAGCGTCTCGGCCACTCATCTCCGCCTTGACAAAATGTAAGTGTTTTCCTCAAACCACAATGCAATTTGGACCGTATACAACCCGGTTTCCAGTCAATTAATTGTGACAGGCTCATGTTTTACCGGTACGGCGTACTGGACCACAGACCCTGTCTCCTTTAGCAGAGTCAGCCATAGCTGGGCCCGGACCACAGACCCTGTCTCCTTTAGCAGAGTCAGCCATAGCTGGGCCCGGACCACAGACCCTGTCTCCTTTAGCAGAGTCAGCCATAGCTGGGCCCGGACCACAGAACCTGTCTCCTTTAGCAGAGTCAGCCATAGCTGGGCCCGGACCACAGACCCTGTCTCCTTTAGCAGAGTCAGCCATAGCTGGGCCCGGACCACAGACCCTGTCTCCTTTAGCAGAGTCAGCCATAGCTGGGCCCGGACCACAGACCCTGTCTCCTTTAGCAGAGTCAGCCATAGCTGGGCCCGGACCACAGACCCTGTCTCCTTTAGCAGAGTCAGCCATAGCTGGGCCCGGACCACAGACCCTGTCTCCTTTAGCAGAGTCAGCATTAGCTGGGCCCGGACCACAGACCCTGTCTCCTTTAGCAGAGTCAGCCATAGCTGGGCCCAGACCACAGACCCAAAACAAGAACCCTAGCCATAGTAGGGCCATTGTGGAAGCCTTGAGAAAAGACATTGGGTTTGCTCATTAGTAGGTCTCAAGAAAGCTTTAAAAAGTCTCAGACAAAATAGGCCCAATCCAGAGTCAACTATAGCTAGGTCCACTCAGTCCCAAACCCACTCAAGGACCCTAGCCGTATGCCCCTGTAGAAGCCTTGGGAAGACATATTGGTTGTGTTTACTTTGGGTATGTCTAGACAAATCTTCAAAAGGTCTCAGACAGTTTAGGACCTCCAGAACAGCAAGGGGAGGTGATAGAAATATGAAATGTTTGATCTCTCCTCCATCAAATAAAATCGAATCAGTTTTTATTTATTGGAGAAAGTAAGTCAGAGGTCAGGATTCAATCACTGCAGCAAGTGGTTTCTCCCCACTGAGCCTTTCAAGTGTGATTGAGTTGACAGCTGTGTCCTTGGAGAAAGGACTCTAGTGATGTAGAAACAGTCCCTATGACATGGGCCAGATTACTTCCCAGCCAGGTTCACCATCAGCATTCCCTGAGCGATGTGTGTCTGTCTGTCGTTAGTCACTTATACCAGAGTTGGTACAGGGGTATCCATCTCTGTGTCTGATCCCAGTAGTTCATGTCTATTACAAAAGTTGCCACAGACTGTCCAGTGTCTAAGGATTAGAGTGACCAGGTCACTTCTTCAATGTTCTCTGACCCATAAAGTCAGCTTGACCTCCCCTTCTTCTTCTCCATCTTCATCTCCATCTTCATCTTCATCATGCGCTCTCTCTCTCTCTCTCTCTCTCTCTCTCTCTCTCTCTCTCTCTCTCTCTCGCTCTCTCATCTTCTCTCTCTCTCTCTCTCTGTCTCTCTCTCTGTCTCTCTCTCTTCTCTCTCTTCTCCTCTCTCTCTCTCTCCTCTCTCTCTCTCGCTCTCTCTCT
>NC_139994.1:2850249-2875249 GCF_964263955.1 Coregonus lavaretus
ATGGCACTCTGTGGTTTTTCACCCAGTAGATAAGAGAGATAATGAAAATTGGGTTTGTTTTCAAATTCTTTGTGGATCTCTGTAATCTGAGGGAAATATGAGTCTCTAATAGGGTCATACACCTCATTTTGTGGGCAGTGTGCACATAGCCTGTCTTCTCTTGAGAGCCAGGTCTGCCTACGGCGGCCTTTCTCAATTGCAAGGCGATGCTAACTGAGTCTGTACATAGTCAAATCTTTCCTTAAGTTTGGGTCAGTCACAGAGGTCAGGTATTCTGCCACTGTGTACTCTCTGTTTAGGGCCAAATAGCGTTCTACTTTGCTCAGTTTCTTTGTTAATTATTTCCAATGTGTCAAGTAATTATATGTTTGTTTTCTCATTATTTGGTTGGGTCTAATTGTGTTGTTGTCCTGGGGCTCTATGAGGTTTGTTTGTGTTCGTGAACAGAGGCCCAGGACCAGCTTACTTATTGGACTATTCTCCAAGTTCATCTCTTTGTAGGTGATGGCTTTGTTATGGAAGGTTTGGAATCGCTTCCTTTTAAGTGGTTATAGAATTTAACGGCTCTTTTCTGGATTTGGATAATTAGCGGGTATCGGCCTAATTCTGCTCTGCATGCATTATTTTGTGTTTTTCGTTGTACACGGAGGATATTTTTGCAAAATTCTGCATGCAGAGTCTCAATTTGGTGTTTTCTTCCCATTTTGTGAATTCTTGGTTGGTGAGCGGACCCCAGACCTCACAACCATTAAGGGTAAGGGGTTCTATAACTGATTCAAGTATTTTTAGCCAGATCCTAATTGGTATGTCGAATTTTATGTTCCTTTTGATGGCATAGAAGGCCTGTCTTGCCTTGTCTCTCAGATCGTTCACAGCTTTGTGGAAGTTACCTGTGGCGCTGATGTTTAGACCGAGGTATGTATAGTTTTTTGTGTGCTCTAGGGCAACGGTGTCTAGATGGAATTTGTATTTGTGGTCCTGGCAAATTGACATTTTTAGGAACACAATTATTTTTGTCTTACTGACAATTATTGTCAGGGCCCAGGTCTGACAGAATCAGTGCAGAAGATCTAGGTGCTGCTGTAGGCCCTCCTTGGTTGGTGACAGAAGCACCAGATCATCAGCAAACAGTAGACATTTGACTTCAGAGTTTAGTAGGGTGAGGCCGGGTGCTGCAGACTGTTCTAGTGCCCTCGCTAATTCATTGATAGATATGTTGAAGAGGGTGGGGCTCAAGCTGCATCCCTGTGTTACCCCACGGCCCTGTGGAAAGAAATGTGTGTGTTTTTTTTGCCAATTTTAACCGCAAACTTGTTGTTTGTGTACATGGATTTTATAATGTCGATTGTTTTTCCAAACCCCACTTTCCATCAATTTGTATAGCAGACCCTCATGCCAAATTGAGTCAAAAGCTTTTTTGAAATCAACAAAGCATGAGAAGACTTTGAAAGCTTGAAAAGATTGGAGATCTGGTTTACCCATATATCTCAGATTTGGATAGATAGCTCTTCGTGTTGTTGTTTGTTTAGTGTTTTCCAATATTCCCAGATGTGGTTAGAGTCAATGGATTCTTCAATTACATTGAGCTGATTTCTGACATGCTGTTCCTTCTTTTTCCGTAGTGTATTTCTGTATTGTTTTAGTGATTCACCATAGTGAAGGAGTAGGCTCAGGTTTTCTAGGTCTCTATGTTTTTAGTTGGATAGGTTTCTCAATTTCATTCTTAAGTTTTTGCATTCTTCATCAAACAATTTGTCACTGTTGTTACTTTTCTTCCGTTTTCTGTTAGAGATTTTTTGATTTGATAGGGAAGCTGAGAGGACAAATATACAGTTTAGGTTTTCTACTGCCAAGTTTACACCTTCACTATTACAGTGGAACGTTTTGTCCAGGAAGTTGTCTAAAAGGGATTGAATTTGTTGTAGCCTAATTGTTTTTTGGTAGGTTTTGACAATACTTTCCTTCCATCTATAGCATTTCTTAATATTATTCAGTTCCTTTGGCTTTGATGCATCATGATTGAGTATTGCTCTGTTCAAGTAGACTGTGAATTTGCTGTGGTTTGATAGGGGTGTCAGTGGGCTGACTGTGAATGCTCTGAGAGACTCTGGGTTGAGGTCGGTGATAAAGTAGTCTACAGTACTACTGCCAGGAGATGAGCTATAGGTGTACCTACCATAGGGGTCCCCTCGAAGCCTACCATTGACTATGTACATACCTAGTGTGCGACAGAGCTGCAGGAGTCGTGACCCATTTTTGTTGGTTATGTTGTTGTAGTTGTGCCTAGGGGGGCATATGGGGGAGGGAATGCTGTCACCTCCAGGTAGGTGTTTGTCCCCCTGTGTGCTGAGGGTGTCAGGTTCTTGTACAGTTCTGGCATTTAGGTTGCCACAGACTAGTACATGTCCCTGGGTCTGGAAATGATTGATTTCCTCCTCCAGGATGGAGAAGCTGTCTTCATTAAAGTATGGGGATTCTAGTGGGGGGGATATAGGTAGCACACAGGAGGAAATTTTTCTCTGTTGAGATAATTTCCTTTTGAATTTCTAGCCAAATGTAAAATGTTCCTGTTTTGACTAATTTAATGGAGTGGGTTAGGTCTGCTTTATGCATACCCCCTGAGTCCCTTCCCTGTTTCATACCTGGTAGTTTGGTGGATGGGACTACCAGCTCTCTGTAACCTAGAGGGCAACCAGTGGGTCCGTCTCCTCTATACCTTGTTTCTTGTAGGATGACAATGTCTGTATTTCCGATTACTTTGGTGAAGTCCAGGTTCCTGCTCTTTAGGCCAAAGGCAGATGGCCTCAGGCCTTGGATATTCCAGGATGAAATAGTGAAGGCTTTACGTTCCATAAAGTGTCTAATGTTGTTGGTCGTGCGGTTTGACCTCAGGCCAGTAATTGTGAGCAGAGCCTGCTGAGCATCTGGTACATGCCATTGGCTTGGGCTAGTCTAAGAGATGGGGTTGGGACTGTTTTCCTGCCCTCTCTCTCTCTCTCTCTCTCTCTCTCTCTCTCTCTCTCTCTCTCTCTCTCTCTCTCTCTCTTTGTCCTTCTCTCTGGGCGTACCGGTTTGTGTCAAAAACTGCAACCCTGTTGGATATTTTTACGCTCAACAGTTTCCGGTGTGTATCAAGAATGGTCCACCACTCAAAGGACATCCAGCCAACTTGACATAACTGAGGGAAGCATTGGAGTCAACATGGGCCAGCATCCCTGTGTGTCACGTCTACCCCTATTCCCCTGCTCCGGCGCTCAATGTTGCCGGTATACTAACCACCGGTCCTGGCAACTCATCATTACGCACACCTTGCAACCCTCATTATGCACACCTGGCAACCCTCATTATGCACACCTGGCAACCCTCATTATGAACACCTGGCAACCCTCATTATGCACACCTGCGCCCCATCATGAGGCACACCTGGACTCCATCACTACCCTGATTACTCCCCCTTTATCTAGCACTCCCTAGCATCACTCTTCAGGCAGTAGTGGTTCTCTGTTAATGTCCAGACGCTGCGCTTGTTTTATATTGCGCTATGTTCTTTATGATTATTAAAATCACCACGTTACACCGTGGAACGTTACACTGTGGAACGCTTTCGACACCTTGTAGAGTCCATACCTCAATTAATTTGAGGCTGTACTGAGGGCAACTAAATATTAGGAAGGTGTTCTTAATGTTTTGTACACTCACTTTTCGAGGAGAGAAGCATCGATCAATCCTCTTGCTTGCTGAATGGCTATAAAATAGGCTACAGCTTTGGCAATGAATTGGCGGGGAAGTTTGAATGGCGAGAGAGATGTGTAGCCTAGCTCTGGTCTGATGTGATCTCATTGGCTAAATTGATACCTTGCTGCACTGAAGCATTGCAAACGTAAAAACCAGGCATAGAGAAATTAATTAATTAATTAACGAAACCACAGACCTGTCAGTGGCAGTGTCCCAGATAACAATTGATATTTATCAACAGCTTATTTTCGCATGTGGAAAGACGCACAAATGTAACCCGTTCCGAATAAATCATTGACGGATTGTGGCAGGACGATATTTTGCAATTGGTGTGAACGGAGTCATAATCAAGACTTCTGCTTGTATGCATTTTTTTCGCCCTTATTATTCGGACTTGGTGAGAAAGGGCCTTTAGTGAAAATAGGTATTTTACAACATTAAATCATGACAGGCGTGTTTGATTCTTATTGAAGAGATGGAGTCCAGACAGGATACTTTAGAAAACTTTCTGAATGGACATATAGACCTATAGAGAGAATCAGCGAACTCACACACGCACACCCTCGCAAAAACACCAGTCAATCAAAGCCACCAGCGTATGTCAGACACGAGCAAATATTTATCCTTTCCTTAAAACGTATTAAAAAACCTAGGCCTACCTTAGGCTTTGCTGAAAGTAGGCTATAAGATAATGAATTGGCAAAGACAGTATGAATGGGACAGCTGTGTGATAGTATGAAGATTAAATTGACAATCATTAAAATAGAAACAAATGCACGCAACATGTCCATAGCCTATTTATCAGTGTTGATTA
This sequence comes from Coregonus lavaretus, assembly GCF_964263955.1. Classification (NCBI taxonomy): domain Eukaryota; kingdom Metazoa; phylum Chordata; class Actinopteri; order Salmoniformes; family Salmonidae; genus Coregonus; species Coregonus lavaretus. The sequence goes on from NC_139994.1 coordinate 2,854,799, forward strand.
GTCTATAAATTAAGAAAAGATTCGGGATCAAATTATACAATGTTAGGTTGGTAAATGTTATATTTCAGTTTTATTTTTTATTTTAATTTGCTCAAATTTCTAGCAACCTGTTTTTGCTTTGTCATTATTGGGTATTGTGTGTAGATTGATGAGGGGGGAAAAACTAATCCATTTTAGAATAAGGCTGTAATGTAACAAAATGTAGAAAAAAGTCAAGGGGTCTGAATACTTTCCGAATGCACTGTATCTTTACACATATCTACCTCAATTACCTTGTACCCCTGCACATTGACTCGGTACTGGTACCCTGTCTATATAGCCATGTTATCCTTAATCATTGTGTACATATTCCTTGTGTTATTATTTTTCTATTATTTCTCTTCTCTGTGTTGTTGGGAAGGGCCTGTACAGTATGTAAGCATTTCACTGTTAGTCTACACCTGTTGTTTACAAAGCATGTGACAAATAAAATTGAACTTGATTTGACCCCAATAAGCATCTGAATAGTTACCTCAGTGTACAGCTCAATAAACACACTAGGCGTTTTGTTATATTTCAGTCTCCTGTGATGTATATAAAGTGTAATATTGGGATGGAAACTTAAAATGTAACACATTTTATATCTGACAAGGTACAGGTGTCTTTTTTTTGTTAAACCCATAACCATGTGTATGAGGTGTATACTTTTGTTTCAAAGTAGATTTGTTTAAGATTACCAAGTACAGTGGCTTGTGAAAGTATTCACCCCCCTTGGCATTTTTTCTATTTTGTTGCCTTACAACCTGGAATTAAAATGTTTTTTTTGGGGCGGTTTGTATCATTTGATTTACCTACCACTTTGAAGATGCAAAATAATTTTTTTTTGTGAAACAAACAAGAAATAACACAAAAAACAGAGAACTTGAGCATGCATAACTATTCACCCCCCCAAAGTCAATACTTTGTAGAGCCACCTTTTGCAGCAATTACAGCTGCAAGTCTCTTGGGGTATGTCTCTATAAGCTTGGCACATCTAGCCACTGGGATTTTTGCCCATTCTTCAAGGCAAAACTGCTCCAGCTCCTTCAAGTTGGATGGGTTCCGCTGGTGTACAGCAATCTTTAAGTCATACCACAGATTCTCCATTGGATTGAGGTCTGGCTTTGACTAGGCCATTCCAAGACATTTAAATGTTTCTCCTTAAACCACTCGAGTCTTGCTTTAGCAGTATGCTTAGGGTCATTGTCCTGCTGGAAGTTGAACCTCCGTCCCAGTCTCAAATCTCTGGAAGACTGAAACAGGTTTCCCTCAAGAATTTCCCTGTATTTAGCGCCATCCATCATTCCTTCAATTCTGACCAGTTTCCCAGTCCTTGATTAAGAAAAACATCCCCACAGCGTGATGCTGCCACCACCATGCTTCACTGTGGGGATGGTGTTCTTGGGTGATGAGAGGTGTTGGGTTTGCGCAATACATAGCGTTTTCCTTGATGGCCAAAAAGCTAAATTTTAATCATCTGACCAGAGTACCTTCTTCCATATGTTTGGGGAGTCTCCCACATGCCCTTTGGCGAACACCAAACGTGTTTGCTTATTTCTTTAAGCAATGGCTTTTTTCTGGCCACTCTTCCGTAAAGCCCAGCTCTGTGGAGTGTACGGCTTAAAGTGGTCCTATGGACAGATACTCCAATCTCCACTGTGGAGCTTTGCAGCTCCTTCAGGGTTATCTTTTGTCTCTTTGTTGCCTCTCTGATTAATGCCCTCCTTGCCAGGTCCGTGAGTTTTGGTGGGTGGCCCTCTCTTGGCAGGTTTGTTGTGGTGCCATATTCTTTCCATTTTTTAATAATGGATTTAATGGTGCTCCGTGGGATGTTCAAAGTTTCTGATATTTTTTTATAACCCAACCCTGATCTGTACCTCTCCACAACTTTGTCCCTGACCTGTTTGAAGAGCTCCTTGGTCTTCATGGTGCCGCTTGCTTGGTGGTGCCCCTTGCTTAGTGGTGTTGCAGACTCTGGGGCCTTTCAGAACAGGTGCATATATACTAAGATCATGTGACAGATCATGTGACACTTAGATTGCACAAAGGTGGACTTTATTTAACTTACTATGTGACTTCTGAAGGTAATTGTTGCACCAGATCTTATTTATGTGCTTCATATCAAAGGGGGTGAATACATATGCACGCACCACTTTTCCGTTATTTATTTTTTTCAATTCACTTCACCAATTTGGACTATTTTGTGTATGTCCATTACATGAAATCCAAATAAAAATCAATTTAAATTACAGGTTGTAATGCAACAAAATAGGAAAAACGCCAAGGGGGATGAATACTTTTGCAAGGCACTGTATGGTCTGATTTGCCAAATGGAGAGCGAGGGAGAGCTTTGTATGCGTCTCTGTGTAAAAGTAAAGGTGATCTATAGTTTTTTCACCCCTAGTTGCACAGGTGACATGCTCATAGAAATCAGGTAAAACGGATTTCCACTTTCCTGCATTTTTCTGCATTAAAATCAATCACCGGCCACTAGTAGTGCCGCCTCTGTGAGCATTTTTTTGTTTGCTTATGGCCCTATACATCTCTTTGAGTGCGGTCTTAGTTCCAGCATCGGTTTTAACAGCATACATACATTGTGATGATTGAATGGTATGTGAAACTTTCAGACAATGTTGTTTGTATAAAACACTCCAGACTACAAAGCCCTGGGGTTTTTGGCTATTTATTTTAAAGAGCGTTGCCGTGAGACACATACAAATAGAATCACTCTAATTCTATTTATATGGTGAGATGTTTGTCTTATGTATGGGCCTCCCGAGTGGCGCAGTGGTCTAAGGCACTGCATCGCAGTGCTAGCTGTGGCACTAGAGATCCTGGTTCGAATCCAGGCTCTGTCGCAGCCGGCCGCGACCGGGAGACCCATGGGGTGGCGCACAATTGTCCCAGGGTAGGGGAGGGAATGGCCGGCAGGGATGTAGCTCAGTTGGTAGAGCATGGCGTTTGCAACGCCAGGGTTGTGGGTTTGATTCCCACGGTGGGCCAGTATAAAAAATAATGTATGCACTCACTAACTGAAAGTCGCTCTGGATAAGAGTGTCTGCTAAATGTTTCAATCTTGAGTTTATTTTTTAAGGAAATGTATTTGCCAAAATGCGCACAAAAGGGAGGAAAATAATGTTATTTTAATTGAACTAAGTAGAACTAAATATAATTTAGGCTAGTAGAATTAAATAGAATACAAATGACTAGAATTGAGAAAGTACAGAGAGTTCCTGAAGCCTCCCCTCTACCAGATGAGTTAAATATGGAAACTGGAGACTCTCAGGGTATGTCCCACATGGCACCCTATTCCCTATATAGTGCACTACTTTTGACCAGGGCCCTATTCCCTATATAGTGCACTACTTTTGACCAGGGCCCATAGGGTTTTTGGGAATAGGGTGCCATTTGGGATGACGAGTCAGCATGCAGCATGCAGGTTCGAAGTCTCAGTGTGTGTGTGTGTGTGTGTGTGTGTGCATGTGCGTGCGTGCGTGTGCGTCTCCTCTCCTCTCAGTGTCACGAGTGACTAGAGTTCCTAGAAGGCCAGAAGGAACAGCAATATATAATTGTAATGGCCTGAACCGAGTGTGACCTCACTGTATTGGAAACATTATGTCCATTCTGACACGTGACAGGTTAACTGGCTGATGATCTGTCAAGGCACTGAACGGAAGTAGACGAGACCAAAAGTAGAACTATATATTTCTTTCTCTTTTCTATTTTCTTATCAATCCCTCGAACCTAAATTAGTTTAGAAAAGTTTCGTTCTGAACAGAACCATTATAATTTTTTCCGTTCTGTTCCACTGTTCCGACCAGCAAAATAAAGCTTGGAACCGGTTCGAATGTTTACTAACGCAATTAGTTTGCTAACTTAGTCTGTCTACATCTCCTCTTTCCAACTGTCGTCGGATACTCCAGCAGCGAGATGCTCGAGGGTGTAGAAAACTGTTGAGCATAAAAAATCCAACAGGGTTGCAGTTTTTGACACAAACTGGTACGCCCAGAGAGAAGGACAAAGAGAGAGAGAGAGAGAGAGAGAGAGAGAGAGAGAGAGAGAGAGAGAGAGAGAGAGAGAGAGAGAGAAGAGAGAGAGAGAGAGAGAGAGAGAGAGAGAGAGAGAGAGAGGAACTGAATAATATTTAAAAATCACATGATGTGTGGACTTCCTTTTATACAATGCACGTTTTCATTTCTTGTTAGTAAATAAATACATATTTTAAAACAGGTTGGATGTGTTGGACTATTCATTAATTATTCAACAGCAGTTGACAAGGTTGTTCTGGCTCTTAGGCTTATAATGCGCTAATGTTGTGTCAAATGGACAATGCGCATGGACAATGCACCAATCCTATCCAACCTGACATGGTATAATTTGATCCGGAAATCTTTTCTTAATTTATAGACTAATCAGCATTTGTTTCTATTTTAAGGATTGTCAATTTAATCTTCATACTATCACACAGCTGTCCCATTCATACTGTCTTTGCCAATTCATTATCTTATAGCCTACTTTCAGCAAAGCCTAAGGTAGGCCTAGGTTTTTTAATACGTTTTAAGGAAATAATACATATTTGCTCGTGTCTGACATACGCTGGTGGCTTTGATTTACATTTACATTTAAGTCATTTAGCAGACGCTCTTATCCAGAGCGACTTACAAATTGGTGCATTCAACTTATGATAGCCAGTGAGACAACCACTTTTTCTTTAATGGGTGGGTGGGGGGGGGTAGAAGGATTGCTGTTATACTATTCCAGCTTTCCTTAAAGAGGTAGAGTTTCAAGTGTCTCCGGAAGGTGGTCAGTGACTCCGCTGTCCTGGCGTCGTGGGGGAGCTTGTTCCACCAATGGGGTGCCAGAGCAGTGAATAGCATTGACTGGGCTGAGCGGGAACTGTGCTTCCGTAGAGGTAGTGGGGCTAGCAGGCCAGAGGTGGATGAACGTAGTGCCCTCGTTTGGATGTAGGGTCTGATCAGAGCCTGAAGGTAAGGAGGTGCCATTTCCCCTCACAGCTCCGTAGGCAAGTACCATGGTTTTGTAGTAGATGCGAGCCTCAACTGGAAGCCAGTGGAGTGTGCGGAGGAGCGGGGTGACGAGAGAACTTGGGAAGGTTGAACACCAGACGGGCTGCAGCGTTCTGGATAAGTTGTAGGGGTTTAATGGCACAGGCAGGGAGCCCAGCCAACAGCGAGTTGCAGTAATCCAGATGGGAGATGACAAGTGCCTGGATTAGGACCTGTGCCACTTTCTGTGTAAGGTAGGGTCGTACTCTGCGAATGTTGTAGAGCATGAACCTGCAGGATCGGGTCACCACTTTGATGCTAGTGGAGAACGACAGGGTGTTGTCCAGGGTCACGCCAAGGTTCGTTGCACTCTGGGAGGAAGACACAGGTGTTTTTGCGGGGAAGGGGGGGGGGGGGTGCATGTGTGAGTTCGCTGATTCTCTCTATAGGCCTATTTGTCCATTCAAAAAGTTTTCTAAAGTATCCTGTCTGGACTCCATCTCTTTAATAAGAATCAAACGCGCCTGTCATGATTTAATCTTGTAAAATACCAATTTTCACTAAAGGCCCTTTCTCACCAAGTCCGAATAATAAGGAAGAAAAACATGCATACAAGCAGATGTCTTGATTATGACTCCGTTCACACCAATTGCAAAATATCGTCCTGCCACAATCCGTCAATTATTTATTCGGAACGGGTTACATTTTTGCGTCTTTCCACATGCGAAAATAAGCTGTTGATTAATATCAATTGTTATCTGGGACACTGCCACTGACAGGTCTGTGGTTTCGTTAATTAATTAATTAATTTCTCTATGCCTGGTTTTTACGTTTGCAATGCTTCAGTGCAGCAAGGTATCAATTTAGCCAATGAGATCACATTGACCAGAGCTAGGCTACACATCTCTCTCGCCATTCAACTTCCCCGGCAGTTCATTGCCAACGCTGTAGCCTATTTTATAGCCATTCAGCAAGCAAGAGGATTGATCGATGCTTCTCTCCTCGAAAAGTGAGTGTACAAAACATTAAGAACACCTTCCTAATATTTAGTTGCCCTCAGTACAGCCTCAAATTCATTGAGGTATGGACTCTACAAGGTATCGAAAGCGTTCCACAGTGTAACGTGGTGATTTTAATAATCATAAAGAACATAGCGCAATATAAAACAAGCGCAGCGTCTGGACATTAACAGAGAACCACTACTGCCTGAAGAGTGATGCTAGGGAGTGCTAGATAAAGGGGGAGTAATCAGGGTAGTGATGGAGTCCAGGTGTGCCTCATGATGGGGCGCAGGTGTGCATAATGAGGGTTGCCAGGTGTGCATAATGAGGGTTGCCAGGTGTGCATAATGAGGGTTGCCAGGTGTGCATAATGAGGGTTGCCAGGTGTGCGTAATGATGAGTTGCCAGGACCGGTGGTTAGTATACCGGCAACATTGAGCGCCGGAGCAGGGGAATAGGGGTAGACGTGACACACAGGGATGCTGGCCAATGTTGACTCCAATGCTTCCCTCAGTTATGTCAAGTTGGCTGGATGTCCTTTGAGTGGTGGACCATTCTTGATACACACCGGAAACTGTTGAGCGTAAAAAATCCAGCAGCGTTGCAGTTTTTGACACAAACCGGTACGCCCAGAGAGAAGGACAAAGAGAGAGAGAGAGAGAGAGAGAGAGAGAGGGCAGGAAACAGGCCCAACCCCCACTCTTACACTAGCCCAAGCCAATGGCATGTACCAGATGCTCAGCAGGCTCTGCTCACAATTACTGGGCCTGAGGTCAACGCACGACCAACAACATTAGACACTTTATGGAACACAAAGCCTTCACTATTTCATCCTGGAATATCCAAGGCCTGAGGTCATCTGCCTTTGGCCTAAAGAGCAGGAACCTGGACATCACCAAATAAATCAGAAATACAGACATTGTCATCCTACAAGAAACATGGTATAGAGGAGACGGACCCACTGGTTGCCCTCTAGGTTACAGAGAGCTGGTAGTCCCATCCACCAAACTACTAGGAGTGAAACAGGGAAGGGACTCAGGGGGTATGCTAATTTGGTATAGAGCAGACCTAACTCACTCTATTAAATTAGTCAAAACAGGAACATTTGACATTTGGCTTGAAATTCAAAAGGAAATTATCTCAACAGAGAAAAATGTCCTCCTTACCTATATCCCCCCCCCCACTAGAATCCCCATACTTTAATGAAGACAGCTTCTCCATCCTGGAGGAGGAAATCAATCTTTCCAGAACCCAGGGACATGTACTAGTCTTTGGCGACCTAAATGTCAGAACTGGACAAGAACCTGACACCCTCAACACTCAGGGGGACAAACACCTACCTGGAGGTGACTTTATTCCCTCCCCCATATGCCCCCCACTAGGTACAACTACGACAACATGACCAACAAAAAAACGGGTCACAACTCCTGCAGCTCTGTCGCACACTGGGTATGTACATAATCAATGGTAGGCTTCGAGAGGACTCCTGTGGTCGTACACCTATAGCTCATCCTGGCAGTAGTACTGTAGACTACTTTATCACCGACCTCAACCCAGAGTCTCTCAGAGCATTCACAGTCAGCCCACTGACACCCCCCCCCCCCCCCCACCCCCCCCCTCACGGGAAACGATGTTTTCCACTCCGTCTAGCAGCACATGTTAGTTGTCAGCCCCCCCAATGCCCCCCCAACGCCCCATATCTTCAAAGAGCACAATTATTGTCTCATCAGACCACAAAATCTATTGCCTTATGCACTCAGAGTCTTTCATGTGCCTTTTTGCAATCTCCAGGGTTGCTGTCATGTGCCTTTTTTCTCAGGAGTGGCTTCCATCTGGCCGCTCTCCCATAAAGCCCAGATTGGTGAAGTGCTGTGTAGACCGTTGTCCTTCCGGCAGGTTCTACCATCTCAGCCAATGAACTCTGTCGTTTTGTCAGAGTGGTCATTGGGTTCTTGGTCACCTCCCTGACCAAGGTCCTTCTTGCCCGGTTGCTCAGTTGGATGGCCAGCTCTAGGCAGTCTGGGTAATTTTTTTTCAATTTCCCAGTCATGGAGACCACCGGTCTCTTGGAAACTTTAAACACTCTAGAAATCGTTTTATACCCTTCCCAGATATATGCCTCATCACAATTCTAACTCGGAGCTCTTCGGCCAGTTTCTTGGACATGGTATAGTTTCTGCTCTAACAGTCGACTGTGGGACCTTGTATAGCCAGGTGTTTCTTTCCACAGGTGGTCTCCAATCAAGTTGTAGTGACATGTTAAAGTAGCTCTCATGGTAGAAAAGGTTGGAGACTCCTGACCTATCCTGTTTGCTTAGTCATTTCCTCAACCACCTCGTACCCCCGCACACTGACTCTGTACCGCTAGTCTACTGTATACAGCCTCACTATTGTTATCTATTGTGTTACTATTTTCTATTTTTTATTTGCTATTTTCTTACTTTTTTAACTCTGCATTGTTGCTTAAGGGCTCGTAAGGAAGCATTTCACGGTAAAGTCTACACCTGTTGTATTCGCCGCATGTGACAAATAACTTTTTATTTTATTGATTTGACACACACACACACAAACACACCTACACACACACACACATAGACATACGCACACACACACACATAGCCTTAGCTTTAACACTGAGAGGTATTGAAATGTGTTAGTCTGGCGTGAGAGAGATGGTGATCTAATGTGAACCAGCTATAGGAAGAATGTAGTTCTTGGCAGACTGAACAGTGACACACATGGACGCACATGCACACACACACTCACACACTCACACACACACACACACACACATGGACGCACATGCACACACACACACACACACACACACTCACACACACACACACACACACACATGGACGCACATGCACACACACACACACACACACACACACACACACACACACACACACACACACACATGGACGCACATGCACACACACACACACACACACACACACACACACACACACACACACACTGGCGTTCTTTGACAGAAACACACCAGGCCCGGCCAGCTAACTACTGTCTGTCTAACACACACATTCCTAGATATTCCTAACACAAACATTCCTTCTGTAAATGTTACATTTTGTATATATATTTTTATTGATCTAGAAAACCTAGTCCACCTGTGTGAGTGTTTGTGTGTTTGTGTCTGTATCAAAACACTTCCATGAGGGTTTCAGCTGCTTCCTGTAGTGTTTCTGTCTCTCATCCTCTGCTTCCTCTATCTGTTATTTTTATCTCATTCCTCTGTGTCTCAGTACTGTATGTAGTAAGTAAGTACCCCCTTTTTCCTCTCTCTCTCTCTCTCTCTCTCTCTCTCTCTCTCTCTCTCTCTCTCTCTCTCTCTCTCTCTCTCTCTCTCTCTCTCTCTCCTCTCTCTTCTCTCTCTCTCTCTCTCTGTCTCTCTCTCTATCTCTCTCTCTCTCTCTCTCTCTCTCTCTCTCTCTCTCTCTCTCTTCTCTCTCTCTCTCTCACTCTATCTCTGAGATCTGGGGAAAATCCCTGTCTTCTGTCCTGCATTCCAAAGCTAAGTGGACTCATAGACCCCTTCACTCTCATGGTATTGTGTGTGTATGTGCGTGTGTGTGTGTTTTCCCAATTACACATAGTGAAGCAAACGGTCCATTTTGTGTTGCTAAATATAATAATGGGCTGTAAAACACAGGAAGCACTGAATATGAAGGGTTTTATAGTATATGTGCGTGTGTGTGTACTGCGACTTCTCCAGCTGTCTAACCCATAGACATAGAATATGAACGGGCGTCCCCATTCATGTCAATGATGGCATAATGGGTAGACTGGCGGCCTTCGTAACTGTACACATAGGAGAGAAGCAGGAAGTAAAATATGTGCTAAAATATGTGATGTGATTTGTTGATTTAACTCAATAGACATTACAACAAAAAAAAAAATTCCATTGCTTGAGCCACATCAGTTAATATCATTTGAATGAACATTTTACATTACCATGGAAATGATTGCTTCACAATACCAGGCAGCCATTGCGAGTTACCAAGGGGTTTACCAGTCAATTGCCAGGTTAGAGGTTCCAGAGAGGTTAATTCTATTCATTCTATTTCTATGGTCTAACCCATACTGTACACTGAGTGAGTACACTAGCTAGCTCACAGTCCTGGAGGGCTGTATTTAGTTCATAGTAGCACTGCTTTACGTTTACAAAGACCCAATCCAGTGTAATAATAACGCAATAATGCAATTACCATGTTACCTTTTACAGTCCCCATATAGACCTTTCCCACCCAGTACGGTCAGTTGAGGCAACACGGCCAATTCCCCAAAAGCAAGGCAAAAGTATTGTTTTTTTTCACATGGAAGTCCTCCACAGTCTTCGTGTACAACCATTTTCAACCTAAATGATCATTCAGGTAAAAAACATAATTCCCCAAAACTCTGCAAAAATATCCCTTTTGTTTTCCTCATCACTTGTGTTATTGTGATTAATAACAAGGTATATAATTAATAATGAACGTGTGTTTCCAGACTAGACTGTAAATGATGAATTATAGATCAACATTCCTTGTTCTGACGTACTAATCAAAGAATAACAATTTTCCTGGTTGGGAATGCTAGAGAACAACATTCCCACCCCTCTAGATTCTCCTTTCGTCACACTGACCCCCCTTACTTCATCTGCTTCCTCCCTTCTCCCCCCCCCCCCCCCCCCTCTCTCTCTCTCTCTCTTTTCTCTCTCTCTCTCCTCTCTCTCTCTCTCTCTCTCTCTCTCTCTCTCTCTCTCTCTCTCTCTCTCTCTCTCTCTCTCTCTCTCTCTCTCTCTCTCTCTCTTTTTCCTATCCACCTTTCCCTAATGATATAAGTAATGGATTTGTTCTGTCTTCATCTGATTGTCCCTATAGACAGATCCGGGAGTAGTTTTTCCTCCTGGGAGGATGTGGTTCTTTAGTGTAACTTCAACCCAGAGCGAGTTTAAGACTCACTTGCTTCAATCAATCGTCACCACATCAAAGTGCGTATGTGTGTGTGTGTGTGTGTGTGTGTGTGTGTGTGTGTGTGTGTGTGTGTGTGTGTGCTTGTTTTAAAGAGCTTTTGGAGAACGCTGTGTGTTTGTAAATAGCGATGATCAAAAGTAAGAAGAACACACATGCACGCGCACACGTGCGCCCACACACACACACACACACACAGACACACACACACACACAGATTGATAAATCTAAATAAGCCATAGTCCTTTGATTGTGGAGAGTTAGGTATTGTTTATGCTAGTTCAGATTCCTCTAGTTTCTGTGTTTAACTGATATTAACACATTTCCCTCTCCCTTTCGGCGCCACATGGAGTGCAGAGGAGGCTGGTGGGCGGATACATAGGAGGACGGACTCATGGTATGATGAAACCAATGTACTTGATACTGTTTTCATTCCATTAGTATGGAATAGCAGCTGCTCATGTCTAAAGGCCCTGTCTCTGTCAACTACCTCAGAGACCCTGAGGTGTTACATACAATACCGGTCAAAAGTTTTAGCAGAATAATAGTGAAGACATCAAAACTATGAAATAACACATATGGAATCATGTAGTAACCAAAAAAGTGTTTAACAAATCAAAATATATTTTATATTTGAGATTCTTCAAATAGCCACCCTTTGCCTTGATGACAGCTTTGCACACTCTTGGCATTCTCTCAACCAGCTTCACCTGGAATGCTTTTCCAACAGTCTTGAAGGAGTTCCCACATATGCTGAGCACTTGTTGGCTCCCTACTAGTGGCGCCAGAGAAGATGGCTGCCGTTTTACAGCCCTCTGACCAATTGTACTATTATGTGTGTTTTTCCACGTTATTTGTAATTTATTTTGTACATAATGTTTCTGCCATCATCTCTTATAACCAAAAAGAGCTTCTGGATATCAGGACAGCGATTACTCACCTCGTGTTGGACGAAGATTTTTTCTTCAACGACAAGGCCCAAATCCCCGTCATTCGCATGAGGAAGAGACAGAGATATCGTGGACGCAGGTTGAGGTGCCTCGTAAGGATCCGACGGCGAGCGAGTAAACTGCCTCTCCCATCAATCCTATTAGCCAATCTTCAATCATTTGAGAATAAATGGGGATGACCTAAGATTACGGTTATCCTACCAACGGGACATTAAAAACTGTAATATCTTATGTTTCACCGAGTCATGGCTGAACGACGACATGGACAACATACAGCTAGCGGGCTATACGCTACATCGGCAGGATAGAACGGCTGACTCCGGTAAGACAAGGGGTGGCGGTCTGTGCATATTTGTAAACAACAGCTGGTGCACAAAATCAAATACTAAGGAAGTCTTGTGACGCCCTGACCTATAGAACTCTAGTTAGTTTGGTCAGCATGTGAATATCATGTGTGTGTTTTTCTATGTGGACTTTCTATGTTTGTATTTCTATGTTTGGCCGGGTGTGATTCCCAATCAGAAGCAGCTGTCGCTCGTTGTCTCTGATTGGGGGGCTAAAAGGGTGGTCGGGGATCAATAAAGAAGATCCACGACCACTGCACTCGTGGGGGCTCAGGGAGGAGTCCTCACGGGAGGAGGACTGGGCGCGGAGAGTAAAAGACTGGTACAGTCGGAGATCTCTAACGTCAGTTCTCAGTCATGTAGACCTCGTGCCTGCGTCTCGCACCAAGCTAGTGGTGCGTGTTCCCAGTCCGGTACGGCCCGTACCTGCTCCCTGCACCAAGCCAGTGGTGCGTGTTCCCAGTCCAGTACGGCCCGTTCCTGCTCCTCGCACCAAACCAGTGGTGCGTGTCGCCAGCCCGGTACACCCTGTACCTGCTCCCCGCACCAAGCCAGTGGTGCGTGTCGCCAGTCCGGCCCGGCCCGTTCCTGCTCCTCGCACCAAGCCAGTGGTGCGTGTTCCCAGTCCGGTCCGGCCCGTGCCTGCTCCTCGCACCAGACCATTGGTGCGTGTTTCCAGTCCGGCACGGCCCGTGCCCGTTCCACCGGTGCCTGGTCCAGCACCGGTCAGCAGCTCCACTCCGGAGCAAGAGCAGTCCGCTCCACCGGTGCCCAGTCCAGCTCCGGTCAGCAGCTCCACTCCGGAGCAAGAGCAGTCCGCTCCACCGGTGCCCAAGCCAGCTCCGGTCAGCTGCTCCACTCCGGGTCCAGACTCAGCCACTCTCTAGGTTCGGAGTCTCCCACACCAGGGTCCAGACTGGGATCAGTGCATCGTGGGAGGACTGAGAGGGGAAGCTCCGCGTTGAGGTCCAGACCGGTCCAGGGGTGCAACGCGGAGTCAGTAAGGGAGGAGACGTCACGCCCGGAGCCGGAGCCGCCACTGAGGCTGGAAGCCCACCCGGACCCTCCCCTGTTAAGTCAGGTTTGTGTGGCCGGAGTCCGCACCTTTGGGGAGGAGGGTACTGTCACGCCCTGGCCTATAGAACTCTAGTTAGTTTGGTCAGGGTGTGAATATCATGTGTGTGTTTTTCTATGTGGACTTTCTATGTTTGTATTTCTATGTTTGGCCGGGTGTGTTTCCAATCAGAGGCAGTGTCGTTCGTTGTCTCTGATTGGGGATCATACTTAGGCTGCCAGTTTTCCTGCCTGGGTTGTGGGATCTTGTTTGTGCTCGGTGAGTTTGGCTTGTTAGTGATTAGACTTCCGACGTCACGTTTCGTTGCCTTTTGTTGTATTTGTATGTTTATTCAGTTTAATAAACATGTATGCATTTCATGCTGCGCCTTGGTCTGACCCGTTCTTCAACGACCGTGACAAGTCTCGAGGTTTTGCTCGCCTGAGGTAGAGTATCTTATGATAAGCTGTAGACCACACTATTTACCAAGAGAGTTTTCATCTATATTTTTTATAGCTGTCTATTTACCACCACAAACCAATGCTGTCATTAAGATTACACTGAATGAACTGTATAAGGCCATAAGTCAACAGGAAAACGCTCATCCAGAGGCAGCGCTCCTAGTGGCCGGAGTCTTTAATGCAGGGAAACTTAAATCCGTTCTACCTAATTTCTACCAGCATGTTAAATGTGCAACCAGAGGGGAAAAAAACTCTAGACCACCTTTACTCCACACACAGAGACGCATACAAAGCTCTCCCTCGCCCTCCATTTGGCAAATCTGACCATAACTCTATCCTCCTGATTCCTGCTTATAAGCAAAAACTAAAGCAGGAAGCACCAGTGACTCGGTTAATAAAAAAGTGGTCAGATGACGCAGATGCTAAGCTACAGGACTGTTTTGCTAGCACAGACTGGAACATGTTCCGGGATTCTCCAGATAGCATTGAGGAGTACACCACATCAGTCACTGGCTTCATCAATAAGTGCATTGAAGACGTCGTCCCCACAGTGACCGTATGTACATACCCCAACCAGAAGCCATGGATTACAGGAAACATCCGCACTGAGCTAAAGGGTAGAGCTGCCGCTTTCAAGGAGCGGGACTCTAACCCGGACGCTTATAAGAAATACCGCTACGCCCTCCGACGAACCATCAAACAGGCAAAGAGTCAATACAGGACTAAGATTGAATCGTACTACACCGGCTCTGACGCTCGTAGGATGTGGCAGGGCTTGAAAACTATTACAGACTACAAAGGGAATCACAGCCACGAGCTGCCCAGTGACACAAGACGAGCTAAACCACTTCTATGCTCGCTTCGAGGCAAGCAACACTGAAGCATGCATGAGAGCACCAGCTGTTCCGGATGACTATGTGATCACGTAGCCGTAGCCGATGTGAGTAAGACTTTTAAGCAGGTCAACATTCACAAGGTCGCAGGGCCAGACGGATTACCAGGACGTGTACTCCGAGCATGTGCTGACCAACTGGCAAGTGTCTTCACTGACATTTTCAACATGTCCCTGACTGAGTCTGTAATACCAACATGTTTCAAGCAGACCACCATAGTCCCCGTGCCCAAGGACACTAAGATAACCTGCCTAAATAACTACCGTAGCACTGACGTCTGTAGCCATGAAGTGCTTTGAAAGGCTGGTCATGGCTCACATCAACACCATTATCCCAGAAACCCTAGACCCACTCCAATTTGCATACCGCCCCAACAGATCCACAGATGATGCAATCTCTATTGCACTCCACACTACCCTTTCCCACTTGGACAAGAGGAACACCTACGTGAGAATGCTATTCATTGACTACAGCTCAGCATTCAACACCATAGTGCCCTCAAAGCTCATCACTAAGCTAAGGATCCTGGGACTAAACCCCTCCCTCTGCAACTGGATCCTGGACTTCCTGATGGGCCGCCCCCAGGTGGTAAGGGTAGGTAACAACACATAGGCCACACTGTACTCCCTGTTCACCCATGACTGCATGGCCAGGCACGATCACACCATCATTAAGTTTGCCGACGACACAACAGTGGTAGGTCTTTTCACCGACAATGATGAGACAGCCTATAGGGGAGAGGTCAGAGACCTGGTCGTGTGGTGCCAGGATAACAACCTCTCCCTCAACGTGACCAAGACAAAGGAGATGATTGTGGACTACAGGGAAAAAAAGAGGACTGAGCACGCCCCCATTCTCATTGACGGGGCTGTAGTGGAACAGGTTGAGAGCTTCAAGTTCCTTGGTGTCCACATCACCAATGAACTATCATGGTCCAAACACACCAAGACAGTTTTGAAGAGGGCACAACAAAGCCTATTCCCCCTCAGGAGACTGAAAAGATTTGGCATGGGTCCTCAGATCCTCAAAAAATTATACAGCTGCACCATCGAGAGCATCCTGACTGGTTGCATCACTGCCTGGTATGGCAACTGCTTGGCCTCCGACCCCAAGGCACTACAGAGGTTAGTGCGTATGGCCCAGTACATCACTGGGGCCAAGCATCCTGCCATCCAGGACTTCTATACCAGTCAGTGTCAGAGGAAGGCCCTCAAAATTGTCAAAGACTCCAGCCACCCTGTTCATAGACTGTTCTCTCTGCTACCGCACGGCAAGCGGTACCGGAGTGCCAAGTCTAGGTCCAAAAGACTTCTCAACAGCTTCATGGCTACCCGGACTATTTGCACTGCCCCCCACACCCACCCCCTCACCCCATCTTTTTACGCTGCTGCTACTCTGTTAATTATTTATGCATAGTCCCTTTAACTCTACCCACATGTACATATTACTTCAACTACCTCAACTAGCTGGTGCCCCCGCACACTGACTCTGCACCGGTACACCCCTGTATATATAGCCTCACTACCGTTATTTTATTTGACTTCTGCTGTTTTTTTCTCAAGACTTTTTTGTTGTTGTTTTATTTTACTTTTAAAAAATAAATAAATGCACTGTTGGTTAAGGGCTGTAAGTAAGCATTTCACTGTAATGTCTGCACCTGTTGTATTCGGCGGATGTGGCAAATAACATTTGATTTGATTTGATTTGATTTGACCTGGAATGCTTTTCCAACAGTCTTGAATGAGTTACCACATATGCTGAGCACTTGTTGGCTGCTTTCCCTTCACTCTGCGGTCCGAATCATCCCAAACCATCTCAATTTGGTTGTGGTCGGGGGATTGTTGGAAGCCAAGTCATCTAATGCAGCACTCAATCACTCTCCTTCTTGGTAAAATAGCCATTACACAGCCTGGAGGTGTGTTGGGTCATTGTCCTGTTGAAAAACAAATGATAGTCCCACTAAGCCCAAACCAGATGGGATGGCGTATCGCTGCAGAATGCTGTGCTAGCCATGCTGGTTAAGTGTGCCTTGAATTCTAAATAAATCACAGACACCAGCAAAGCACCCCCACACCATAACACCTCCTCCTCCATGCTTTACATTGGGAAATACAAATGCAGAGATCATCCATTCACCCACACTGCGTCTCACAAAGACACAGTGGTTGGAACCAAAAATCTCAAATTTGGACTCATCAGACCAAAGGACACATTTCCACCGGTCTAATGTCCATTTCTCATGTTTCTTGGCCCAAGCAAGTCTCTTCTTCTTATTGCTGTCCTTTAGTAGTGGTTTCTTTTCAGCAATCGACCATGAAGGCCTGATTCACACAGTCCCCTCTGAACAGTTGATGTTGAGATGTGTCTGTTACTTGAACTCTGTGAAGCATTTATTTGGGCTGCAATTTCTGCGGCTGGTAACTCTAATGAACTTATTCTCTGCAGCAGAGTTAACTCTGGGTCTTCCATTCCTGTGGCGGCCCTCATGAGAGCCAGTTTCATCATAGCGCTTGATGGTTTTTGCGACTGTACTTGAAGAAACTTTCAACGTTTTTGAAATGTTCCGTATTGACTGACCTTCTTGACTTAAAGTAATGATGGACTGTCGTTTATCTTTGCTTATTTGAGCTGTTCTTGCCATGATATGGACTTCTGTATACTCTTCTCACAACACAACTAATTAGCTCAAACGTATTAAGAAGGAAAGAAATTCCACAAATTAACTTTTAAGAAGGCACACCTGTTAATTGAAATGCATTCTAGGTGATTACCTCATGAAGCTGGTTGAGAGAATGCCAAGAGTGTGCAAAGCTGTCATCAAGGCAAAGGGTGGCTATTTGAAGAATCTCAAATAATAAATATATTTTGATTTGTTTAACACTTTTTTGGTTACTACATGATTCCATATGTGTTATTTCATAATGTTGATGTCTTCACTATTATTGTACAATGTAGAAAATAGTAAAAATAAAGAAAAACCCTTGAATGAGTAGGTGTTCTAAAACTTTTGACCGGTAGTGTACACACACATGTGCATGCACGCACACACACACACACACACTCACACACACACCCACGCATGTGCGCATACACACAAACACACAAACACATACACACACACACACACACACACACACACACACACACACACACACACACACACACAAACACACACACACACACACACACGCACACACGCACACACGCACACACGCACACACGCACACACACACACACACACACACACAAACACACACACACAAACACGCACGCACGCACGCACGCACCCACACACACACACACACACACACACACACACACACACACACACACACACACACAAACACACACACACACACACACACACACACACACACACACACACACACACACACAAACACACACACACTCCAGATCTTGATAGAGTCTTACTGTTACCCATAGTAATTAATGTTCTGCTCATGTGGACGTTGTGACAATAACACTGTAATGAGTGTTTGACCTTAGACCAGGGCCACTGTTTGAGAAGGTCTGTCAAAAAATCACCTCGCAAAACGTAACCCCAAACTGTTCACACCCCTCTTGTTGGCAGAGAGAAAATGTTGCCGTTTTAAAACTAATTTCCAGCAATTCTACAAAATTTTGCCATGAGGCGGAGAAATATCGCTGCAGTGGATAGCGACCGTTTTACGGGCTCCTGACTAATTCGGTTATTTTGTGTGTTTTGTTTTTGCTGATCTTTAACTTTTTTTTGTACATAATGTCCTATGAACGAAACGGCTTCTGGACAACAGAAAAGCGATCGTTAACCTCAGGTTTGGATGAAAGATTTCTACTTCAACGAGTCGGCAGCTCTGGACGTTCCGCTTACTCCGGACCAGGCCCTAGTCCGGGACTCAAAAGAGGAAGTGGCGACCAAATAGAGGAAGTGGCGGGGGGAGGCCTCTCAACGAGATTACGTCAGCGAACAAATTTACCGCCATTTCCCTCTGTTCTGTTGGCGAATGTGCAGTCACTGGAGAACACACTGGATGAACTCTGTTAGAGACTATCAACGGGACCTGAAGACCTGTAACATTCTATGTTTCTCTGAGTCTGAACAACGACATGGATAATATACATTGAGTGTTCAAAAAAATTTGTTAATTAATTAATTAATTAATGCTCTTTCCATGACTGACCAGGTGAATCCAGGTGAAAGCTATTATCCCTTATTAATGTCACTTGTTAAATCCCTTCATATCAATCAAATCAAATCAAATTGTATTTGCCACATGCGCTGAATACAACAGGTGTAGACATTACAGTGAAAAGCTTACTTACAAGCCCTTAACCAATAATTACGGAGCAGCAGTAAAATAAAATAACAGTAAGGAGGTTATATACGGGGGGGGGGGGGGGGGTACCGGTACAGAGTCAATCGGTGTAGATGAAGGGGAGGAGACAGGTTAAAGAAGGATTTTAAACCTTGAGACAATTGAGACATGGATTGTGTATGTGTGCCATTCAGAGGGTGAATGGGCAAGACAAAAAGATGTATGTGCCTTTGAACGGAGTGTGGTAGTAGGTGTCAGGCGCACCGGTTTGAGTGTGTCAAGAATTGCATCGCTGCTGGGTTTTTCCCGCTCAACAGTTTCCCATGTGAATAAAGAATGGTCCACCACCCAAAGGACATCCAGCCAACTTGACAAAGCTGTGGGAACCATTGGAGTCAACATGGGCCAGGATTCCTCTTGAACGCTTTCGACGCCTTAAAGAGTCCATGCCCTGATTAATCGAGTCATTTCTGATGGCAAAAAGTGGTGCAACTCAATATTAGGAAGGTGTTCCTAATGTTTTGTATAATCAGTGTATATCTTGCAGGTTTTTCAATGCATCGCCTAGAACGGACTGCAGCCTCTGGTAAGACTAAGTGGGATGTTTGTGTCTTTGTTAACAGCAGCCCGATCTCTAATTTTAAGGAAGTCTAGAGTTTTTGCTCGCCTGAGTTAGAATGCCTCATGATAAGCTGCAGACCATACTATTTACCAAGAGAGTTTTCAGCTATATTTTTGGTAGCTGTCTATTTACCATCACAAACTGTTTGGGAAGCAGCCATTGAGTTCGCTGACTCTTAAGACAATCATTGGAGGGATGAGTTTTGCATAATTATATGTGATGCAATGTTTTCAGTTATCTCTCATCACTTACCTCTCTCTTCCTCTCTCTCTCTCTCTCTCTATCTCTCTCTCTTTCTATATGCATCCCTCACTCTTTATTACAAGCACACACACACACACACACACACACACACACACAACACACACACACACACACACACACACACACCCTCCAAGGCAATTAGATACAGTATGTCTGGAGCAGCCGTCTAGCTGTCAAACATCAACTGGGACCATCCAGACACCGGAGTCACCTCTCATTGGCTGGTTCCTCCAGACACCTGGGTCTATTCTGATTGGCTGTTGCCCCCTCCACAGCTTCTGTCTGACCCAGTAAACTTGCATGTGAACCAAATTCCTCTGGTCTCATTGGCTGTCTCCGAGACACATGACTCTGGCACACAAACACTGTTTCCCTCTCTGCTCTCCTAACGGAGGAGACAGATACACTCTGAAATAGCAAATCAAGACCTCTCATTTATCACCTCTCTCCATACCCCCCCCCCCCCCCCCCCCCCCTCTCTCTCTCTCTGTGTCTCCATACCTCTCTCTCTGTCTCTCGTTCTCTCTCTCTCTCTCTCTGTATCTGTCG
>NC_139994.1:2877749-2895249 GCF_964263955.1 Coregonus lavaretus
TTTGACGGGGACCCCATTTCCTTTTCACAATAATTTTGTGTGACCCCACCCCAAATCTATTGACACAACCTTCAAATCGGTCAATTTCGGGTCAAAACACATTTCCTCAATAAAATAGGAGGTCTGCTAGAATTCCTAGCAGACCACCATAGTCCCTGTGCCCAAGAACGCCAAGGTAACTTGTCTAAAGGACTATCGCTCTGTAGCACTGATATCACGCTGGAGAAGTGCGCTCTTCACGGATGAATCTCGGTTTCAACTGTTCCGGGTAGATGGCGTCATGTGGGCGAGCGGTTTGCTGATGTCAATGTTGTGAACAGAGTGCCTCACTAACTGTAAGTCGCTCTGGATAAGAGCGTCTGCTAAATGACTAAAAATGTAATGTAAATGTAATATCTGTAGCCATGAAATGCTTTGAAAGGCTGGTCATGGCTCACATCAACACCATCATCCCAGACACCCTGGATCCACTCCAAATCGCACACCACCCCAACAGATCCACAGATGATGCAATCTCTATTGCACTACACACTGCCCTTTCCCACCTGGACAAGAGGAACACCTACAGTTGAAGTCGGAAGTTTACATACAACTTAGCCAAATACATTTAAACTCAGTTTTTCACAATTCCTGACAATTAATCCTTGTAAAAATTCCCTGTCTTAGGTCAGTTAGAATCACCACTTTATTTAAAGAATGTGAAATGTCAGAATAATAGTAGAGAGAATGTTTTATTTCAGCTTTCATTTCTTTCATCACATTCCCAGTGGGTCAGAAGTTTACATACTCTCAATTAGTATTTGGTAGCATTGTCTTCAAATTGTTTAACTTGGGTCAAACGTTTCGGGTAGCCTTCCACAAGCTTCCCACAATAGGTTGGGTGAATTTTGGCCCATTCCTACTGACAGAGCTGGTATAACTGAGTCAGGTT
The DNA here is from genome assembly GCF_964263955.1 of Coregonus lavaretus. Taxonomy (NCBI): domain Eukaryota; kingdom Metazoa; phylum Chordata; class Actinopteri; order Salmoniformes; family Salmonidae; genus Coregonus; species Coregonus lavaretus. The sequence goes on from NC_139994.1 coordinate 2,878,681, forward strand.
TGTAGGCCTCCTTGCTCGCACACGCTTTTTCAGTTCTGCCCACAAATGTTCTATAGGATTGAGGTCAGGGCTTTGTGATGGCCACTCCAACACTTTGACTTTGTTGTCCTTAAGCCATTTTGCCACAAATATGCTTAGGGTCATTGTCAATTTGGAAGACCCATTTGCGGCCAAGCTTTCACTTCCTGACTGATGTCTTGAGATATTGCTTCAATATATCTTTTTATGGTGGTTTTGGAGCAGTGGCTTCTTCCTTGCTGAGCGGCCTTTCAGGTTATGTCGATATAGGACTCGTTTTATTGTGGATATAGATACTTTTGTACCTGTTTCCTCCAGCATCTTTACAAGGTCCTTTGCTGTTGTTCTGGGATTGATTTGCACTTTTCGCACCAAAGTACGTTCATCTCTAGGAGACAGAATGCGTCTACTTCCTGAGCGGTATGACGGCTGCATGGTCCCATGGTGTTTATACTTGCATACTGTTGTTTGTACAGGTGAACGTGGTACCTTCAGGCATTTCGAAATTTCTCCCAAGGATGAACCAGACTTGTGGAGGTCCCAAAAAAAAAATCTGAGGTCTTGGCTGATTTCTTTTGTCAAGCAAAGACGCACTGATTTTGAAGGTAGGCCTTGAAATACATCCACTGGTACTCCTCCAATTGACTCAAATTATGTCATTTAGCCTATCAGAAGCTTCTAAAGCCATGACATCATTTTCTGGAATTTTCCAAGCTGTTTAAAGGCACAGTCAATTTAGTGTATGTAAACTTCTGACCCACTGGAATTGTGATACAGTGAATTATAAGTGAAATAATCTGTCTGTAAACAGTTGTTGGAAAAATTACTTGTGTCATGCACAAAGTAGATGTCCTAACCAACTTGCCAAAACTATAGTTTGTTAACAAGAAATTTGTGGAGTGGTTGAAAAACATGTTTTAATGACTCCAACCTAAGTGTATGTAAATTTCTTACTTCAACTGTTTGTGAGAATGTTGCTCATTGACTACAGCTCAGCGTTCAACACCATAGTGCCCTCAAAGCTCATCACTAAGCTCAGGTCCCTGGTACTGAACACCTCCCTCTGCAACTGGATGCTGGACTTCCTGACGGGCCGCCCCCAGGTGGTGCGGGTAGACAACAACACATCCGTCACCCTCAGGGGTGCGTACTTAGTTCCCTCTTGTATTCCCTGTGCCAGGACAACAACCTCTCCCTCAACGTCAGAAAGACAAACGAGCTGATTGTGTACTGCAGGAAATGTTCTATTATTTTTCTGTCTACATTGTCGGGAAGGGCCCGTCAGTAAGCATTTTACTGTTAGTAACTGTTTGTTACAAAGCATGTGACAAATACATTTTGATATTGATTTGAAAGGAAGGAAAGAGAGAGAACAAGAGAGAGAGAGGGAGAGAGAGAGAGAGAGAGAGAGAGAGAGAGAGAGAGAGAGAGAGAGAGAGAGAGAGAGAGAGAGAGAGAGAGAGAGAGGGGAAAGGAGGGGTATTGGAGTGATAGAAAGTGGGTGAATAGGTGAATCATTGTAAATTCCCTTCTTTCTCATTGCTGCAGCAGCCTCAGTTTAAACCTCCCTAGTGTGTGATTTGAATAAGAGTGTTGAGTCATGCCGTTGAGTCATGCCGAGTGGCACAGTGGTCTAAGGCACTGCATTGCAGTGCTAGCTGTGCCACTAGAGATCCTGGTTCTAATCCAGGCTCTGTCATAGCCGGCCGCGACCGGGAGACCCATGGGGTGGCGCACAATTGGCCCAGCGTCGTCCAGGGTAGGGGAGGGAATGGCCGGCAGGGATGTAGCTCAGTTGGTAGAGCATGGCGTTTGCAACGCCAGGGTTGTGGGTTCGATTCCCACGGGGGGTATGAAAAAAAAAAAAAAAAAATGTATGCACTCACTAACTGTAAGTCGCACTGGATAAGAGTGTTTGCTAAATGACTAAAATGTAAATGTCTAGACATTAACAGATAAACAAAGACAAGTTTCATGCCTTGGGCAGTGTGATTGGGTATATTACCTGCACACACAATGGTTATTCAATACAGTTGCAAACAACTCAATATGAAGTCGTGTGGGGGGGATGATTTGTACAACGAGGACATTTGGCCGGTCCTAAAAAGGAAAAAGGCTATTTTAATCTCATGCGTTAGGTTTAGGGTTAGGAGTTAGGGTAAGGGTAAGGGTGTGGGTTAGATTTAGGGTTAGGGTTAGGGTTGGGGTTAGGAATTAAGTTTATGGTTAGAGTTTAGGGAAAATAGGATTTTGAATGGGAATCAATCGTTGATCCCCAAAATTATGGTAATACACAAGTGTGTGTGTGTGTGTGTGTGTGTGTGTGTGTGCATGTGTGTGTGTGTGTTTGAGGATGTTTCAAATCCTGCTTTTGTGAGATAACATTGTCCTTGGGGTAAACTGTTTATGTAGGCTTACAGACTGTATCTAATACAAGCTTACTGCATTGATCTAACAGTGCGTCATATTACGTTAAAAAAATGATAATCCTGCAATTTTTACATCCTGTGTTAAATGTGATTAAGTGTAAATTAATGTGTGATATTAATTTGCGTACTATTATTTATAAAATACACTGAAATGAGTGTTATATTAATTTGAGTTATTTAAACAAATAAAGCAGAAACAGTTAGTCAATGATTTTGTTTTGAGATGTACATGAAGCAGCCATTTAAGGAAGTGTTTGCTGTCACGGCAACTGTCACCGTGGGGACCTGGCGCTTCACACCGTTACTTCGTTCTCACCAATCCTCTGTCGGCAACAAGGTGTGAAGACGAACCGTAGTCATGGAGACCGAACCCAAACCAACCAGTGAGCTTATGAATGGAGGTTTATTTAGAATCTCTTTTCTTTTGTTGTCTTTTATAATTCCTCTCCTCTCCTCTCCTCTCCTCTCCTCTCCTCTCCTCTCCTCTCCTCTCCTCTCCTCTCCTCTCCTCTCCTCTCCTCTCCTCTCCTCTCCTCTCCTCTCCTCTCCTCTCCTCTCCTCTCCTCTCCTCTCCTCTCCTCTCCTCTCCTCTCCTCTCCTCTTCACCTCCTCTCCTCTCCTCTCTTCTCGTCTCTTCATATGGAATCATGTAGTAACCAAAAAAATTGCAAAAACCATCAAGCTCTATGATGAAACTGGCTCTCATGAGGGCCGCCACAGGAATGGAAGACCCAGAGTTAACTCTGCTGCAGAGGATAAGTTCATTAGATTCACTAGCCGCAGAAATTACAGCCCAAATAAATGCTTCACAGAGTTCAAGTAACAGACACATCTCAACATCAACTGTTCAGAGGAGACTGTGTGAATCAGGCCTTCATGGTCGAATTGCTGCAAAGAAACCACTACTAAAGGACACCAATAATATGAAGAGACTTGCTTGGGCCAAGAAACAAGAGCAATGGACATTAGACCGGTGGAAATCTGTCCCTTGGTCTGATGAGTCCAAATTGAGATTTTTGGTTCCAATCGCCGTGTCTTTGTGAGACGCAGAGTAGGTGAACGGATGATCACCGCATGTGTGGTTCCCACCGTGAAGCATGGAGGAGGAGGTGTGATGGTGTGGGGGTGCTTTGCTGGTGACACTGTCTGTGATTTTATTTTGAAATCAAGGCACACTTAACCAGCATGGCTACCACAGCATTCTGCAGCGATACGCCATCCCATCTGGTTTGGGCTTAGTGGGACTATCATTTGTTTTTCAACAGGACAATGACCCAACACACCTCCAGGCTGTGTAAGGGCTATTTTACCAAGAAGGAGAGTGATGGAGTGCTGCATCAGATGGCCTGGCCTCCCCAATCACCCGACCTCTAACCAATTAAGATGGTTTGGGATGAGTTGGACTTCAGAGTGAAGGAAGAGCAGCCAACAAGTGCTCAGCATATGTGGGAACTCCTTCAAGACTGTTGTAAAAGCATTCCAGGTGAAGCTGGTCGAGAGAATGCCAGGAGTGTGCAAAGCTGTCATCAAGGCAAAGGGTGGCTACTTTGAAGAATCTCAAATATAAAATATATTGTGATTTTTTAAAGCACTTTTTTGGTTACTACATGATTCCAAATGTGTGATTTCACAGTTTTGATATCTTCACTATTATTCTACCATGTAGAACAGGGGTGTCAAACTCATTTTAGCTCAGGGGCCACATGGAGGAAAATCTATTCCCAAGTGGGCCGGACCGGAAAAATCATGGTATATATAACTTAAAAACAACAACTTCAGATTGTTTTCTTTGTTTTAATACGATCAACATACAACATAAAGCTGGAGCCTGAGGACAGTGTGTCCAAAATAGTACAAGCACAACATCACTATTAATCATAAAACACGTCAAGTTTATTTGAAAATTCTAAAGAAAAAGAACACACAAACACACAATGCCTCAGTGATTAACAGAACAGTTTCACAGATCACAGAACTATATCAGGGTGTCATTTCTCAGGCAGAAATGTAGATAAAAATAATGAAATCCTGTTCCCCAAACAAGTGCAAGAACCACAGAGTCAAGAATAGGTTAAATATACAAATAAAATAAAAACAATTAAAAACAATAGCACATCAACATAAAAACATATAAACATAAAGCTGGAGCCTGAGGACAGTGTCCAAAAGCACAACATCACTATTAATCATAAAACACCTCAAGTTATTTGAAAGTTCTGAGGACAAAGAACACACAAACACACAATGCCTCAGTGATTCACAGAAGTATATCACAGATCACAGAACTATATCAGGGTGTCATTTCTCAGGCAGAAATGTAGATAAAAATAATGAAATCCTGTTCCCCAAACAAGTGCAAGAACCACAGAGTCAAGAATAGGTTAAATATACAAATAAAATAAAATCAATTAAAAACAATAGCACATCAACATAAAAACATATAAACATGAATCTGAAAGCGTTGCTCAAACTCCCCTAACAGTCCCGTTATTTTATCTTTGAACCGCTTCATGTCTGCCACATGTTGGGTCGCGCACACATTTTTAAGACAGGGGAAGTGAGCTGCATCACCACCGGCAAGTTGCGTCTCCCACAATGACAGCTTCAACTTGAAAGAACGTGTGCTGTCATAATACTGCGTGACAACTTTGTTGCGCCCTTGCAGCTGTTTGTTCAAGTTATTCAGGTGCTCTGTAACATCCACCATAAATGCAAGGTCCTGCATCCATTCTGCGGAATGAAATTCTAACACTGGTTTGCCCTTTTCTTCCATGAACTGTTCAATTTCTTCTCGTAAATCAAAGAAACGCCTCAGCACAGCACCTCGGCTTAACCATTTTACCTCAGTGTGGTATGGCAGGCCATAGATGTGGTATTTCTCTCTGAGAAGGCTGTCAAACTGATGGTGATTCAGGCTTCTGGATCGGATGAAATTAACAGTTTGGATGACCACCTTCATGACGTTATCCATCTTTAATGACTTGCAACACAAAGCCTCCTGGTGCAAAATACAGTGAAAAGTCAAAAAATCACGTCCTCCATTTGCAGATTGCACTTTCTCTCTGAACTTTGTCACAACGCCTGCTTTTTTCCCGATCATTGAGGGCGCACCATCTGTAGCCAGGCTGACAGCGCGGGACCAGTCCACGCCGACCCTGTCCAGCGCGCCGACGAGTGCGGTAAAAATATCAGCTGCTAATAAATATCGCGGGCAAAACAAAGTAGCTCATTGGCTGCACGTGCTTGACCTACTTGCTCTGCCCCGGTATAAACAGTTTGCTTGCTTAACACAATTGCTATTGCGCCATCCAGTGGACGCAATTGGAACAGCAGTTTATTTTATAGAAAAATTGCAGCGCATTTTTATACTTTACCAAATATTTTTTGGATTAAACCCGTTTGCGGGCCTGATACGGCCCGCGGGCCGGACGTTTGACACCCCTGATGTAGAAAATAGTAAAATTTTAAGAAAAACCCTGGAATGAGTAGGTGTGTCCAAACTTTTGACTGGTACTGTACGTTAGAATTAGGTGTATTATTTTTCTCTTGCTATGTGTTTCTGCAGGTGGCTAATGAGTTGAGCTCAACACACACACACACACACACACACACACACACACACACACACACACACACACACACACACTCAATTTGTTAAATATGCACGTTCCTCAAATTCAATTAACTACCCTGCTTGGCAAAAAAAATTATGTTTCTATCTTCCTCTCATGTTAAATAGAGAAGAATGTGAGTTTATAACACCCACCTTCCTATATACCATTCAAGTGGGACTTGGTTACAGAAATTAGGTATTTTCATCCCTCAACTTACGAAGGACTATGGGGTATGAATTTGTAAGACATCAGTGACATTTGTCCAAGTCAATTGGCCATGTCTTCCTGGCATGTGGTCAGCATCCATTCATCAAACATTCAAAATGGCACTGAAGTAATAACACAAGTCCACACACTCTTTTTATAATGTCACAGCTTTCAATTGATGCAGTATTGTCCATTTTACTCATTAGAATTGTATGGACATTTCTCCCATAAGGACACAGTGTGTCCCAAAAGGCACCCTATTCTCTTTATAGCGCACTACTTTTGTATACTGCACCCTATGGACCCTGGTCAAAAGTAGTGCACTATATAGGGAATAGGGTGCCATTTGGGATGCAATCACAGCCCCCTCCACTGTTCTGTTCTGTCCGCCATCTCCTGTCTGTGACATCACTCCTATCCATGGGATTAGTGGAGGACCAAAACACTGAATAGCAATACAGTTAAGGAGGAGAGAGGATATAGGAACATGGCGTTGCGTGTGTGTGTGTGTGTGTGTGTGTGTGCGTGCGTGCATGCGTGCGTGCGTGTGTGTGATGGGAGGTGATGGGAGGTGATGGGAGGTGATGGAGAGAGGATGATTCTTTACTTCCAAAAGGAATTTGAATGAGTGAATTTCCCACTATGGGAGCACATGTGCACACATACACACACACACACACACACACACACACTCACACACACACACACACACACACACACACACACACACACACACACACTCACTCACTCACACACACACACACACACACACACACACACACACATCCATCCCCATAACAGATAGCGGCCAATGATGGGAACATCTAATTTGCATATCACTAATTAGACGTTCATATTAATTATTAATTAGCATACATAACGTTCCATGTGTTGTCATGGTGAGAGCTACGGTGGCAATAACTTTTCCTTTAATATTAATGTTTTTATATCTAGAGAAATTTGAGTGATTGTGATGTTTTTAATCAGCAAGATAAAGCTGTGGCTTAGTGACATATTGTATATATATATATATATATATAGAGAGAGAGAGAGAGAGAAATCAAATGTCTACTGTTTGCTGATGATCTGGTGCTTCTGTCCCCAACCAAGGAGGGCCTACAGCAGCACCTAGATCTTCTGCACAGATTAAATCTCAGTAAGATGAAAATAATGGTGTTCCAAAAAAGGTCCAGTTGCCAGGACCACAAATACAAATTCCATCTAGACACCGTTGCCCTAGAGCACACAAAGAACGATACATACCTTGGCCTAAACATCAGCGCCACAAGTAACTTCCACAAAGCTGTGAACGATCTGAGAGATAAGGCAAGAAGGGCCTTCTATGCCATCAAAAGGAACATAAAATTCGAAATACCAAGTAGGATCTGGCTAAAAATAGTTGAATCAGTTATAAAACCCATTGCCCTTCATGGTTGTGAGGTCTGGGGTCCACTCACCAACCAAGAATTCACAAAATGGGACAAACACCAAATTGAGACTCTGCATTTAGAATTCTGAAAAAATATCCTCAGTGTACAACGTAAAACACCAAATAATGCATGCAGAGCAGAATTAGGCCGATACCCTCTAATTATCAATTTATTTATTTTTTTATTTTTTTTATTTCACCTTTATTTAACCAGGTAAGCCAGTTGAGAACAAGTTCTCATTTACAACTGCGACCTGGCCAAGATAAAGCAAAGCAGTGCGATAAAAACAACAACACAGAGTTACATATGGGGTAAAAAACATAAAGTCAAAAATACAACAGAAAATATATATACAGTGTGTGCAAATGTAGCAAGTTATGGAGGTAAGGCAATAAATAGGCTATAGTGCAAAATAATTACAATAGTATTAACACTGGAATGCTAGATGTGCAAGAGATTATGTGCAAATAGAGATACTGGGGTGCAAAAGAGCAAAATAAATAACAATATAGGGATGAGGTAGTTGGGTGGGCTAATTTCAGATGGGCTGTGTACAGGTGCAGTGATCGGTAAGGTGCTCTGACAACTGATGCTTAAAGTTAGTGAGGGAGATAAGAGTCTCCAGCTTCAGAGATTTTTGCAATTCGTTCCAGTCATTGGCAGCAGAGAACTGGAAGGAATGGCGGCCAAAGGAGGTGTTGGCTTTGGGAATGACCAGTGAGATATACCTGCTGGAGCGCAGACTACGGGTGGGTGCTGCTATGGTGACCAATGAGCTAAGATAAGGCGGGGATTTGCCTAGCAGTGATTTATAGATGGCCTGGAGCCAGTGGGTTTGACAACGAACATGTAGTGAGGACCAGCCAACAAGAGCGTACAGGTCACAGTGGTGGGTAGCGTATGGGGCTTTGGAGACAAAACGGATGGCACTGTGATAGACTACATCCAATTTGCTGAGTAGAGTGTTGGAGGCTATTTTGTAAATGACATCGCCAAAGTCTAGGATCGGTAGGATAGTCAGTTTTACGAGGGCATGTTTGGCAGCATGAGTGAAGGAGGCTTTGTTGCGAAATAGGAAGCCGATTCTAGATTTAACTTTGGATTGGAGATTCTTTATGTGAGTCTGGAAGGAGAGTTTACAGTCTAACCAGACACCTTGGTATTTGTAGTTGTCCACATACTCTAGGTCAGACCCGTCAAGAGTGGTGATTCTAGTCGGGTGGGCGGGTGCCAGCAGCGTTCGATTGAAAAGCATGCATTTAGTTTTACTAGTGTTTAAGAGCAGTTGGAGGCTACTGAAGGAGTGTTGTATGGCATTGAAGCTCGTTTGGAGGTTTGTTAACACAGTGTCCAATGAAGGGCCAGATGTATACAAAATGGTGTCCAGAAAAGAGCCGTTAAATTCTACAACCACCTAAAAGGAAGTGATTCCCAAAACTTCCATAACAAAGCCATCACCTACAGAGATATTAACCTGGAGAATAGTCCCCTAAGCAAGCAGGTATTGGGGCTCTGTTCACAAACACAAACAGACGCCACAGAGCCCAGGACAGCAACACAATCAGACCCAACAAAATCATGAGAAAACAAAAAGAGAATTACTTGACACATTGGAAAGAATTTACAAAAAAAACAGAGCAAACTAGAACGCTATTTGGCACTAAACAGAGGGTACACAGTGGCAGAATACCTGACCACTGTGACTGACCCAAAATTAAGGAAATCTTTGACTATGTACAGACTCAGTGAGCATAGCCTTGCTATTGAGAAAGGCCGCCGTAGGCAGACCTGGCTCTCAAGAGAAGACAGGCTATGTGCACACTGCCCACAAAATGAGGTGGAAACTGAGCTGCACTTCCTAACTTCCTGCCAAATGTATAACCATATTAGAGACACATATGTCCCACAGATTACGCAGACCAACAAAATCTTCAAAAAAAAATCCAATTTGGATAAATTCCCATATCTATTGGGTGAAATACCACAGTGTGCCATCACAGCAGCAAGATGTGTGACCTGTTGCCAAAAGAAAAGGGCAACCAGTGAAGAACAAACACCATTGTCAATACAACCTATATTTATGTTTATTTATTTTCCTTTTTGTACTGTACCTATTTGCACATCATTACAACACTGTATATATACATAATAATACACTTGAAATGTATTTATTATTTTGGAACTTGTGTGAGTGTTATGCTTACTGTAAAAAATGATTTTGTTTAATTTACTTTTGTTTATCATCTATTTCACTTGCTTTGTCAATGTAAACATATGTTTCATATGCCAATAAAGCCCTGATAGAGAGAGAGAGAGAGAGAGAGATAGAAAGGAAGAGAGAGAGAGAGAGAGAGAGAGAGAGAGAGAGAGAGAGAGAGAGAGAGAGAGAGAGAGAGAGAGAGAGAGAGAAAGAAGAGAAGAGAGAAAGAGAGAGAGAGAGAGAAGAGAGAGAAAGAGAGAGAGAGAGAAAGAGAGAAGAAAGAGAGAGAGAGAGAAAGAGAGAGAGAGAGATAGAAAGAGAGAGAGAGAGAGAGAGAGTGATAGAAAGAGAGAGAGAGAGAGATAGAAAGAGAGAGAGAGAGAGAGAGAGAGAGAGAGAGAGAGAGAGAGAGAGAGAGAGAGAGAGAGAGAGAGAGAGAGAGAGAGAGAGAGAGAAAGAGAGAGAGAGAGAGAGAGAGAGAGAGAGAGAGAGAGAGAGAGAGAGAGAGAGAGGACATAAAGAGCAGAAGGGAAAAAGGAGAGATGATAGAGAGATGTGTTACAAAGAGAGGAAGAGGCTGAAGACAGGGATGATAGAGCAAGCAAGAGTAAAAAAAGAACAATCGTAAAAGTGTCCTGTTGGATCTGCTCTTTGGTACCGCCAGCCCATTCCCCTGTCCTAGGGGAACACATCTGATCCTTCCCCAGGGTGAGCTCATCTTGCTGGGCCATTCATGAACTCTAGCCCCCTGCTTCAGGCCTACCACTGCCACTCTCCCATGGCGTGTGTGTGTGTGTGTGTCAGGATGGAGTCAGTCTGTCTGTAAACTGTCTTTGACCCTCTGTGTCTGAAGAGCTCACACACATGACATGTATGATTCTCTCTCTCTCACACACACACACAAACACACACACAAACACACGTAACGTAGCATGATGTTTCAGTCTGAATGGGTTGTATGAGAGGAAGACCCAGCCTCCTACACTATAGGAGAACCCTTTAAATAAGCCTTTTTGGTTCCATATAGAACCTGTTCCACAGAGGGTTCTACATGGAACCCAAAAGGATTCTACCTGGAACCAAAAATGGTTCTTCCTGGAACCAAAAAGAGTTATCCTATGGGGACAGCCGAAGAACCCTTTTGGAACCCTTTCTTCTAAGAGTGTACACTCCTCTCATTGAATACTATGACGTGAGAGAGAGAGCAATGATATCACGACACAGATCTCCATACAACACTTCTATTCTCCATGAAACCAACCGTTACCAACTGATTTACTCCTTTTATATGGTTTAGTGTAAAGTTGGTAGCACAATGAACGCATTCTCACCCAGACCTACAGTATAATATAAGTGGCCATCCGACATGGTATCAAATCAGGGTTTCCTGTGCGTCTCACGTTAGCTTACAGATCCAGTGTCTACTGTAGGCATTGGGAATCTAACATGTCTTCAGGTCTGAGACAAGGTTACTCCTCAACAACAATGTACAGTAGTAGTTCAGGTGAACCACACTGGATTCACAAGTTGTCCAGTTCTCCAGTTCTATTCTAAAAGGTCTTCCAATGAGTGGAACCAGAGCAATGTATTTAGAGAGATGGGAGTTCTAATTCCTAATTATATGGTTGGGACATTAAGGTTTCTGCATTATGATGCATTCACATAACACTTCATAATTCTATGGCAGCCATGTTAGCTTCCCATTATCTGTTAGATAGCATGGTGAATATTTAAACCATGCTATGTAACTGAATGTCTAGAATTAGAACAATGTTCACAATTCTAAAAGTTGTACCCAACTCTCTAAACACATGACTCTGGGTAGAACTATATAGACTGCTGGTCCCTGGTACAGAATATTAGTTGAGAAACAGGATATCCTTCCTACTTGAAACAGTTGAGGCATGTTGGGTTGAAGCCAACAGCATAGTGACATGTTGTTTATGTCATGATTTATAGAATGTTGTAATGCATAACAAAAGAAATGACTTCTCTTTTGAGGGGCTGACTATATGGATGTGAATGGCACCCTATTTAATGTATAATGCACTACTTTTGACCAGTGTCCATATGTCCCTATGGTGCACTATAGGAAATAGGACACAACCAATGTTAGGCCTACTGCTGCTAGGTAGCTCTCTCTCTGCTCTCCCCCTCCCCTCTGTCTGTCCTTGATTGCAGGAGTGAAGTCTGGTGTGCGGGAGTCAGGGTTCCAGCTGCAGCTCATTCACCATAATCACCTCAGCCTTTAAGACCCGGTCAAACTTGCCACTCATCGTCAGATCATAGTCAAGACGACCATATTATTGGAACCTGACTCCTGCCTCCACTTCACTCCTGCCACCACCACCATCCTGCTTTCCACTACCGGACCTCCCGTTTGGACTCACCACGGACACTAGGACGTTACGGTACCACTCCTGCTCTGAACCTGGATCTGTTACCCTCCCGGTAAAACCTGGACTTGCTCTTCCCCTATTATTGGAAACCTGGACAAATTGAACTTTGTAAATAAACCTGTTAAACCTTCTCTGGCTCAGTGTAGTTTTCTGCATTTGGGTTCTAATCCAGTTAAATCATGACAACCAATGTACATGTAACTCAGAGATATACACTGAACAAATATATAAAAACAACATGTAAAGTGTTGGTCCCATGTTTCATGAGCTGAAATAAAAGATCCCAGAAATGTTCCATACGCACAAAAAGCTTATTTCTCTCAAATGTTGTGCAGGAATGTGTTAACATCCCTGTTAGTGAGGATTTCTAATTTGTCAAGATAATCCATCCACTTGACAGGTGTGGCATATCAAGAAGCTGATTAAACAGCATGATCATTACACCGGTGCACCTTGTGCTGGGGACAATGAAAGGCCACTCTAAAATATGCAGTTTTGTCACACAACACAATGCCACCGATATGTCTAGTTTTGAGGGAGCGTGCAATTGGCATGCTGACTTCAGGAATGTCCACCAGAGCTGTTGCCAGAGAATTTAGTGTTCATTTCTCTACCATAAGCTGCCTCCAAAGTCTCTTTAGAGAATTTGGCAGTACGTCCATCCGGCCTCACAACCGCAGACCACGTGTAACCACACCAGCCCAGGACCTCCACATCTTCTTCACCTGAGACCAGCCCCCCGGACAACTGAAGCTGTGGGTTTGCACAACCGAAGAATTTCTCAGGGAAGCTCATCTGCGTGCTTGTCGTCCTCACCAGGGGATCTTGACCTGACTGCAGTTCAGCAACGTAACTGACTTCAGTGGGAAAATGCTCACCTTTGATGGCCGCTGGCATGCTGGAGAAGTGTGCTCTTCACGGATAAATCCCGGTTTCAACAGTACTGGGTAGATGGCAGACAGCGTGTATGGCGAGCAGTTTGCTGATGTCAACATTGTGAACAGAATGCACACTGGTGGCGGTGGGGTTATGGTATGGGCAGGTATAAGCTATGGGAAACTAACACAATTGCATTTTATTGATGGCAATTTGAATGCACAGAGATACTGTGACCTGATCCTGAGGCCCATTGTCGTGCCATTAATCCGCCGTCATCACCTTATGTTTCAGCATGATAATACACGGCCCCATGTCACAAGGATCTGTACCCAATTACTGGAAGCTGAAAATGTCCCAGTTCTTCCATGGCCTGCATAGTCACCAGACATGTCAGCCATTGAGCATGTTTGGGATGCTCTGGATTGACGTGTACGACAGCGTGTTCCAGTTCCCGCCAATATCCAGCAACTTTGCACAGCCATTGAAGAGGAGTGGGACAACATTTCACAGGCCACAATCAACAGCCTGATGAACTCTATGCGATGGAGATGTGTCGCTCTGCATGAGGCAAATGGTGGTCACACCAGATACTGACTGGTTTTCTGATCCACGGCTCTACTGTTTTTTAAGGTATCTGTGACCAACAGATGCATATCTGTATTCCCAATCATGTGAAATCCATAGACCAGGGCCCAATGAATTTATTTAAATTGACTAATTTCCTCATATGAACTTTAACTCAGTAAAATCGTTGAAATTGTTGCATGTTGCGTTTATATTTTAGTTCAGTGTAGAAGGTGGTATAATGCATTATGTATAACAGGACTAATAGCTGTGTTATTGGCCTGTTGTATGCACGCACGCACGTGTGTGTGTGTGTGTGTGTGTGTGTGTGTGTGTGTGTGTGTGTGTGTGTGTGTGTGTGTGTGTGTGTGTGTGTGTGTGTGCGTGCGTGCGTGCGTGCGTGCGTGCGTGCGTGCGTGCGTGCGTGCGTGCGTGCGTGCGTGCGCGTGAATTACTTCCCTTCATGAACAGGATGGCTGATGGCTAATTTCACACTTTAACATGGTTTAGAGCAGACAGCTAGATTGGTATCATTAATGAACACACACACACACACACACACACACACACACACACACACACACACACACACACACACACAGAAAATGAATCAGTCTCATATCTAGGGAGACATAATTCAACATCTGCCAGATTCCTTTTCATAAAGAGCGAGAGGGAAAGATAGAAAGAGAGAGATAGGTAGAGATAGTGAAAAAGTGATCGAGACAGAGATGGGTAGAGAGCGATAGAGAGAAAAATAAAGTGAGCGAGAAAGAAAGAGGGAGTGATCGAGAGAGAGGGAGAGACAAAGAGAAAAATATACATTCTACACACCATGTTTGTGTGGCATTAATACAGTCAAACATTTATGTCAACTGCATAGAGCTAATCAGAGAGGAGAGAGGGTTAGGTGTTCATTGCAGAGAGTTTACCAGAGAGGAGAGAGGGTTAGGTGTTCATTGCAGAGAGTTTACCAGAGAGGAGAGAGGGTTAGGTGTTCATTGCAGAGAGTTTACCAGAGAGGAGAGAGGGTTAGGTGTTCATTGCAGAGAGCTAATCAGAGAGGAGAGAGGGTTAGGTGTTCATTGCAGAGAGCTAATCAGAGAGGAGAGAGGGTTAGGTGTTCATTGCAGAGAGCTAATCAGAGAGGAGAGAGGGTTAGGTGTTCATTGCAGAGAGCTAATCAGAGAGGAGAGAGGGTTAGGTGTTCATTGCAGAGAGCTTATCAGAGAGGAGAGAGGGTTAGGTGTTCATTGTAAAACACCTGAATCTGTGACTCTCTGTGCTGCATGTGTTCACCTGACAAAGTATTTACATATCAACCTCTCAGTGGAGGCTTTTCTGACTCATTTTCTGATACAAGACCGGTTCTTTTCATGTAATAATGTTTGACACCCTAGAGTATTTGGCGGAGGTGAAAGTATTCCAGGTGAATAATAATTGCAGAAATGTGTCTGAATTATCAATGAGATGTTAAAGTGTCTCGTTATGAAATAGGACAAACAGTGTTTGTAATTACCTTGATCCCCATTACTGAGTAAATGAATGAGACAACAGTTTGATCTGTAGTCTGTCTGTAGATGCAATGCACATCCACACACACACAAACACACAGGCACACGCACACAGGCACACGCACACACACACCCACACACACACAAACACACAGGCACACGCACACAGGCACACACACACACGCGGACACACACACACACACACCCACACACACACAAACACACAGGCACACGCACACAGGCACACGCACACACGCGGACACACACACACACACACACACACACACACCCACACACACACAAACACACAGGCACACGCACACAGGCACAGGCACACAGGCACACGCACACACGCGGACACACACACACACACACACACACAAACCGTGGGTCCATGGTAACTGGACCTATGACCCATCTATTCCCTAGTTAGTTGCTATTCTCTTTCCCCATTAGACTCTACTCTATCCAGTGTGATATCTGATATCTGTGGATGCTTCCTACTTAGCTGAGATACTTACAGTTGTTCAGTTCCAGATGACTCAGTGACTAAGGGAGGTTTGTGAGAGAGGGCTGAAGGTGGGTGGGATCAAGGTTCTTTACTGTGGGTTGGCCACAGTTGATAGACACAGGCAGCGTGCAGTGTGTGTGTGTGTGTGTGTGTGTGTCTCTGTGGTTTTGCCATAGTAGTTAGGCAGATGTGAGGCAATGTGTGCAGTGTGTGTGAAGTGTTTGAGAGAGTCCTACGCAGTAGCACACGTCACAATATCTGTCTGATATAATGTAGTGTACACAGGAAACAGGAAATATATGACAGAAGTTTGGGTTACATTGAAGTGGGCACTCTGAGAACTCTGTAGGTGTCACCATTTAAACCAAGGGGTGTCAAACTAATTTCGTATATTTCCTCGTCGTCAGAATTTGCAAGAAATTGTCCTCTATCTTTAAACTCTACCCTAGCCTCAAAGGCTGATTTTGTTTGGTAATGGTAATATACAAAACAAAAATATCAACACAACATGCAACAATTTCAACAATACTACTAAGTTACAGTTTATATAAGGAAATCAAGTAAATTGAAATAAATTCAGTCTGAAGTCAAATCAAATCAAATCAAATCAAATGCTATTGGTCACACACACATGGTTAGCAGATGTTATAGCGAGTGTTGCGAAATGCTTGTGCTTCTAGTTCCGACAGTGCAGTAATATCTAACAAGTAATATCTAACAGATACACAACAAATATCTAATACACACGAATCTAAGGAATGGAATGGAATAAGAATATATAACTATATGGATGAGCAATGTCAT
>NC_139994.1:2900249-2952749 GCF_964263955.1 Coregonus lavaretus
CCTCATTTCCTCCTCCCCCCTCTCCTCCTCTTGTCTCTTACAGAGCCACATGGATGGGCCCTATCATGTGGAAGAGAGAGATGGAGGAAATACTTTGTGAGTCATTTCAAATGATGGGAATATTGTGACACATTGGGAATATGTCTTGATCACAACTTTAATAGGAACAGGGTATGACTCTTAATTTATCACGTACTGTTGGGCATTTAAAAAAAGCTCAAGCGTTATACAATGAAACTATTTAGGACCAGATATTGTTGTAAAGGGAAATAGTCAGCTGATCATTGTGTCTTTGAACAGTATGATGGTGAGGTTTTGAGTCACAGGAAGTCATTGTTGTGTTGGTGAATACTGTTCTATCAATAATAACAAAGAATAGGCCTTCTGTTTTGTACAATGACATGCTGTAAACACTGTCTCACACACACACACACACACACACACACACACACACACACACACACACACACACACACACACACACACACACACAACACACAACACACAACACACATTTACATTACATTTACGTCATTTAGCAGACACTCTTATCCAGAGCGACTTACAAATTGGTGCATTCACCTATAGCCAGTGGGATAACCACTTTACAACACAACACACAACACAACAACACAACACAACACAACAACACAACACAACACAACACAACACACACACACACGAAGGGGTTCAGTGGGGTAAACATATCTCTTTCTAACAGTTAGAGTGAGGCCGTTGGTAGACAGTTACTGTTGCTAGCCTGGAGCCCCCACTGTGTGTGTGTGTGTGCATGCGGATTGTTTGTCTAAGGCATCTACGTGTGTGTGTGTGTGTGTGTGTGTGTGTGTGTTTGGCATGTGTGTGAGCACACGTGTGTGTGTGTGAAATATTTCAGTGTGTTTACACTCCCATTAATTTAAGGTTATGATCGGTTAGAGTTGCACCACAGAAGCCTGACAGGACCCTCCATTCACATGCTTTAAGGAGCCATCATTCTCACAGCCAGCCAATGACCAGGGCCATAATCAGGACAGATTCCACAGTGGAATAGCTCTATGAAACCATGCTGACACAGACAGACAGACAGACAGACAGACAGACAGACAGACAGACAGACAGACAGACAGACAGACAGACAGACAGACAGACAGACAGACAGACAGACAGACAGACAGACAGACAGACAGACAGACAGAACTGTGGTAGGGTGAGACTGGGTCTTTTCAACTGACATTCAACTGTGTGTGTGTTTGTGTGTGTGTGTGTGCGTGCATATGTATGTTTGTGTTGTCCGTTTGTCTATTTTAAGACCCTCTGGGGGATACTCCAAAAGGAATGAGGGCAAAAGTTCAGAGGAGAAAGAGAGAATGTATGACCATATTAGATACACATATTTCCCTCAGATTACACAGACCCACAAAGAATTGTTACAACACAGTACATAGCCATAATATGACATTTGAAATGTCTCTATTCCTTTGGAACTTTTGTGAGTGTAATGTTTACTGTTCATTTTGTATTGTTTATTTAACTTTTGTTTATTATCTACTTCACTTGCTTTGGCAATGTTAACATATGTTTCCCATGCCAATAAAGTCCAATGAATTGAATTGAATTGAGAGACAGAGGGAGAAACAAAGGGAGAGAGAGAGAGAGAGTGAGAGAGAGAGAGAGAGAGAGAGAGAGAGAGAGAGAGAGAGACCGAGGTAGGGTGAGAGAGAGAGAGAGAGAGAGAGAGAGAGAGAGGGAGAGAGAGGAGGAGTGAGAAACAGAGGGAGAGAGAGAGACCGAGGGAGCCAGAGAGAGAGAGAGAGAGAGAGAGAGAGAAAGAGAGAGAGAGAGAGAGAGAGAGAGAGAGAGAGAGAGAGCGAGAGAGAGAGAGAGAGAGAGAGAGAGAGAGAGAGAGAGAGAGAGAGAGAGAGACCGAGGTAGAGTGAGAGAGAGAGAGAGAGAGAGAGAGAGAGAGAGAGAGAGAGAGAGAGAGAGAGAGACCGAGGTAGGGTGAGAGAGAGAGAGAGAGAGAGAGAGAGAGAGAGAGGGGAGAGAGAGAGAGCTTATAGAGGAAGAGGGAAGCTGGCAAGAGACTGAGACATAGGAGGAAAATACATTACATCAGCCAGCAACAGGTCCAGATGACAAGTAGAATGTTGCTGGCATCTTAACTGAGATGTTATTCTAAATTAGAACCACATAACTGTGGATTGTACATGGATTCTTTGGTGATCCTCACCACTCCCAAATGGCACCCTATTCCCTATATAGTGCACTACTTTTGACCAGAACAGGGAGCCATTTGGGACGCATCCTAGAATACCCCCCCCCCCCCTCTAACACCCCCCCCCCCCCCCCCACCGGTCTTATTCCGGTCTTTTACCGTTCTCATTGTCGAAGTGGACACATTGTTTGCAGAGTGCACAACCTATGCTACACTTGTGAGAAACAAGTTTTGGTTTATTTAATTCCATTTACGAGTTTTGTCAATTTAGTCATTGTGTTTTGTTTGGAGCGCTCCTGTCAATGTTGAATAAGGACACGCACCTGGCCTGCATGCAGATGTAGGCTCATACAGCTGAAGTCGGAGGTTTACATACACTTAGATTGGAGTCATTAAAACTCGTTTTTCAACCTCTCCACAAATGTCTTGTTAACAAACTATAGTTTGGCAAGTCATTTAGGTCATCTACTTTGTGCATGACACAAGTAATTTTTCCAACAATTGTTTACAGACAGATTATTTCACTTATAATTCACTGTATCACAATTCCAGTGGGTCAGAAGTTTACATACACTAAGTTGACTGTGCCTTTAAACAGTGTGGAAAATTCCAGAAAATGATGTCATGGCTTTAGAAGATTCTGATAGGCTAATTGACATCATTTGAGTCAATTGGAGGTGTACCTGTGGATGTATTTCAAGGCCTACCTTCAACTCAGTACCTCTTTGCTTGACATCATCGGAAAATCAAAATAAATCAGCCAAGACCTCAGAAAAAGAATTGTAGACCTCCACAAGTCTGGTTCATCCTTGGGAGCAATTTCCAAACCCCTGAAGGTACCACGTTCATCTGTACAAACAATAGTACGCAAGTATAAACACCATGGGACCACGCAGCCTTCATACCGCTCAGGAAGGAGACGCGTTTTGTCTCCTAGAGATGAATGTACTTTGGTGCGAGAAGTGCAAATCAATCCCAGAACAACAGCAAAGGACCTTGTGAAGATGCTGGAGGAAACAGGTACAAAATTATCTATATCCACAGTAAAACAAGTCCAATATCGACATAACTTGAAAGGACACTCAGCAAGGAAGAAGCCACTGCTCCAAAACCGCCATAAAAAAGCCAGACTACGGTTTACAACTGCACATGGGGACAAAGATCGTACTTTTTGGAGAAATGTCCTCTGGTCTGATGAAACAAAAATAGAACTGTTTGGCCATAATGACCATCGTTATGTTTGGAGGAAAAAGGGGGAATGCTTGCAAGCCGAAGAACACCACCCCAACCGTTAAGCATGGGGGTGGCAGTATCATGCTGTGGGGGTGCTTTGCTTTGCTGCAGGAGGGACTGGTGCACTTCACAAAATACATGGCATCATGAGGAAGAAAAAGTATGTGGATATATTGAAGCAACATCAGTCAGGAAGTTAAAGCTTGGTCGCAAATGTGTCTTCCAAATGGACAATGACCCCAAGCATACTTCCAAAGTTATGGCAAAATGGCTTAAGGACAACAAAGTTAAGGTATTGGAGTGGCCATCACAAAGCCCTGACCTCAATCCTATAGAAAATGTGTGGGCAGAACTGAAAAAGCGTGTGCGAGCAAGGAGGCCTACAAACCTGACTCAGTTACATCAGCTCTGTCAGGAGGAATGGGCCAAAATTCCCCAAACTTATTGTGGGAAGCTTGTGGAAGGCTACCCGAAACGTTTGACCCAAGTTAAACAATTTAAAGGCAATGCTACCAAATACTAATTGAGTGTATGTAAACTCTGACCCACTGGGAATGTGATGAAATAAATAAAAGCTTAAATAAATAAATCTCTCTACTATTATTCTGACATTTCACATTTTTTAAATAAAGTGGTGATCCTAACTGACCTAAGACAGGGAATTTTTACTAGGATTAAATGTCAGTAATTTGAAAAACTTAGTTAAAATGTATTTGCCTAAGTTGTATGTAAACTTCCGACAGATATATTTGGGTATCTGATAGTATTTCTGATTGGCTTAACGCACCACCACTAATGAGCTGTGGAGCTTCTCAAAGTAATGTTTTCTTCTCCTCAAACAGCAAGCAAACAAAGTCTGTTTTTACATCCATTGAGAATGACAATAGTTCCTCAATGTATTTGAAAAAAAAATATTTCCAGCTCTCTCCCTTTCGATAACCACTCAGCGTGAAAGGGAAAAATGTCATGCTCTGAACCAGTGGAAACATCATAAAGTAGGCCTACCTGATAACTTCTTATCCCTTGTGCAAATAGCCTACAGCTGTGACTGTCCCGAGCTCACTGGCGGGAAACTCTGAGAGCCCAGAATATCCTATATAATGTTGCAAGTTCGCTAGCCCAAGCTTCGGGGCTGGACCCAAGTTAATAGTTGATACAATGTGTCAAGTTCATTGCCATGTGTAGCCAGTCATATATAGGATATGTATTTTTATCAGGATATTTTCTACCTGCAGGCTGCAATATATTTATTTGTTGGCTTTATAGGCTTTCTGGACATTAGAACAGCGATCACTAACCTCCATTTGGATGAGGATTTCTACTTCAAGTCGGCGGCGAAGGACAAACTCAACATGATCTTAAGACCTGTAATATCCTATGTTTCTCCGAGTCGTGGCTGAACAAGGACATGGAAAATATAAATCTAGCTGGCTTTTCTATACATCGGCAGGACTGAATGACAGCTTCGATTAAACTCAAGGGGGTATGTGTCTCTTTGTTAACAACAGCTGGTGCGTGATCTCTAATATTAAGGAAGTCTCGAGGTTCTGTTCGCCTGAGTTAGAATACCTCATGATAAGCTTTAGATCATACTATTTACCAAGAGAGCATTTTTTCGTAGCTGTCCATTTACCACCACAAACCGATGCTGGAACTAAGACCGCACTCAATGAGATGTATAGGGCCATAAGCAAACAAGAAATGCTCACAGAGGCGGAACTCCTAGTGGCCAGTGATTGATTTTAATGCAGGAAATGCAGGAAAACGGAAATCCGTTTTTACCTAATCACCTGTGCAACTAGGGGTGAAAAAACTCTAGATCACATTTACTCCCCACACAAAGACGCATACAAAGCTCTCCCTCGTTCTCAAATCAGACCATACAGTGCCTTGCAAAAGTATTCATCCCCCTTGGCGTTTTTCCAATTTTGTTGCATTTCAACCTGTAATTTAAACAGATTTTTATTTGGATTTCATGTAATGGACATACACAAAATAGTCCAAATTGGTGAAGTGAAATGAAACAAATAACTTATTTCAAAACATTCTAATAAATACATAACGGAAAAGTGGTGTGTGCGTATGTATTCACCCCCTTTGCTATGAAGCCCCTAAATAAGATCTGGTGGAACCAATTACCTTCAGAAGTCACATAATTAGTTAAATAAAGTCCACCTGTGTGCAATCTAAGTGTCACATGATCTCAGTATATATACACCTGTTCTGAAAGGCCCCAGAGTCTGCAACACCAATAAGCAAGGGGCACCACCAAGCAAGCGGCACCATGAAGACCAAGGAGCTCTCCAAACAGGTCAGGGACAAAGTTGTGGAGAAGTACAGATCAGGGTTGGGTTATAAAAAAATATCTGAAACTTTGAACATCCCACGTAGCACCATTAAATCCATTATAAAAAATTTAAATAATATGGCACCACAACAAACCTGCAAAGAGGGCCGCCCACCATAACTCACGGACCAGGCAAGGAGGGCCTTAATCAGAGAGGCAACAAGGAGACCACAGATAACCCTGAAGGAGCTGCAAAGCTCCACAGCGGAGATTGGAGTATCTGTCCATAGGACCACTTTAAGCCATACATTCCACAGATCTGGGCTTTACGGAAGAGTTTCCAGAAAAAAGCCATTGCTTAAAGAAAAAAATAAGCAAACATGTTTGGTGTTCGCCAAAAGGCATGTGGGAGACTCCCCAAACACATGGAAGAAGGTACTCTGTTCAGATGAGACTAAAATTGAGCTTTTTGGCCATCAAGGAACATGCTATGTCTGGCGCAAACCCAACACCTCTCATCACCCCGAGAACACCATCTCCACAGTGAAGCATGGTGGTGGCAGCATCATGCTGTGGGGATGTTTTTCATCGGCAAGGACTGGGAAACTGGTCAGAATTGAAGGAATGATGGATGGCGCTAAATACAGGGAAATCCTTGAGGGAAACCTGTTTCTGTCTTCCAGAGATTTGAGATTGGGACGGAGGTTCACCTTCCAGCAGGACAATGACCCTAAGCATACTGCTAAAGCAACACTCGAGTGGTTTAAGTGGAAACATTACAATGTCTTGGAATAACCTAGTCAAAGCCCAGACCTCAATCCAATTGAGTATCTGTGGTATGACATAAAGATTGATGTACACCAGCGGAACCCATCCAACTTGAAGGAGCTGGAGCAGTTTTGTCTTGAAGAATGGGCAAAAATCCCAGTGGCTAGATGTGCCAAGCTTAAAGAGACATACCCCAAGAGACTTGCAGCTTTAATTGCTGCAAAAAGTGGCTCTACGAAGTATTGACTTTGGGGGGTCGAATAGTTATACACGCTCAAGTTTTCTGTTTTTGTGTCTTATTTCTTGTTTGTTTCACAATAAAAAATATTTTGCATCTTCAAATTGGTAGGCATGTTGTGTAAATCAAATGATACACATCCCCCAAAAATCCATTTTAATTCCAGGTTGTAAGGCAACAAAATAGGAAAAATGCCAAGGGGGGTGAATACTTTCGCAAGCCACTGTAACTCTATCCTGCTGATTCCTGCTTACAAGCAAAAATGTAAACAGGAAGTACCAGTGACTCGCTCAATATGGAAGTGTTCCAATGAAGCAGATGCTAAACTACAGGACTGTTTCGCTAACACAGACTGGAATGTGTTCCGGCATTCATCCGATGGAATTGAGGAGTTTACCACATCAGTCACCGGCTTCATTAATAAGTGGATCGACGACGTCTTCCCCACAGTGACTGTACGTACATATCCCAACCAGAAGCCATGGATTACAGGCAACATCCGCACTGCACTAAAGGCTAGAGCTGCCACTTATAAAGGGAAACCCAGCTGCAAGCTGCCCAATGATGCAAGCCTACCGGACAAGCTAAATGCCTTCAATGCTCGCTTCAAGGCAAGCAACACTGAACCATGCATTAGAGCATCAGATGTTCCGGATGTTTATGTGATCACGCTTACCATAGCCGATGAGAGTAAGACCTTTAAACAGACGGATTACCAGGACATGTACTCAGAGCATGCGCTGACCAACTGGCAAGTGTCTTCACTGACATTTTCAACCTGTCCCTGACCCAGTCTGTAATACCAACATGTTTTAAGCAGACCACCATAGTCTCTGTGCCCAAGAACGCCAAAGTAACCTGTCTAAATGACTATCGCCCCGTAGCGCTCACATCTGTAGCCATGAAATGCTTTAAAAGGCTGGTCATGGCTCACATCAACACCATCATCGCAGACACCCTGGACCCACTCGAATTCGCATACCGCCCTAACAGATCCACAGATGCCTTTTCCCACCTGGACAAAAGGAACACCTACGTGAGAATGTTGTTCATTGACTACAGCTCAGCGCTCAACACCATAGTGTCCTACAAGCTCATCACTAAGCTAAGGACCCTGTGACTGAACACCTCCCTCTGCAAATGGATCCTGGACTTCCTGACGGGCCGCCCCCAGGTGGTGAGGGTAGTCAACAACACATCCGCAACGCTGACCCTCAACACGGGGGCCCCTCCTGTACTCCCTGTTCGCCCACGACTGAGTGGCTGCGCATGACTCCAATACCATCATTAAGTTTGCCGACGACACAACAGTGTTAGGCCTGATCACTGACGACGATGAGACAGGGAGGAGGTCAGAGACCTGACAGTGTGGTGCCAGGACAACAACCTCTCCCTCAACTTCAGCAAGACAAAGGAGCTGATTGTGGAGTACAGGAAACGGAGGGCCGAGCCACTCCCATTCACATCGACGGGGCTGTAGTGGAGTGGGTCGAGAACTTCAAGTTCTCTGTGTCCACATCACTAAGGCCCTATCATGGTCCAAACACACCAACACAGTCGTGAAGAGGGCACGACAATGCCTCTTCCCCCTCAGTATGCTGAAAAGATTTGGCATAGGCCCTCAGATCCTCAAAAAGTTCTACAGCTGTTATCTTCTCTTCAGATCATTTTATTATGTTATCTTCTCTTCAGATCATTTTATTATGTTCTCTTCTCTTCAGATCATTTTCTGTTTATGTTGTTGTAATTCTCTTGGAGAGGAGAGGAGAGGAGAGGAGAGGAGAGGAGAGGAGAGGAGAGGAGAGGAGAGGAGAGGGAGAGGAGAAGAGAGAGGAGAGGAGGAAGGAGAGGAGGGAGGAGAGGAGAGAGGGGGAGGAGGGAGGAGAGGAGAGAGGAGAGGAGGGAGGAGAGAGGAGAGGAGGGAGGAGAGGAGGGAGTAGAGGAGAGAGGGAGAGAGGGAGAGAGGAGAGGAGAGGAGAGAGTAGAGGAGGGAGTAGAGGAGAGAGGAGGGAGGAGAGAGGAAAGGAGGGAGGAGAGGAGAGAGGAGAGGAGAGAGGAGAGGAGAGGGGGAGAGGAGAGGAGAGGAGAGGAGAGGAGAGGAGAGGAGAGGAGAGGAGAGGAGAGGAGAGGAGAGGAGAGGAGAGGAGAGGAGAGGAGAGGAGAGGAGAGGAGAGGAGAGGGGGGAGGAGATGGCGTAGTGTCCTCGTGTATATAGCCAGTTTTTTTGTTTTTTTGTCTATTTTACTTTTTTACTTTTCATTCTTTAACTAAATATACTTTCCTGCAACCCGCCTCACCCAACATGGAAAGGATTCTATTATTTCTTTATAATTTTTATCAAGAACCTTAAGCTGAAACTAGTCTAGCTGCAACCAAATGGCTGTGGTAGCCAGCTAGCTAGCTACTTGCTATTAGCCACCATTAGCGTCTTCACCATTGTCTGTGGCCTGCACTACCCACCAGCCAGCTCTAGCTCTAGCCAGGACAATTTGTCGGCCAGTCTGCACAGCGTGCTATCAACCCAGAGCATATCGGATTTTCTGCCGGAATCACTGGACCCTAACGCCGGATGGCTGTTGTCGTTGGCTAATTACCATTGCCCCTTAGCAAGCACCAGTTAGCCTTGAGCTAGCCTCGAGCCAGGCCCATCTCCCGGCTATCTTCCAACACCGGACGGGATCTCCTAGTGTTGACATGGAGCCCCGCAGATCCAACACGACTGGTCTGCCGACGAAATCGTCTGAAGTGGTTTCAACAGGCTTGCCGTTACGACGTCGACCACGAAGATCCATCTGCTAGCCCCGGCCCGCTAGCACACGCAAGCCATGCCTCTTGCTCACCAGTGCTGTAGCAGCCCCCGAACTACCTCCGAACTCTCCTATTGCTGTTCACTGGACCTTATGATAACTCAGCTATACAGCTGATGCCTGCTGGACTGTTCCTTTATACGGTACCGCATCCTGTTTATGTTTAGCCTCAGCCCAAACTTTGTCGCCATTACCAGCTGTTGTCTTAGCTCTCTCGAATAACACCTGTGATTGCTTCATGCCTCTATCCCATGTCAATATGCCTTGCTTATTGCTGTTTCGGTTATTTATTATTGTAATATTTCACTGTAGAGCCCCCAGTCCAGCTCAACCTGCCTTAGATAGCTCCTTTGTCCCACCCCCCATACACACAGAGACCGACTCAATCGGTGCCTCCAGTGATGCTATCTCTTTCATCGTTACCCAACGCTTAGGTTTACCTCCACTGTACTCATATCCTTCCATATCCTTGTCTATACATAATGCCCTGAATCTATTCTACAACGCCCGGAAATCTGCCCCTTTTATTCTCTGTACCCAACGCACTAGAAGACCAGTACTTAAAGCCTTTAGCCGTATCCTTGCTCTACTCCTCCTCTGTTCCTCTGGTGATGTAGAGGTTAACCCAGGCCCTGTAGCCTCCAGTATCACTCCTACTCCCCAGGCGTTATCATTTGTTGACTTCTGTAACCGTAAATGCCTTGGTTTCTTGTACGTTAACATCAGAAGCCTCCTCCCTAAGTTTGAGTTATTCACTGCGTTAGCACACTCCACCAACCCTGATGTTCTAGCAGTGTCTGAATCCTGGCTTAGGAAGGCCACCAAAAATTCAGACATTTCCATCCCCAACTACAACATTTTCCGTCTCGATAGAACTCGATAGAAGGGGGTGGGGTTGCAATCTACTATAAAGATAGCCTGCAGAGCTCTATTATACTATCCAGGTCTGTGCCCAAACAGTTTGAGCTTCTACTTCTAAAAATCCACCTTTCCAGAAATAAGTCTCTCACTGTTGTCGCATGCTACAGACCCCCCTCAGCCCGAGCTGTGCCCTGGACACCATATGTGAACTGATTGCCCCCCATCTATCCTCAGAGTTCGTACTACTTGGTGACCTAAACTGGGATATGCTTAACACCCTGGCCAACCTACAATCTAAACTAGATGCCCTCAATCTCACACAAATTATCAAGGAACCTACCAGGTACAACAAAATCTATAAACATGGGCACCCTCATAGATATCATCCTGACAAATTTTCCCTCTAAATACACCTCCGCTGTCTTCAACCAGGATCTCAGCGATCACTGCCTTATTGCCTGCGTCCGTAATGGGTCCGCGGTCAAACGACCACCCCTCATCACTGTCAAATGCTCCCTAAAACGCTTTAGCGAGCAGGCCTTTCTAATTGACCTGGCCCGGGTGTCCTTTATGGATATTGACCTCAGTCCGTCAGTAGAGGATGCCTGGTTGTTTTTAAAAAGTGCTTTCCTCTCAATCTTAAATACGCATGCCCCATTCAAAAAATGCAGAACTAAGAACAGATATAGCCCCTGGTTCTCCTCAGACTTGACTGCCCTTGACCAGCACAAAAACATCCTGTGGCGTTTTGCATTAGCATCGAACAGCCCCCGCGATATGCAACTTTTCAGGGAAGTCAGGAACCAATATACACAATCAGTTAGGAAAGCAAAGGCTAGCTTTTTCAAACAGAAATTTGCATCCTGTAGCACTAACTCCAAAACGTCTGAGATCCCCAGAGATTGGAAAGCTGCCGCGGTCATCCCCCTCTTCAAAGGGGGTGACACTCTAGATCCAAACTGTTACAGACCCATATCCATCCTGCCCTGCCTTTCAAAAGTTTTTGAAAGCCAAGTCAACAAACAGATCACCGACCATTTCGAATCCCACCGTACCTTCTCCGCTATGCAATCCGGTTTCCGAGCTGGTCATGGGTGCACTTCAGCCACGCTCAAGGTCCTAAACGATATTATAACCGCGATCGATAATAGACAGTACTGTGCAGCCATTTTCATTGACCTGGCCAAGGCTTTCGACTCTGTCAACCACCGCATTCTTATTGGCAGACTAAATAGCCTTGGTTTCTCAAATGACTGCCTCGCCTGGTTCACCAACTACTTCTCAGATAGAGTTCAATGTGTCAAATCGGAGGGCCTGTTGTCTGGACCTATGGCAGTCTCTATGGGGGTGCAACAGGGTTCAATTCTTGGGCCGACTCTTTTCTCTGTGTATATCAATGACGTCGCTCTTGCTGCTGGTGACTCTCAGATCCACCTCTACGCAGACGACACCATTTTGTATACATCTGGCCCTTCATTGGACACTGTGTTAACAAACCTCCAAACGAGCTTCAATTCCATACAACACTCCTTCAGTAGCCTCCAACTGCTCTTAAACACTAGTAAAACTAAATGCATGCTCTTCAACCGAACGCTGCTTGCACCCGCCCACCCGACTAGAATCACTACTCTCGACGGGTCTGACCTAGAGTATGTGGACAACTACAAATATCTAGGTGTCTGGTTAGACTGTAAACTCTCCTTCCAGACTCACATTAAGAATCTCCAATCCAAAGTTAAATCTAGAATCGGTTTCCTATTTCGCAACAAAGCCTCCTTCACTCATGCTGCCAAACATGCCCTCGTAAAACTGACTATCCTACCGATCCTTGACTTCGGCGATGTCATTTACAAAATAGCCTCCAACACTCTACTCAGCAAATTGGATGTAGTCTATCACAGTGCCATCCGTTTTGTCTCCAAAGCCCCATATAATACCCACCACTGTGACCTGTACGCTCTTGTTGGCTGGTCCTCACTACATATTCGTCGCCAAACCCACTGGCTCCAGGCCATCTATAAATCACTGCTAGGCAAATCCCCGCCTTATCTTAGCTCATTGGTCACCATAGCAACACCCACCCGTAGTCTGCGCTCCAGCGGGTATATCTCACTGGTCATCCCCAAAGCCAACACCTCCTTTGGCCGCAATTCCTTCCAGTTCTCTGCTGCCAATGACTGGAACAAATTGCAAAAATCTCTGAAGCTGGAGACACTTATCTCCCTCACTAACTTTAAGCATCAGTTGTCAGAGCACCTTACCGATCACTGCACCTGTACACAGCCCATCTGAAATTAGCCCGCCCAACTACCTCATCCCTATATTGTTATTTATTTTGCTCATTTGTACCCCAGTATCTCTATTTGCACATCATCTCTTGCACATCTATCATTCCAGTGTTAATATTAATTGTAATTATTTTGCACTATAGCCTATTTTATTGCCTTACCTCCATAACTTGCTAAATTTGCACACACTGTATATTATATGTATTTCTGTTGTATTTTTGACTTTGTTTTGTTTTACCCCATATGTAACTCTGTGTTGTTGTTTTTATCGCACTGCTTTGCTTTATCTTGGCCAGGTCGCAGTTGTAAATGAGAACTTGTTCTCAACTGGTTTACCTGGTTAAATAAAGGTGAAATATATATATTTTTTTTAAACGTTTTGGGACACTGTAAAGTCCATGGAGAATAAGAGCACCTCCTCCCAACTGCCCACTGCACTGAGGCTAGGAAACACTGTCACCTGCTACGGCTGGCCATGCTTTCCACCTGGCTACCACTACCCCAGCCACCAGCTTTGCACCCCCCCCCTGCTTAGTGCGCTACTGCTGATCAGAACCCTCAGGCCCTGGTCAAACGTAGTGCCCTACAAAGGTAATAGCGGGGGTGCCATTTTGGGAGTCGAATCAAACACACTCGCCCCTGTGTCTCTGCTGAAGAAGAGAAGAGGAAATGGAAAGCAAGAAAAAAGGAATGAGTGGAAGGTGTGAAAAAGGAGGTGGGTGCCAGAGGAGGTGTGAGTCTTGGCAGAAGAGTTGTAGAATCTGTCCCCAGTTCAACAGACTGGGAGGGAGGAAGGGGATACATGAGAGAGAGAGAGAGAGAGAGAGAGAGAGAGAGAGAGAGAGAGAGAGAGAGAGAGAGAGAGAGAGAGAGAGAGAGAGAGAGAGAGAGAGAGAGAGAGAGAGAGAGAGAGAGAGAGAGAGAGAGGGGGAGAGGGAGAGAGAGAGAGAGAGAGAGAGAGAGAGAGAGAGAGAGAGAGAGAGAGAGAGAGAGAGAGAGAGAGAGAGAGAGAGAGAGAGAAAGAGAGAAAGAGAGAAAGAGAGAGAGAGAGAGAGAGAGAGACAGAAAGAGAAACCATCAAATTAGGTCTAGAGAAAGAAAAAGCACTGCATGTTCATTATCATATATGTTCTATATACAGCTATATACAGGCTATATACAGGCTATATACAGGCTATATACAGCTATATACAGGCTATATACAGGCTATATACAGGCTATATACAGGCTATATACAGGCTATATACAGCTATATACAGGCTATATACAGGCTATATACAGGCTATATACAGGCTATATACAGCTATATACAGGCTATATACAGGCTATATACAGGCTATATACAGCTACATACAGGCTATATACAGGCTATATACAGGCTATATACAGGCTATATACAGGCTATATACAGCTATATACAGGCTATATACAGGCTATATACAGGCTATATACAGCTATATACAGGCTATATACAGGCTATATACAGGCTATATACAGGCTATAAACAGGGGGTACCGGGACAGAGGCTATATACAGGCTATATACAGGGGGTACCGGTACAGAGTCAATATACAGGCTATATACAGGAGGTACCGGGACAGAGTCAATATACAGGCTATATACAGGAGGTACCGGGACAGAGTCAATATACAGGCTATATACAGGGGGTACCGGTACCGAGTCAATATACAGGCTATATACAGTGGGTACCGGGACAGAGTCAATATACAGGCTATATACAGGGGGTACCGGTACAGAGTCAATATACAGGCTATATACAGGGGGTACCGGTATAGAGTCAATGTGTAATAACAGTAGCGAGGCTATATACAGGGGGTACCGGTACAGAGTCAATGTGTAATAACAGTAGGGAGGCTATATACAGGGGTACCGGTACAGAGTCAATGTGTAATAACAGTAGCGAGGCTATATACAGGGGGTACCGGTACAGAATCAATGGGAAATAACAGTAGCGAGGCTATATA
The DNA here is from genome assembly GCF_964263955.1 of Coregonus lavaretus. Classification (NCBI taxonomy): domain Eukaryota; kingdom Metazoa; phylum Chordata; class Actinopteri; order Salmoniformes; family Salmonidae; genus Coregonus; species Coregonus lavaretus. The sequence continues at coordinate 2,914,932 of NC_139994.1, forward strand.
CAGGGGGTACCGGTACAGAGTCAATGGGAAATAACAGTAGCGAGGCTATATACAGGGGGTACCGGTACAGAGTCAATGTGCGGTGGCACAGGTTAGTCCAGGTAATTGAGGTAATATGTACATGTAGGTAGAGTTAAAGTGACTATGCATTGATAATAAACAGAGAGTAGCAGCAGCGTGTTAAAAGGGGGGGGTGGGGGGGGGTGAATGCAAATAGTTTGGGTAGCCATTTGATTAGCTGTTCAGGGGTCTCATGGCTTGGGGGTAGAAGCTGTTAAGAAGCCTTTTGGACTTGGCGCTCCGGCACCGCTTACCGTGCGGTAGTAGAGAGAACAGTCTATGAATAGGGTGACTGGAGTCTTTGACAATTTTTAGGGCCTTCCTCTGACACCGCCTGGTATAGAGGTCCTGGATGGCAGGAAGCTTGGTCCCAGTGATGTACTGGCCGTACACACTACCCTCTGTAGTGCCTTGCGGTCGGAGGCCGAGCAGTTGCCATACCAGACAGTGATGCAACCAGTCAGGATGCTCTCAATGGTGCAGCTGTAGAACTTTTTGAGGATCTGAGGAACCATGCCAAATCTTTTCAGTCTCCTGAGGGGGAAAAGGCTTTGTCGTCCCTCTTCACGACTGTCTTGGTGTGATTGGACCATGATAATTTGTTGGTGATGTGGACACCAAGGAACTTGAAGCTCTCAAACTGTTCCACTACAGCCCTATCGATGAGAATGGGGGTGTGCTCAGTCATCTTTTTTTTTCCTGTAGTCCACAATCATCTCCTTTGTCTTGGTCACGTTGAGGGAGAGGTTGTTATCCTGGCACCACACTGCCAGGTCTCTGACCTCCTCCCTATAGGCTGTCTCATCGTTGCGGTGATCAGGCCTAACACTGTTGTGTCGTCGGCAAACTTAATGATGGTGTTGGAGTTATGCCTGGCCATGCAGTCAAGGGTGAACAGGGAGTACAGGAAGGGACTAAGCACGCACCCCTGAGGTGCCCCCGTTTTGAGGATCAGCGTGGCAGATGTGTTGTTACCTACCCTTACCACCTGGTATGTCCAGGATCCATTTGCAGAGGGAGGTGTTTAGTCCCAGTGTCCTTAGCTTAGTGAGGAGCTTTGAGGGCACTATGGTGTTGAACGCTGAGCTGTAGTCAATGAATAGCATTCTCACGTAGGTGTTCCTCTTGTCCAGGTGGGAAAGGGCAGTGTGGAGTGCAATAGAGATCGCATCATCTGTGGATCTGTTGGGGCGGTATGCAAATATGAGTGTGTCTAGAGATTCTGGGATAATGGTGTTGATGTGAGCCATGACCAGCCTTTCAAAGCACTTCATGGCTACAGATGTGAGTGCTACGGGTCGGTAGTCATTTAGGCAGGTTACCTTAGTGTTCTTGGGCACAGGGACTGTGGTGGTCTGCTTGAAACATGTTGGTATTACAGACTCAGTCAGGGACAGGTTGAAAATGTCAGTGCATGCTCGGAGTACACGTCCTTGTAATCTGAATGTTGAGCTGTTTAAAGGTCTTACTCACATCGGCTACGGAGAGCGGGATCACACATTGTCCGGAACAGCTGATGCTCTCATGCATGCTTCAGTGTTGCTTGCCTAGAAGTGAGCAAAGAAGTAATTTAGCTCCTCTGGTCACTGGTTAGCTCACAGCAGTGCTTCCCTTTGTAGTCTGTAATAGTTTGCAAGCCCTGCCACATCCGACGAGCGTCGTACGATTCAATCTCAGTCCTGTATTGACACTTTAGCTGTTTGATGGTTCGTCGGAGGCTATAGCAGGATTTCTCATAAGCGTCCGGGTTAGAGTCCTGCTCCTTGAAACCGGCAGCTCTACCCTTTAACTAAGTGCAGATGTTGCCTGTAATCCATGACTTCTGGTTGGGGTATGTACGTACGGTCACTGTGGGGACAACGTCATCTATGCACTTATTGATGAAGCCAGTGACTGATATGGTATACTCATCAATGCTATCGGAAGAATCCCGGAACATATTCCAGTCTGTGCTAGCAAAACAGTCCCGTAGCTTAGCATCTGCGTCATCTGACCACTTCTTTATTGACCTAGTCAATGGTGTTTAAGTATAGCCAATTGGAATTTGTGGTCTGTATATTTTATCATTTAATTGAGGATACCATCAACACCACAGGCTTTTTTGGGTTGGAGGGTTTGTATTTTGTCCTGTAGTTCATTCAATGTAATTGGATAATCCAGTGATTTCTGGTAGTCTTTAATAGTTGATTCTAAGATTTATATTTTATAATGTATATGTTTTTTCTGTTTGTTCTTTGTTATAGGGCCAAAAAGATTGGAGAAATGGTTTACCCATACATCTCCGTTTTGGATAGATAACTCTTCGTGTTGTTGTTTGTTTAGTGTTTTCCAATTTTCCCAGAAGTGGTTAGAGTCTATGGATTCTTCAATTACATTGAGCTGATTTCTGACGTGCTGTTACTTATTTTTCCGTAGTGTATAGTGAATCTCTCTCTCTCTCTCTCTCTCTCTCTCTCTCTCTCTCTCTCTCTCTCTCTCTCTCTCTCTCTCTCTCTCTCTCTCTCTCTCTCTCTCTCTCTCTCTCTCTCTCTCTCTCTCTCTCTCTCTCTCTCTCTCTCACTCTCTCTCTATATATATATCTATATCTCCCTCTCTCTATCTCACTCTCTCTCTATCTCTATCTCCCTCTCTCTATCTCTGTCTATCTCTCTCTTTTCTCTCTCTGATCTTGAAACCTCAGCTACAGTCATCTCAGGTTCATTTAAATAAAATATCCACCTTGTTATCCACAGGCTGGTCCTGGCTTATTAATTTAGAGGTTATAGGGGGAAAGTCTAAATAGTGTGGATGAGGAGACTCACTCAGACAGAAGGAAATTGATTCTGAGAAATCAATGAAAAGCAGAACTGGTTTGTCTGGAAGTTGGGTTCAGTTGAGGATGTGTGTGTGTTTCACTTTTTTGGGGGTTTTACTATCCTTGTGGGGACCAGAAGTGGGGAACGTTATTCACGATTCATTCAGGACTATCCGTGATCATGGTAGCATCCACATTAATGTTGTCACGTTCGTTGAATGACGGGTCAGACCAAGGCGCAGCGTGATATACGTACATGTTTATTAAACCAAATACACACGACATAACAATAAACGAAACGAAACGTGAAGTCCAAGGTAGCACACACAACATACCTTACACGGAACAATATCCCACAACTAGACAGTGCCAATAGGCTGCCTAAGTATGGTCCCCAATCAGAGACAACGAGCGACAGCTGCCTCTGATTGGGAACCACACCGGCCAAAATAGAAATACACATACTAGATAATAAACATAGAAAACGCACAACAAGGAATATACACACCCTGACTCAACATTTAAGCGTCCCCTGAGTCAGGGCGTGACAAATGTAGAAGTGTTTAGAAACATATTCTCTTCTTATTTGCAATAAAAGTAACTCCAAAATGACACAATGCATTATTTACTATTCATTTCTGTTGGGCACAAAATAATCAAAACAAAACAAACAGCAAATGTTCCAACAAGTTTGTAGAGTCATAAGCTTAATGTAATCATTGCGTGCATATAGGACCAAATACTAAACTTCGACAACGTTAATACACATACTGTATAAGTGAATTTGTCCCAATACTATCGGTCCCCTAAAATGGGGGGACTATGTACAAAAAGTGCTGTAATTTCTAAATGCTTCACCCGATATTGTTGAAAATACCCTCAAATTGAAGCTGACATGCTGCACGTTAACCTCATAGTCAATGTGTCACGCTCACTGTACACTGAGAGTAGAAAACATTAAGGACGCCTGCGCTTTCCATGACATAGACTGACCAGTTGAATCCATGTGTAAGCTGTCATCCCTTATGGATGTCACTTGTTAAAAAAAAGAAGACATTGAATATCCCGTTGAGCATGTTGAAGATATTAATTACACTTTGGATAGTGTTTCAATACAGCCAGTCACTACAAAGATGCAGGCGTCCTTCCTAACTCAGTTGCCGGAGGGGAAGGAAACCGCTCAGGGATTTCACCATGAGGCCAATGGTGACTTTAAAACAGTTACAGAGTTTAATGGCTGTATTATGAGAAAACTGAGGATGGAGCAACAACATTGTAGTTACTCCACAATAGTAGCCTAAATGACAGACACTGGGAGACAAATTCACTTTTCAGCAGGACAATAACCTCAAACACAAGGCCAAATATACCCTGGAGTTGCTTACCAAGATGTCATGAATGTTCCTGAGTGGCTTAGTTACAGCTTCAACTTAAATCTGTTTTATGGCAAGGCTTGAAAACGGCTGTCTAGCAATGATGAACAACCAACTTCACAGAGCTTGAAGAATTTAAAAAAGTATAATGTGCAAATATTGTACAATCCGTGTGTGCAAAGCTCTTAGAGACGTACCTAGAAAGGCTCACAGCTGTAATCGCTGCCAAAGGTGATTGTAACATGTATTGACTCAAGGGTGTGAATACTTTTGTAAATGAGATATTTCTGTATTTTATTTTCAATACATTTGCAAAATTTCTAAAAACATGTTTTCACTTTGTCATTATGGGGTACTGTGTGTAGATGGGTGAGAAAAACATATATTTAATTACTTTTTAATTCAGGCTGTAACACACAAAAAACGGAACACTTTCTGAAGGCACTGAGTTTACAAAAGATTCGGAACACCTACCTAATATTGATTTGCACCCTTAGAACAGCCTCAATTTATCGGGGTATGGACTCTACAAGGTGTCCACAGGGATGCTGGCCCATGTTGACTTCAATGCTTCCCACAGTTGTGTCAAATTGGCTGGTAGTGGATCTCTACTCCGAATAGCTTGTTCCATCTCATCTCACAGATGCTCAATTGGATTGAGATCTGGTGACTAGTCAGGCCACTGCAGTAAACTGAATTCACTGTCATGTTCGTGGAACCATTACTGGACAATCCATTCACAGATGGATACACTGCTGCCATGAAGAGATGCACCTGATTGGCAATGTTCAGATATCCTGTGGCATTCAAATGTTGCTCCACTTTTATCAAGGGGCCCAATGTTTGCCATGAAAACACACCCCACACCATCACACCATCACCAGCAGCCTGCAATGTTGACACGCGGCATGATGGATACATGTACTCGTGGTTTTCTCCCTAGTCCTCCCATCAGCATGAAACAGCAGGGACCAGGATTCATCAGACCAGGCAATGTTTTTCCAATTCTCCAGTGTCCAGTGCTTTCATTCCTTAGCCCACTGCAACCACAGTTTCTTGTTTTTTTGCTGAGAGAAGTGGAACTCTGGAAAGTTGTCGGCTTCCATACCCAATTCGTGTCAAGGTACGACGAGTTGTGTATTATTTTATGGGTCTTTGGGCACCAGTGTTGTACTGGACTGTCAGTTGACTAAGTGTAGCCCGTCTGTTGTTCTGCACAATTCGTGTCAGCACAATTCTTTCATCAATGACCCATTTTTCGACCACTGGCCTGCCATTGGCTGGATGTCCTTTGGGTGGTGGACCATTATTACATTTACATTTACGTCATTTAGCAGACGCTCTTATCCAGAGCGACTTACAGTTAGTGAATACATATATATATATTTTTTTTTTCATACTGGCCCCCCGTGGGAATCAAACCCACAACCCTGGCGTTGCAAACGCCATGCTCTATCAACTGAGCTACATCCCTGCCGGCCATTCCCTCCCCTACCCTGGACGACGCTGGGCCAATTGTGCGCCGCCCATGAGTCTCCCGGTCGCGGCCGGCTGCGACAGAGCCTGGATTCGAACCAGGATCTCTAGTGGCACAGCTAGCACTGCGATGCAGTGCCTTAGACCACTGCGCCACTTATTGATACACATGGGAAACTGTTGGTCTTAAAAACCCAGCAGAGTTGCAGTTCTTGACACACTCAAACCGGTGCGCCTTACACCTACTACCGTAGCCCGTTCGAAGGCACTTAAACCTTTTGTCTTTGCCCATTCATCCTCTGAATGGCACACATACACAATCCATGCCTCAATTGTCTCAAGGCTTAAAAATATTTTTTTTTACCTGTCTCCTCCCCTTCATCTACACTGATTGAAGTAGATTTAACAAGTGACATCAATAAGAGATCATAGCATTCACCTGGATTTAACTGGTCAGTCTATGTCATGGAAAGAGCAGGTGTTCCTAATGTTTTGTCCACTCAGTGTATATATTAAAAATAAAACACTTTCTATCCTGTAACTCCAAAATTATAACAGGTCTCCATCTCTTCACACACACACACACACACACACACACACACACACACACACACACACACACACACACAAACAAATGCATGCTCACACATACACACATAGATCTTTCTATAAATAATGGGACCAACGTGTGTCATTGGGATTAACATTTCTAAATAAAATAGATCAAGGACCTCAGTGTTATACAATTGAATAATTTATATAAAATACTTATAGGGCCTAATCTAGAACCCCCTTCCCCCAAAAAACAAACAGTGTCAACAACAAAAAATGTAAGCCTTGCCAATGCATTAATATTCCAATTATTATCACATTATAATATATGTGAGAGTAATGTGGACGTTGCCTGACTTAATAGATTTGATGTATTTGGGTTGCCAATGTGGCCGACGTAGGGGCACGTAATAAACCCATGAATTGTGGTAGCATTAATCTCATAATTTGAATCTCACAAAGTGACCAAAAAAGCAGGTTCCTTTTTTTTTTTTAATGGAAGGATTTGTATGGAAAAGCCAAGTTGAAGCCAACATTAGATGATGTCATCCTCATAAGAACCGCGCATGATTTTACCGCAACAGAGTGGCGCAACACCTATTGAAGTGGTGGGAAACGAATGATAGTGGCCACATCTCTCACAGAAACTGATCAAAAATGAAATCATGGATAATCATAAGGGAGCAGGTGAACTTATAAAATTGTCTACAATTATGACAATAACTTTTAAAGCACCAAATTGAGGAAATGTCTGTTTCTGAAGGTATTCCAGTACTTGAATTTCTGAGCTCCAAATTCAAGTTCAAGTAGGCTTATTAAACCATTTACATTTCCATTTACATTTATATTTCATTTACATTTTAGTCATTTAGCAGACGCTCTTATCCAGAGCGAGTGCATACATTTTTCATACTGATCCCCATGTGTAGTTTAAAATTGCAGGTGTAACATGGAAAACAAAATGTATTTGTCATGTTATTTCATTACCAGATCATGTTGTGAAGAAGCCCACTAGTCTATGTCAGTTGTTGTCATTATATCCAGAATAATTAATAGATAGAGCCTTGGGTGTTGCACACAGTAGACTGTGTCCAATCTGAGGCACAAAAAACATATGAAAACGTGAAGTCATTACCTTGACGCTTTCTCTGGTAAATCTAACAAGACCATGCTGTAAATCAAGGAGACAGCAACAGATGATCAACATCAATTCGCTAGGGATATTAGATCCAACGTGGATCCAGGTGAATGGCGTAACGAATGAGAAACCAAAATATTCTGGACATTCCTCGCCAACACCTTTTTTCCAGCACTTGGGCTCTCCTCTCCTCCACAACAGCTGTTCCTCACTTGACTGTCATTCAGAAAATTCCTTCCTGGATCAGATGATGATGTGTAAAAATATCATGGCATAACTAATCAGCTGGACACCAAATGCACGTCCAACAAGTATTGTGCATAATTATTCAAGAACCACATTAATGACAGCATTGATTTAGGTTTTAAGTATCAAGGTAAGGTGACTCTTTCGGTTAGAAGCATTTGATTTTCCAATGCATACATTATTTTGGATTTGTGTGCCCATGAAAACTGTTTTCAACCCGTAACATAAGGAGACACTATATGTTACGTAGTTACAGTGCGTTTCTGAGATCTCTATACAAACACCTGTCTGACAGCTACAGTAGATCCAGGATTCTTACAGGGTTCAAGATCAATGTCTAATTTAACCGATTGATGCTTCATATATTATATAACAACAATTTACTCTGCCATAAAGGCAAGGACAGAGAAGTAATGTTATATGTCACACGATTTTGGACAAATCTTTCAAGACACCAACCATGATGAAGGGTTAAACTTTTGTTGGGGTTAAAGGAGGGATTAAGGGAGGGATAGAAGGAGGGATTAAGGGAGGGATTAAGGGAGGGATTAAAGTAGGGAGAGAGGGAGGGATTAAAGTAGGGAGAGAGGGAGGGATTAAGGGAGGATTAAGGGAGGGATAGAGGGAGGGATTAAGGGAGGGATTAAGGGAGGGATGAATGGATGGATTAAGGGAGGGATTAAGGGAGGATTAAGGGAGGGATAGAAGGAGGGATTAAGGGATGGATTAAGGGAGGGATTAATGGAGGGATAGAAGGAGGGATAAAGGGAGGGATAGAGGGAGGCATAAAGGGAAGATTAAGGGAGGGATAGAGGGAGGGATTAAGGGAGGGATTAAGGGAGGGATGAATGGATGGATTAAGGGAGGGATTAAGGGAGGATTAAGGGAGGGATAGAAGGAGGGATTAAGGGATGGATTAAGGGAGGGATTAATGGAGGGATAGAAGGAGGGATAAAGGGAGGGATAGAGGGAGGGATAAAGGGAGGGAGGGAATAAGGGAGGGGGAGAGGGAGGGATTAAAGTATGGATTAAGGGAGGGATTAAGGGAGGGATTCAAGTAGGGATAGAGGGAGGGATTAAGGGAGGATTAAGGGAGGGATAGAGGGAGGGATTAAGGGAGGGATAGAGGAAGATTAAGGGAGGATTAAGGGAGGGATAGAAGGAGGGATTAAGGGAGGGATTAAGGGATGGATAAAGGGAGTGATGGTGTCACGACTTCCGCCGAGGCTGCCTCCCCTCCTTGTTCGGGCAGGCTTCGTCATTCGTAGTCACCGGCTTACTAGCCACTGTCGCTCCATTATTCATCATTCCATTTGTCTTGTCTTGTCAATCACACACCTGGTTCTTATCCCCTCATTAAATCAAATCAAATTTTATTGGCCACATGCGCCGAATACAACAGGTGCAGACATTACAGTGAAATGCTTACTTACAGCCCTTAACCAACAGTGCATTTATTTTAAATAAAAAAGTAGAATAAAACAACAAAAAACTGTTGAGAAAAAAAGAGCAGAAGTCAAATAAAATAACAGTAGGGAGGCTACATATACAGGGGGGTACCGGTGCAGAGTCAATGTGCGGGGGCACCGGCTAGTTGAGGTAGTTGAAGTAATATGTACATGTGGGTAGAGTTAAAGTGACTATGCATAAATAATTAACAGAGTAGCAGCAGCGTAAAAAGATGGGGTGGGGGGGCAGTGCAAATAGTCCGGGTAGCCATGATTAGCTGTTCAGGAGTATTATGGCTTGGGGTAGAAGCTGTTGAGAAGTCTTTTGGACCTATACTTGGCACTCCGGTACCGCTTGCCGTGCGGTAGCAGAGAGAACAGTCTATGACTAGGGTGGCTGGAGTCTTTGACAATTTTGAGGGCCTTCCTCTGACACCGCCTGGTATAGAGGTCCTGGATGGCAGGAAGCTTGGCCCCTGTGATGTACTGGGCCGTACGCACTACCCTCTGTAGTGCCTTGCGGTCGGAGGCCAAGCAGTTTCCATACCAGGCAGTGATGCAACCAGTCAGGATGCTCTCGATTGAGCAGCTGTAGACTTTTTTGAGAATCTGAGGACCCATGCCAAATCTTTTCAGTCTCCTGAGGGGGAAAAGGCTTTGTCGTGCCCTCTTCACGACTGTCTTGGTGTGTTTGGACCATGATAGTTTGTTGGTGATGTGGACACCAAGGAACTTGAAGCTCTCAACCTGTTCCACTACAGCCCCGTCGATGAGAATGGGGACGTGCTCAGTCCTCTTTTTTTTCCTGTAGTCCACAATCATCTCCTTTGTCTTGGTCACATTGAGGGAGAGGTTGTTATCCTGGCACCACACGGCCAGGTCTCTGACCTCCTCCCTATAGGCTGTCTCATCGTTGTCGGTGATCAGACCTACCACTGTTGTGTCGTCGGCAAACTTAATGATGGTGTTGGAGTCGTGCCTGGCCATGCAGTCATGGGTGAACAGGGAGTACAGGAGGGGACTGAGCACGCACCCCTGAGGGGCCCCTGTGTTGAGGATCAGTGTGTCTGATGTGTTGTTTCTTACCCTTACCACCTGGGGGCGGCCCGTCAGGAAGTCCAGGATCCAGTTGCAGAGGGAGGTGTTTAGTCCCAGGATCCTTAGCTCAGTGTGGAGTGCAATAGAGATTGCATCATCTGTGGATCTGTTGGGGCGGTATGCAAATTGGAGTGGGTCTAGGGTTTCTGGGATAAAGGTGTTGATGTGAGCCATGACCAGCCTTTCAAAGCACTTCATGGCTACAGACGTCAGTGCTAAGGGTTGGTAGTCATTTAGGCATGTTATCTGAGAGTCCTTGGGCACAGGGACTATGGTGGTCTGCTTGAAACATGTTGCTATTACAGACTCAGTCAGGGACATGTTGAAAATGTCAGTGAAGACACTTGCCAGTTGGTCAGCACATGCGACCTTGTGAATGTTGACCTGCTTAAAAGTCTTACTCACATCGGCTACGGAGAGTGTGATCACATTGTCATCCAGAACAGCTGGTGCTCTCATGCATGCGTCAGTGTTGCTTGCCTCGAAGGGAGCATAGAAGTGGTTTAGCTCGTCTGGAAGTCTGGGCAGCTCGCGGCTGCTCACTGGGCAGCTCGCGGCTGTGCTTCCCTTTGTAGTCTGTAATAGTTTTCCAGCCCTGTATGAGTGTCTGTGTATGAGTGTTCCCACTGCCCCCCGGATATAGAGCAGGCATTACGCACAGATCCATCTCCACCTCAGTATCCAGCTGGGCTGCGGTACGTGCCTGCTCTTATCTGTGATCGTCTGATCTTCTGGGCACACACGTCACCCTCCTCTGGTCACCCAGGTATCGGTCGTACAGTGCGCTGCCTGATCGGAAAGTACTGGTGGCCTACCTTGGGTAAGGACGTGAGGGTGTACGTCTCCTCCTGCTCGGTGTGCGCCCAGAGTAAGGCACCTAGGCACCTCCCAGCGGGTAAGTTACAACCTTTACCAGTTCCACAACGACCATGGTCTCACCTCAGTGTTGATTTCTTGACTGATCTTCCCCTCTCCCAAGGTAACACCACCATCCTGGTCGTTGTGGACCGCTTTTCCAAGTCCTGCCACCTCCTTCCTCTGCCCGGTCTCCCCACGGCCCTGCAGACTGCGGAGGCCCTGTTTACTCAGGATCACCAACCGGTTCTGGCACCGTGGCACCAGAGCCAGACCGAGGCTTCTGCGGTGGATGACTGGTTTCGGCGCATGGAGGAGACGTGGGACGCTGCCCACGTTCACCTCCAGCGCTCCGTGTGTCATCAGAAGGCCAACGCTGACCGTCACCGCAGTGAGGCCCCGGTCTTTGTCTCTCGACCAGGAATCTGCCCCTCGTCTGCCCTGCCGGAAGTTGAGCCCGCGTTTTTTTGGGCCATTCAAAGTACTGAGGAGAATCAACGAGGTCACTTATAGGTTATTACTTCCCCCTGATTACCATATTAACCCCTTGTTTCATGTGTCTCTCCTCAGGCCATTGGTGGTTGGTCCGCTCCAGGAGTCTGAGGTGCGGGTGGTTCCTCCACCTCCTTTGGACATCGAGGGGGCCCCGGCGTACTCTGTCCGTTCCATCCTGGATTCGAGGCGTCGGATAGGGGGCCTTCAGTACCTCGTGGAGTGGGAAGGGTACGGTCCGGAGGAACGGTGCTGGGTCCCGGTGAGGGATATCCTCGATCCCTCCCTGTTGTGGGATTTCCACCGTTGCCATCCGACTCACCCTGCTCCACGTCCTCCTGGCCGTCCCCGAGGCCGGGGTCAGCGAGCTGCTGGAGCTGCGCGTCAAGGGGGGGGTACTGTCACGACTTCGGCCGAGGCTGCCTCCCCTCCTTGTTCGGGCAGGTTTGGTCGTTCGTCGTCACCGGCTTACTAGCCACTGCCGCTCCATTATTCATCATTCCAGTTGTCTTGTCTTGTCAATTACACACACCTGGTTCTTATCCCCTCATTAGTCTGTGTATAAGTGTTCCCTCTGCCCCCTTGTCCTTGTGGGTGATTCTTTCTTTGTGAGAGTAGTGTAGCTGGGTGGAGCTACTCGTACCTTACTATTGCCGGAGTAGATATTTCCCCTGTGCCTGTTATTGTTGGAGCTACCGTTACCTTGTATTGCCAGGGTAGATATTTCCCCTGTGCCTGTTTCGTTTGTCGCTATCCGGCTCCATGTGTACGACGGAATAACTCTGCATTCGGTGATTACCCGCCTGCGCCTGACTCCTTCTATCACACTCATCACAGATGGTTTATGGACAGATTCGTTAATAAACACCAGCTGTGTCTCATGTGATGTGACTCCGCCTGTTTTAACTCAAACACCCAATGATCCCTGAGCTCATTGACCCTGAAATTAAAGAGCTCATGTTTGCACTTCAGTAGAGAGGAGAGGGGTGTAGCCAGCTAGGGCGCGTGTGTGTGTTTGTGTGTGTTTGTGTGTGTTTGTGTGTGTGTGTGTGTGTGTGTGTGTGTGTGTGTGTGTGTGTGTGTGCGTGCGTGTGTGTGTGTGTGTGTGTGCGTGTGTGTGTTTGCCCCAGGCTAAATTGTATAGAGAGGTGAGTCCGACCGTACACATGTTGGAGCCATTAACCATGGTCAGTCTTTTGATTAAAATTCAGGCACGCACCAATACAAACACACACACATATACACCACTGCCTCTCCTTTAAACACTAACAAACACCACACACACACACACACACAGACACATACACACCACCGCTTCGGCTCTAAACAAACACACCACACACTCACACACAAACAAACAAACACATGCACACACACAGACACACACACACACACACACACGTTAAAACATTCAGTAGTTTGATTATTGTGATGAATGTGTATAATTGAAAGCAGTGTGTACCCAGCAAACCGGGAACATTCCCAGAACATTATCTAAGATTCCCATTAAAGTTCTAGTTAGGGTTTTATCTAACATTAGGATGATAACATTCCGTAAAACATTCAATGAATGTTTTTGATAACATTTTAAATAATGAAAATATCCTTGAAATGTTCTCCTAACATTCACTAAACACAACATATGTAACAACCACAACAGAACATTCCCCAAAAGTTCTCATTAGGTTTTCCTGTAATATAATAACACAATGTACCAGTAATGTTTTCTGTCAACATTCTTGCAACATCAAAGGAATGTTTTGTGCACCCCTGATACAAACAATATCTGAATGTCAGGAACTGAACAGTTTTAGTGTTTTGGGAACCTATCTCTTGTCATATGCCCACAATGTTCCCACAACTTAAGGAAACATTCTGGGAACATTTAAAGAACAGACCAAATGTGTTCTGGGAATGTTCTTGTGACATCAGGTGAATGTTTTTTGCACCCTAAAATAATTGTAGAATCATCTGCACAACTGGACAGTTTTTGTGTTTTGGGAACATATCTTTTGTGATGTCCCCACAATTTTCATACCAGCCTGTTCCAACAATCTAATGAAACATTCTGGGAACCTTTAAAGAACATATAAAAGGTGTTCTAGGAACGTTGTTGCAGTATAAGGCAAATGTTTTATACAAACATTCTATAATCATCAGCGTAATTGGACAGTTTTTGTGTTATGAGAACATTTGCCGCGACCTAACCAAAGAATGTTCTGGGAAACTTTCACAGAACCATTTTTGGTTTGCTGGGTAGAGAGTATATACACAGTAGCTAGACAATATTCAAGAGGGGAAGAGATACTATGAGGACTGCCTCTCAAATGGCACCCTATTCCCTATATAGTGCAGTACTTTTGACCAGAGCCCATAAGGTCCTGCAATGCACTATATTGTGCACTGATTTTTCATTCCCTACATAGGGCCCTGTTCAAAAGTAGCGCACTATATAGGGAGGAGTTCTACATTATTATGAGTGAGTTCACAGGGTTTGTTGTTATCTACAGCAGGGAGTTTCCCAAACCCGGTCCACATGACCCTTAGAGACTTCTCTACTGTGCAAATGCTAACAGCAACATCGTTAGTCGCTCCCTTGTCTCTCGCATTGACAAGCGAGAGAGGAGAGACTTGGTACATTTTTCTGAAAACTGCCCGAAGATGCAATCACTCACACTTAGCCCTGCCAGGATCTGAATTACATTGGACAATTTTTGAACAGAGGAAATTAGGAAAGGAGAGAAGAAGGTCCTGAACACTAGTCTACATGTCTACTGTAAAACAACTAACTGCTGAACACTAGTCTACAAGTCTACTCTAAAACGACTAACTCCTGAACACTAGTCTACAAGTCTACTGTAAAACAACTAACTCCTGAACACTAGTCTACAAGTCTACAGTAAAACAACTAACTCCTGAACACTAGTCTACATGTCTACTGTAAAACAACTAACTCCTGAACACTAGTCTACAAGTCTACTGTAAAACAACTTACTCCTGAACACTAGTCCACAAGTCTACTGTAAAACAACTAACTCCTGAACACTAGTCTACATGTCTACTGTAAAACAACTAACTCCTGAACACTAGTATACATGTCTACTGTAAAAAAACTAACTCCTGAACACTAGTCTACATGTCTACTGTAAAACAACTAACTCCTGAACACTAGTCTACATGTCTACTGTAAAACAACTAACTCCTGAACACTAGTCTACAAGTCTACAGTAAAACAACTAACTCCTGAACACTAGTCTACAAGTCTACTGTAAAACAACTAACTCCTGAACACTAGTCTACAAGTCTACTCTAAAACAACTAACTCCTGAACACTAGTCTACATGTCTACTGTAAACTACTAACTCCTGAACACTAGTCCACAATTCTACTGTAAAACAACTTACTCCTGAACACTAGTCCACAAGTCTACTGTAAAACAACTAACTCCTGAACACTAGTCTACATGTCTATTGTAAAACAACTAACTCCTGAACACTAGTCTACAAGTCTACAGTAAAACAACTAACTCCTGAACACTAGTCTACATGTCTACTGTAAAACAACTAACTCCTGAACACTAGTCTACAAGTCTACTGTAAAACAACTAACTCCTGAACACTAGTCTACAAGTCTACTCTAAAACAACTAACTCCTGAACACTAGTCTACAAGTCTACTGTAAAACAACTAACTCCTGAACACTAGTCTACATGTCTACTGTAAAACAACTAACTCCTGAACACTAGTCTACAAGTCTACTGTAAAACAACTTACTCCTGAACACTAGTCCACAAGTCTACTGTAAAACAACTAACTCCTGAACACTAGTCTACATGTCTACTGTAAAACAACTAACTCCTGAACACTAGTCTACAAGTCTACAGTAAAACAACTAACTCCTGAACACTAGTCTACAAGTCTACAGTAAAACAACTAACTCCTGAACACTAGTCTACAAGTCTACTGTAAAACAACTAACTCCTGAACACTAGTCTACATGTCTACTGTAAAACAACTAACTCCTGAACACTAGTCTACATGTCTACTGTAAAACAACTAACTCCTGAACACTAGTCTACATGTCTACTGTAAAACAACTAACTCCTGAACACTAGTCTACATGTCTACTGTAAAACAACTAACTCCTGAACACTAGTCTACAAGTCTACAGTAAAACAACTAACTCCTGAACACTAGTCTACAAGTCTACTCTAAAACAACTAACTCCTGAACACTAGTCTACAAGTCTACTCTGAAACAACTAACTCCTGAACACTAGTCTACATGTCTACTGTAAACTACTAACTCCTGAACACTAGTCCACAATTCTAATGTAAAACAACTTACTCCTGAACACTAGTCCACAAGTCTACTGTAAAACAACTAACTCCTGAACACTAGTCTACATGTCTATTGTAAAACAACTAACTCCTGAACACTAGTCTACAAGTCTACAGTAAAACAACTAACTCCTGAATACTAGTCTACAGGTCTACAGTAAAACAACTAACTCCTGAACACTAGTCTACAAGTCTACTGTAAAACAACTAACTCCTGAACACTAGTCTACAAGTCTACTGTAAAACAACTAACTCCTGAACACTAGTCTACAAGTCTACTCTAAAACAACTAACTCCTGAACACTAGTCTACATGTCTACTGTAAAACAACTAACTCCTGAACACTAGTCTACCTGTCTACTGTAAAACAACTAACTCCTGAACACTAGTCTACATGTCTACTGTAAAACAACTAACTCATGAACACTAGTCTACAAGTCTACAGTAAAACAACTAACTCCTGAACACTAGTCTACAAGTCTACTGTAAAACAACTAACTCCTGAACACTAGTCTACAAGTCTACTCTAAAACAACTAACTCCTGAACACTAGTCTACAAGTCTACTGTAAAACAACTAACTCCTGAACACTAGTCTACATGTCTACTGTAAAACAACTAACTCCTGAACACTAGTCTACATGTCTACTGTAAAACAACTAACTCATGAACACTAGTCTACATGTCTACTGTAAAACAACTAACTCCTGAACACTAGTCTACAAGTCTACTGTAAAACAACTAACTTCTGAACACTAGTCTACAAGTCTACAGTAAAACAACTAACTCCTGAACACTAGTCTACATGTCTACTGTAAAACAACTAACTCCTGAACACTAGTCTACATGTCTACTGTAAAACAACTAACTCCTGAACACTAGTCTACAAGTCTACTCTAAACTACTAACTCCTGAACACTAGTCTACAAGTCTACTGTAAAACAACTAACTCCTGAACACTAGTCTACAATTCTACTGTAAAACAACTAACTCCTGAACACTAGTCTACATGTCTACTGTAAAACAACTAACACCTGAACACTAGTCTACAAGTCTACAGTAAAACAACTAACTCCTGAACACTAGTCTACAAGTCTACTCTAAAACAACTAACTCCTGAACACTAGTATACATGTCTACTGTAAAAAAACTAACTCCTGAACACTAGTCTACATGTCTACTGTAAAACAACTAACTCCTGAACACTAGTCTACATGTCTACTGTAAAACAACTAACTCCTGAACACTAGTCTACAAGTCTACAGTAAAACAACTAACTCCTGAACACTAGTCTACAAGTCTACTCTAAAACAACTAACTCCTGAACACTAGTCTACAAGTCTACTCTAAAACAACTAACTCCTGAACACTAGTCTACATGTCTACTGTAAACTACTAACTCCTGAACACTAGTCCACAATTCTACTGTAAAACAACTTACTCCTGAACACTAGTCCACAAGTCTACTGTAAAACAACTAACTCCTGAACACTAGTCTACATGTCTATTGTAAAACAACTAACTCCTGAACACTAGTCTACAAGTCTACAGTAAAACAACTAACTCCTGAACACTAGTCTACATGTCTACTGTAAAACAACTAACTCCTGAACACTAGTCTACAAGTCTACTGTAAAACAACTAACTCCTGAACACTAGTCTACAAGTCTACTCTAAAACAACTAACTCCTGAACACTAGTCTACAAGTCTACTGTAAAACAACTAACTCCTGAACACTAGTCTACATGTCTACTGTAAAACAACTAACTCCTGAACACTAGTCTACATGTCTACTGTAAAACAACTAACTCATGAACACTAGTCTACATGTCTACTGTAAAACAACTAACTCCTGAACACTAGTCTACAAGTCTACTGTAAAACAACTAACTCCTGAACACTAGTCTACAAGTCTACAGTAAAACAACTAACTCCTGAACACTAGTCTACATGTCTACTGTAAAACAACTAACTCCTGAACACTAGTCTACATGTCTACTGTAAAACAACTAACTCCTGAACACTAGTCTACAAGTCTACTCTAAACTACTAACTCCTGAACACTAGTCTACAAGTCTACTGTAAAACAACTAACTCCTGAACACTAGTCTACAATTCTACTGTAAAACAACTAACTCCTGAACACTAGTCTACATGTCTACTGTAAAACAACTAACACCTGAACACTAGTCTACAAGTCTACAGTAAAACAACTAACTCCTGAACACTAGTCTACAAGTCTACTCTAAAACAACTAACTCCTGAACACTAGTATACATGTCTACTGTAAAAAAACTAACTCCTGAACACTAGTCTACATGTCTACTGTAAAACAACTAACTCCTGAACACTAGTCTACATGTCTACTGTAAAACAACTAACTCCTGAACACTAGTCTACAAGTCTACAGTAAAACAACTAACTCCTGAACACTAGTCTACAAGTCTACTCTAAAACAACTAACTCCTGAACACTAGTCTACAAGTCTACTCTAAAACAACTAACTCCTGAACACTAGTCTACATGTCTACTGTAAACTACTAACTCCTGAACACTAGTCCACAATTCTACTGTAAAACAACTTACTCCTGAACACTAGTCCACAAGTCTACTGTAAAACAACTAACTCCTGAACACTAGTCTACATGTCTATTGTAAAACAACTAACTCCTGAACACTAGTCTACAAGTCTACAGTAAAACAACTAACTCCTGAATACTAGTCTACAAGTCTACAGTAAAACAACTAACTCCTGAACACGAGTCTACAAGTCTACTGTAAAACAACTAACTCCTGAACACTAGTCTACAAGTCTACTGTAAAACAACTAACTCCTGAACACTAGTCTACAAGTCTACTCTAAAACATCTAACTCCTGAACACTAGTCTACATGTCTACTGTAAAACAACTAACTCCTGAACACTAGTCTAACTGTCTACTGTAAAACAACTAACTCCTGAACACTAGTCTACATGTCTACTGTAAAACAACTAACTCATGAACACTAGTCTACAAGTCTACAGTAAAACAACTAACTCCTGAACACTAGTCTACAAGTCTACTGTAAAACAACTAACTCCTGAACACTAGTCTACAAGTCTACTCTAAAACAACTAACTCCTGAACACTAGTCTACAAGT
The DNA here is from genome assembly GCF_964263955.1 of Coregonus lavaretus. Classification (NCBI taxonomy): domain Eukaryota; kingdom Metazoa; phylum Chordata; class Actinopteri; order Salmoniformes; family Salmonidae; genus Coregonus; species Coregonus lavaretus. Next base: position 2,933,944 of record NC_139994.1, read on the forward strand.
CTACTGTAAAACAACTAACTCCTGAACACTAGTCTACTTGTCTACTGTAAAACAACTAACTCCTGAACACTAGTCTACATGTCTACTGTAAAACAACTAACTCCTGAACACTAGTCTACATGTCTCCTGTAAAACAACTAACTCCTGAACACTAGTCTACAAGTCTACTGTAAAACAACTAACTCCTGAACACTAGTCTACAAGTCTACAGTAAAACAACTAACTCCTGAACACTAGTCTACATGTCTACTGTAAAACAACTAACTCCTGAACACTAGTCTACAAGTCTACTGTAAAACAACTAACTCCTGAACACTAGTCTACAAGTCTACTCTAAACTACTAACTCCTGAACACTAGTCTACAAGTCTACTGTAAAACAACTAACTCCTGAACACTAGTCTACATGTCTACTGTAAAACAACTAACTCCTGAACACTAGTCTACAAGTCTACTGTAAAACAACTAACTCCTGAACACTAGTCTACAAGTCTACTGTAAAACAACTAACTCCTGAACACTAGTCTACAAGTCTACAGTAAAACAACTAACTCCTGAACACTAGTCTACATGTCTACTGTAAAACAACTAACTCCTGAACACTAGTCTACAAGTCTACTGTAAAACAACTAACTCCTGAACACTAGTCTACAAGTCTACTCTAAACTACTAACTCCTGAACACTAGTCTACAAGTCTACTGTAAAACAACTAACTCCTGAACACTAGTCTACATGTCTACTGTAAAACAACTAACTCCTGAACACTAGTCTACATGTCTACTGTAAAACAACTAACTCCTGAACACTAGTCTACATGTCTACTGTAAAACAACTTACTCCTGAACACTAGTCTACAAGTCTACTGTAAAACAACTAACTCCTGAACACTAGTCTACAAGTCTACAGTAAAACAACTAACTCCTGAACACTAGTCTACATGTCTACTGTAAAACAACTAACTCCTGAACACTAGTCTACAAGTCTACTGTAAAACAACTAACTCCTGAACACTAGTCTACAAGTCTACTCTAAACTACTAACTCCTGAACACTAGTCTACAAGTCTACTGTAAAACAACTAACTCCTGAACACTAGTCTACATGTCTACTGTAAAACAACTAACTCCTGAACACTAGTCTACAAGTCTACTGTAAAACAACTAACTCCTGAACACTAGTCTACAAGTCTACTGTAAAACAACTAACTCCTGAACACTAGTCTACAAGTCTACTGTAAACTACTAACTCCTGCAAGACATCAGCACCAGCTTAAGAGCTTTATAGGAGTGGGGTTTGGACTAACATCACACAAAATTGCTTCTTCAACATCTTCTTATCTCGGCGTAAGGAATCTGGAAAGAGCCCAGACAGGGTTTTCTCCCTTTAAATAACATTCAATCACTTCTCACTAAGACATTCCAAGTCTTAAAATATTTATTTAGCAGGGGGCAGAACAAGGTCATGGGCTTTATTTGGTTCATTTCAGTAGTTTGATGATTTTAAGGATTTTTTTTGTTGTTGCTATTTTTGTTATCTGGGTTTAGCAGTCCCCTGTTTATTCTGTTCTGCTAAATCACTGTGCTGCTTAGACAGGAATATGGATTAGTATTGGGTTAGCAGAACACACACACACACAGACAGACACACACACACACACACACACACACACACACACACACACAGACAGACACACACACACACACACACACAGACAGACACACACACACACACGCACGCACGCACGCACACACACACACACACACACACACACACACACACACAGACAGACACACACACACACACGCACACACACACACACACACACACACACACACACACACAGACAGACACACACACACACACACACACACACACAGACAGACACACACACACACAGACACACACACACACACACACACACACACACACAGACACACACAGACACACACACACACACGCACACACACACTGTATGGTATAGGTCTGGTCTGGTAGTGACTGAATGCATAGACTATATAAATACAAGACAAACTGGATTATGTGATTTATTTCATAACTAAGAGGATTTACTTTTATTTTATAGGATTTTAATTTTACTGATCTGATGAGTTCTTCACCGTCTGGAGGGTTGGTCTATTTACCACTGGCCTACACACAACACCCCGTCATCTCAAAGGGGAAATACGTTTTTAGAAATGTTTACAAATTAATAAAAAATGAAAAGCTGAACTGTCTTAAGTCAATAAGTATTTAAACCCTTTGTTATGGCAAGCCTAAATAAGTTCAGGAAAAAAACAATTTGCTTAACAAGTCACATAATAAGTTGCTTGGACAATAGTAGTGTTTAACATAATTTTTGTATGACTACCTCATCTCTGTACCCCACACATACAATTATCTGTAAGGTCCCTCAGTCGAACAGTGAATTTCAAACACAGATTTAACCACAAAGACCAGGGAGGTTTTCCAATGACTCGCAAGGGCACCTATTGGTAGATGGGTAAAATAAAAAAAAACGCAGACATTGAATATCCCTTTGAGCATGGTGAAGTTATTAATTACACTTTGGACGGTGTATCAATACACCCAGTCACTAACTCAATTGCCGGAGGGGAAGGAAACCGCTCAGGGATTTTACCATGAGGCCAATGGTGACTTTAAAAAAGTTAGAGTGTAATGGCTGTGATATGAGAAAACTGAGGATGGATCAACAACAATGTAGTTACTGCACAATACTAACCTAATTGACAGAGTGAAAAGAAGGAATCCTGTACAGAATAAAAATATTCCAAAACATGCATCCTGTTCAGGATAAGAAAAGAAACAGAACTGAGCTAAGCACAGGCAAAATCCTAGAGGAAAACCTGGTTCAGACACTGGGAGATGAATTAATCTTTCAGCAGGAAAACAACCTAAAACACAAGACCAAATCTACGCTGGAGTTGCTTACCAAGAAGACAGTGAATATTCTTGAGTGGCCGAGCTAAAGTTTTGACTTAAATCTATTTGAAAATCTATGGCAAGACCTGAAAATGGAAAAAAGACTCACAGCTGTAATCGCTGCCAAAGGTGCTTCTACAAAGTATTGACTCAGGGGTGTGAATATTTATGTAAATGGTATATTTCGGTATTTCATTTTCAATAAATTTACAAAAATGTCTAAAAACATGTTTTCACTTTGTCATTATGGGGTATTGTGTGTAGATGGGTGAGAAAAAATATATATTGAATCCATTTTGAATTCAGGCTGTAACAACAAAATGTGGAATAAGTCAAGGGGTGTGAATACTTTCTGAAGGCGCTGTATTTTGGTGTTCTCTTCCAGTGATGATGACATCATATAGGTCTGGTCTCCCGGACACAGATTAAGGCCATATCCATTGAAATAGCTTTTTAGTCTAACATTAATCTGTGCCCAGGAAACTGACCCATAATGTTCCCAGTTCCCAGTTAGCAAAATGCTGCTACATGTTTTCAGAAGACACAGTAATTGTGTCCACTTAGATAATATTGACATTATAATGTTGTATCATAACCTTATGAGAACATTCAGCAGACATTCTCTGTTAGTGTTATCAGTTGTGGTTGGGCGAGGGAGGCTGAGGGGACATCAGGGGAACACGGTCTAACATTCAGAAAACTTTCAGCAAACGTCAGCAATGGTTGAGTTGAGAGAATCTGAGGGTTAATAAACTGCAAGAGGAAGGAGGAAGGAGGAAGGAGGAGAGGATATAGGGAGAGAGGCCAGAGGGAGCAGATGAGAGAGGGAGGAGAGGAGAGAGGATAGAGGGAGAGAGGCCAGAGGGAGGAGAGGAGAGAGGGAGGAGAGGATAAAGGGAGAGAGGACAGAGAAGATGAGAGGAGAGGATAGAGGATAGAGGGAGAGAGGAGATGATAGAGAGAGAGGAGAGGAGAGGAGAGGAGAGGAGAGGAGAGGAGAGGAGAGGAGAGGAGAGGAGAGGAGAGGAGAGGAGAGGAGAGGAGAGGAGAGGAGAGGAGAGGAGAGGAGAGGAGAGGAGAGGAGAGGAGAGGAGAGGAGAGGAGAGGAGAGGAGAGGAGAGGAGAGGAGAGGAGAGGAGAGGAGAGGAGAGGAGAGGATGGCGGGAGGATAGGAGAGGATAGAGGGAGGTGGAGAGACGAAGGAGAGGAGAGGAGAGGAGAGGAGAGGAGAGGAGAGGAGAGGAGAGGAGAGGAGAGGAGAGGAGAGGAGAGGAGAGGAGAGGAGAGGAGAGGAGAGGAGAGGAGAGGAGAGGAGAGGAGAGGAGAGGAGAGGAGAGGAGAGGAGAGGAGAGGAGAGGAGAGGAGAGGAGAGGAGAGGAGAGGAGAGGATAGAGGGAGGTGGAGAGACGAAGCAACACTCAATAATCTCTTACACTGACCTGACTTAGATCACACACACACAGAGAGAACCCTATCCCTCCCAGTTACCTATCATGTTGAATAAACGTATCTCTCCCCGTTACCTATCATTTTGAATAACCCTATCCCTCCTTGTTACCTATCATGTTGAATAATCCTATCCCTCCCTGTTACCTATCATGTTGAATAAACCTATCCCTCCCCGTTACCTATCATGTTAAATAACCCTATCCCTCTCCGTTACCTATCATGTTGAATATACCTTTCCCTCCCTATTACCTATCATGTTGAATAACCCTTCCCTCCCTGTTACCTATCATGTTAAATAAACCTATCCCTCCCTGTTACCTATCATGTTGAATAAACCTATCCCTCCCCGTTACCTATCATGTTGAATAAACCTATCCCTCCTCATTGCCTATCATGTTGAATAAACCTATCCCTCCCTGTTACCTATCATGTTGAATAAACCTATCCCTCCTCATTGCCTATCATGTTGAATAAACCTATCCCTCCCTGTTACCTATCATGTTGAATAAACCTATCCCTCCCTGTTACCTATCATGTTGAATAAACCTATCCCTCCTCATTGCCAATCATGTTGAATAACCCTATCCCTCCTCATTGCCTATCATGTTGAATAAACCTATCCCTCCCCGTTACCTATCATGTTGAATAAACCTATCCCTCCCTATTACCTATCATGTTGAATAACCCTATCCCTCCCTGTTACCTATCATGTTGAATAAACCTATCCCTCCCTGTTACCTATCATGTTGAATAACCCTATCCCTCCCCGTTACCTATCATTGGTGAATAACCCTATCCCTCCCTGTTACGTATCATGTTGAATAAACCTATCCCTCCCCGTTACCTATCATGTTGAATAACCCTATCTCTCCCTGTTACCTATCATGTTGAATAAACCTATCCCTCCTCATTGCCTATCATGTTGAATAAATATATCCCTCCCTGTTACATATCATGTTGAATAAACCTATCCCTCCCCGTTACATATCATGTTGAATAACCCTATCCCTCCCCGTTACCTATCATGTTGAATAAACCTATCCCTCCCCGTTACCTATCATGTTGAATAACCCTATCCCTCCCCGTTACCTATCATGTTGAATAACCCTATCCCTCCCTGTTACCTATCATTTAAATAACCATATCCCTCCTCATTGCCTATCATATTGAATAAACCTATCCCTCCCTGTTACCTATCATGTTGAATAAACCTATGCCTCCTCCTTGCCTATCATGTTGAATAAACCTATCACTCCCTATTACCTATCATGTACAATAACCCTATCCCTCCCTGTTACCTATCATGTTGAATAAACCTATCCCTCCCTGTTACCTATCATGTTGAATAACCCTATCCCTCCCTGTTACCTATCATTTAAATAACCCTATCCCTCCTCATTGCCTATCATGTTGAATAACCCTATCCCTCCCTGTTACCTATCATTTAAATAACCCTATCCCTCCTCATTGCCTATCATGTTGAATATAATAATAATAATAATATGCCATTTAGCAGACGCTTTTATCCAAAGCGACTTACAGTCATGAATAAACCTATCCCTTCCTGCTACCCATCATGTTGAATAAACCTATCCCTCCCCGTTACCTATCATGTTGAATAACCCTATCCCTCCCTGTTACCTATCATTTAAATAACCCTATCCCTCCTCATTGCCTATCATGTTGAATAAACCTATCCCTTCCTGTTACCTATCATGTTGAATAAACCTATCCCTCCCTGTTACATATCATTTAAATAACCCTATCCCTCCTCATTGCCTATCATCTTGAATAAACCTATCCCTTCCTGTTACCTATCATGTTGAATAAACCTATCCCTCTCCGTTACCTATCATGTTGAATAAACCTATCTCTCCCCGTTACCTATCATGTTGAATAACCCTATCCCTCCCTGTTACCTATCATTTAAATAACCCTATCCCTCCTCATTGCCTATCATGTTGAATAACCCTATCCCTCCTCATTGCCTATCATGTTGAACAACCCTATCCCTCCTCATTGCCTATCATGTTGAACAACCCTATCCCTCCTCATTGCCTATCATGTTGAGCAACCCTATCCCTCCTCATTGCCTATCATGTTGAATAAACCTATCCCTCCCTGTTACATATCATGTTGAATAAACCTATCCCTCCCCGTTACATATTATGTTGAATTACCCTATCCCTCCCGTTACCTATCATGTTGAATAAACCTATCCCTCCCCGTTACCTATCATGTTGAATAAACCTATCCCTCCTCATTGCCTATCATGTTGAATAAACCTATCCCTCCCTGTTACATATCATGTTGAATAAACCTATCCCTCCCAGTTACATATCATGTTGAATTACCATATCCCTCCTGTTACCTATCATGTTGAATAAACCTATCCCTCCTGTTACCTATCATGTTGAATAAACCTATCCCTCCCCGTTACCTATCATGTTGAATAACCCTATCCCTCCCTGTTACCTATCATGTTGAATAAACCTATCCCTCCCCGTTACCTATCATGTTGAATAACCCTATCCCTCCCTGTTACCGATCATGTTGAATAAACCTATCCCTCCCATTTACCTATCATGTTGAATAAACCTATCCCTCCCTGTTACCGATCATGTTGAATAACCCTATCCCCCCCTGTTACCTATCATGTTGAATAAACCTATCCCTCCCCGTTACCTATCATGTTGAATAAACCTATCCCTCCTCATTGCCTATCATGTTGACTAAACCTATCCCTCCCTGTTACCTATCATGTTGAATAAACCTATCCCTCCTCATTGCCTATCATGTTGAATAACCCTATCCCTCCCTGTTTCCGATCATGTTGAATAAACCTATCCCTCCCCGTTACCTATCATGTTGAATAAACCTGTCCCTCCCTGTTACCTATCATGTTGAATAAACCTATCCCTCCCTGTTACCTATCATGTTGAATAAACCTATCCCTCCCCGTTACCTATCATGTTGAATAAACCTATCCCTCCCCGTTACCTATCATGTTAAATAACCCTATCACTCCTCATGGCCTATCATGTTGAACAAACCTATCCCTCCCCGTTACCTATCATGTTGAATAACCCTATCCCTCCCTGTTACCTATCATGTTAAATAACCCTATCACTCCTCATGGCCTATCATGTTGAACTAACCTATCCCTCCCTGTTACCTATCATGTTGAATAACCCTATCCCTCCCTGTTACCTATCATGTTGAATAACCCTATCCCTCCCTCTTACATATCATGTTGAATAAACCTATCCCTCCCTGTTACCTATCATGTTGAATAACCCTATCCCTCTCCGTTACCTATCATGTTGAATAACCCTATCCCTCCCTCTTACATATCATGTTGAATAAACCTATCCCTCCCTGTTACCTATCATGTTAAATAACCCTATCCCTCCCTGTTTCCTATCATGTTGAATAACCCTATTCCTCCTCATGGCCTTTCATGTTAAATAACCCTAGCCCTCCTAAATATAATAACCCTAGCCCACCTATATATAATAACCCTCCTGTATATAATAACCCTAGCCCACCTATATATAATAACTATATCCCTTCTATATATAATAACCCTAGCCCACCTATATATAATAACCCTCCTATATATAATAACCCTCCTATATATAATAACCCTAGCCCTCCTATATATAATAACCATAGCCCTCCTATATATAATAACCCTATCCCTTCTATATATAACAACCCTAGCCTTATGTATACAATAATAACCCTAGCCCACCTATATATAATAACCCTCCTATATATAATAACCCTCCTATATATAACAACCCTAGCATTCTGTATATAATAATAACCCTAGCCCATCTATATATAATAACCCTCCTATATATAATAACCCTCCTATATATAACAACCCTAGCCTTCTGTATATAATAATAACCCTAGCCCATCTATATATAATAACCCTTCTATATATAATAACCCTAGCCTTCTGTATATAATAACCCTATCCCATCTATATATAATAACCCTAGCCTTCTGTATATAATAACCCCAGCCTTCTGTATATAATAACCCTAGCCCATCTATATATAATAACCCTAGCCCTCCTATATATAATAACCCTAGCCCATCTATATATGATAACCCTAGCCTTCTGTATATAATAACCCTAGCCCATCTATATATAATAACCCTAGCCCTCCTATATATAATAACCCTAGCCCATCTATATATGATAACCCTAGCCCTCCAATATATATTTATAACCCTAGCCCTCTAGGAGGTCAGATATAATCCTTTTTATATCCACTCTGAAACAGACATGCACAGGCTCAATATCGCTCAAAGAACTACTGAGCGATTTACATTTTAGTCATTTAGCAGACGCTCCTATACAGAGCGACTTACAGGTAATGAGTGCATACATTTTCATACTGGCCCACCGTGGGAAACGAACCTATAACCCTGGCGTTGCAAACGCCATGCTCTACCAACTGAGCTACAGCGTACTACAGGAGATGAACAAATTATATCTCTGATACCACTGAGAGATGACTGAGGGTGACGTTGTGATGATGTTATCTGTGGAAGACTATTGAGGGAAGCAGAATCAAGGCCTCTTTCTCCTCCCCCACCCTCTCACTTCTCTCTCACTCTCTCTCTCTCTCTCTCTCTCTCTCTCTCTCTCTCTCTCTCTCTCTCTCTCTCTCTCTCTCTCTCTCTCTCTCTCTCTCTCTCTCTCTCTCTCTCTCTCTCTCTCTCTCTCTCTCTCTCTCTCTCTCGCTCTCTCTCTCTCTCTCTCTCTCTCTCTCTCTCTCTCTCTCTCTCTCTCTCTCTCTCTCTCTCTCTCTCTCTCTCTCTCTCTCTCTCTCTCTCTCTCTCTCTCTCTCTCTCTCTCTCTCTCTCTCTCTCTCTCTCACACACACACACACCGTCACACACAAAAGTTTGGGGTCTGCTGCTATCCCTTTAAGCAACCCTCCTTCATGTGTCTTGAGTTGTTCTCTTTCCAGGACTGTTTCCTATTATGAATGTCCATTAAGTCTCCTTATGCTGCAGCTGCCTGAGCTATCTGCACGTTAATCAACATGAACAGGTTTGTTATAGCTCTGAAATCGGCCTAGCGTGACTTTCTAGGAACTTAATGACCTACAGTGAGGGAAAAAAAGTATTTGATCCCCTGCTGATTTTGTATGTTTGCCCACTGACAAAGACATGGTCAGTCTATCATTTTAATGGTAGGTTTATTTGAACAGTGAGAGACAGAATAACAACAAAGAAATCCAGAAAAAGGCATGTTAAAAATGTTATACATTGATTTGCATTTTAATGAGGGAAATAAGTATTTCACCCCTCTGCAAAACATGACTTAGTACTTGGTGGCAAAACCCTTGTTGGCAATCACAGAGGTCAGACGTTTCTTGTAGTTGGCCACCAAGTTTGCACACATCTCAGGAGGGATTTTGTTCCACTCCTCTTTGCAGATCTTCTCCAAGTCATTAAGGTTTCGAGCCTGACGTTTGGCAACTCGAACCTTCAGCTCCCTCCACAGATTTTCTATGGGATTAAGGTCTGGAGACTGGCTAGGCCACTCCAGGCCTTAATGTGCTTCTTCTTGAGCCACTTCTTTGTTGCCTTGGCCGTGTGTTTTGGGTCATTGTCATGCTGGAATACCCATCCACAACCCATTTTCAATGCCCTGGCTGAGGGAAGGAGGTTCTCAACCAAGATTTGACGGTAAATGGCCCCGTCCATTATCCCTTTGATGCGGTGAAGTTTACCTGTCCACTTAGCAGAAAAACACCCCCAAAGCATAATGTTTCCACCTCCATGTTTGATGGTGGGGATGGTGTTCTTGGGGTCATAGGCAGCATTCCTCCTCCTCCAAACACGGCGAGTTGAATTGATGCCAAAGAGCTCGATTTTGGTCTCATCTGACCACAACACTTTCACCCAGTTCTCCTCTGAATCATTCAGATGTTCATTGGCAAACTTCAGACAGGCCTGTATATGTGTTTTCTTGACCTTGCGGGCGCTGCAGGATTTCAGTTCTTCACGGCGTAGTGTGTTACCAATTCTTTTCTTGGTGACTATGGTCCCAGCTGCCTTGAGATCATTGACAAGATCCTCCCATGTAGTTCTGGGCTGATTCCTCACCGTTTTCATGATAATCGCATCTCCACAAGGTGAGATCTTGCATGGAGCCCCAGGCCGAGGGAGATTGACAGTTATTTTGTGTTTCTTCCATTTGCGAATAATCGCACCAACTGTTGTCACCTTCTCACCAAGCTGCTTGGCGATGGTCTTGTAGCCCATTCCAGCCTTGTGTAGGTCTACAATCTTGTCCCTGACATCCTTGGAGAGCTCTTTGGTCTTGGCCATGGTGGAGAGTTTGGAATCTGATTGATTGATTGCTTCTGTGGACAGGTGTCTTTTATACAGGTAACATGCTGAGATTAGGAGCACTCCCTTTAAAAGTGTGCTCCTAATCTCAGCTCGTTACCTGTATAAAGGACACCTGGAAGCCATACATCTTTCTGATTGAGAGGGGTCAAATACTTATTTCCCTCATTAAAATGCAAATCATTTCATAACATTTTTGACATGCGTTTTTCTGGATTTTTGTTGTTGCTATTCTGTCTCTCACTGTTCAAATAAACCTACCATTAAAATTATAGACTGATCATTTCTTTGTCAGTGGGCAAATCAGCAGGGGATCAGCAGGGCCTCCTATAGGGCCTCCTGTAGCTCAGTTGGTAGAGCATGGCACTTGCAACGCCAGGGTTGTGGGTTTGATTCCCATGGGGGGCCAGTATGAAAAATGTATGAAGTCGCTCTGGATAAGAGCGTGAGTAAAATGGGTTCAAATACTTTTTTCCCTCACTGTAACGCCAGCTTGAACACACTAAAGTGCACATGTATCCAGACAGAGAACACACACTTATTATGAGACGCATGCACGGACACACGCACACACAAACGCACGCACCCGCACACAGACCCACACACGCACACACGCGCACACACACACGCGCACGCACACACACACACAATTGTCAAACTTGAGTAAAAGTAAAGATATCTTGATAGAAAATGACTCAAGTAAAAGTGAAAGTCACCCAGTAAAATACTACTTGAGTAAAAGTCTAAAAGTATTTGGTTTTAAATATACTTAAGTATCAAAAGTAAATGTAATTGCAAAAATATACCTAAGGATCAAAAGTAAAAGTATAAATACTTTAGAACTGCTTATATTAAGGAAACCAGACAGCACAATGATTTTTTAATTTGTTATTTACGGATAGCCAGGGGCACACTACAACACACAGACATAATTTACAAATGAAGCATTTGTGTTTAATGAGTCCGCCAGATAAGAGGCAGTAGGGAGTAAAAATAACATTATTTTCTTCAGGAATGTAGTGAAGTAAAAGTAAAAGTACAGATACCCCCAAAAAATACTGAAGTAGTACTTTAAAGTATTTTAATTTAAGTACTTTACACTTTACACCACCGCACACACACACACACACACACACACACACACACACACAAACACACACACACACACACACACACATACATACAAACAAACACACACACACACACACACACACACATGGGATTTGGGCATTCTCTGTTGATTGAGCAGGAACCAATGGTCTTTTCACTCTAGGGATCTACTTAGGGGATCTACAGTAGGCCTGCTATCTCATCAAGTAAAAGCATTTTCTTATGAAACAGGAGGGCTTGCAGAAATCAGAGACCTGACATGTTTCTCCAATATATCACTGTTCAGATCAAAAAAACTACATACCAGTACCGTAAAGTAGGCTACAGTACATAACCAATCATATCAGTACAGTAAAGTAGGCTACAGTACATAACCTATCATAACAGTACCGTAAAGTTGGCTACAGTACATAACCTATCATAACAGTACCGTAAAGTAGGCTACAGTACATAACCAATCCTAACAGTACCGTAAAGTAGGCTACAGTACATAACCAATCATATCAGTACAGTAAAGTAGGCTACAGTACATAACCTATCATAACAGTACCGTAAAGTTGGCTACAGTACATAACCTATCATAACAGTACCGTAAAGTAGGCTACAGTACATAACCAATCCTAACAGTACCGTAAAGTAGGCTACAGTACATAACCAATCATAACAGTACAGTAAAGTAGGCCACAGTACATAACCAATCATAACAGTACAGTAAAGTAGGCCACAGTACATAACCAATCATAACAGTACCGTAAAGTAGGCTACAGTACATAACCAATCCTAACAGTACCGTAAAGTAGGCTACAGTACATAACCAATCATAACAGTACAGTAAAGTAGGCCACAGTACATAACCAATCATAACAGTACCGTAAAGTTGGCTACAGTACAGTCGTGGTCAAAAGTTTTGAGAATGACACAAATATAAATTTTCACAAAGTCTGCTGCCTCAGTTTTGATGATGGCAATTTGCATATACTCCAGAATGTTATGAAGAGTGATCAGATTAATTGCAATTAATTGCAAAGTCCCTCTTTGCCATGAAAATGAACTTAATCCTAAAAAAAACTTTTCCACTGCATTTCAGCCCTGCTACAAAAGGACCAGCTGACATCATGTCAGTGATTCTCTCGTTAACACAGGTGAGAGTGTTGACGAGGACAAGGCTGGAGATCACTCTGTCATGCTGATTGAGTTAGAATAACAGACTGGAAGCTTTAAAAGGAGGGTGGTGCTTGAAATCATTGTTCTTCCTCTGTTAACCACGGTTACTTGCAAGGAAACATGTGCCATCATCATTGCTTTGCACAAAAAGGGCTTCACAGGCAAGGATATTGCTGCTAGTAAGATTGCACCTAAATCAACCATTTATCGGATCATCAAGAACTTCAAGGAGAGAGGTTCAATTGTTGTGAAGAAGGCTTCTGGGTGCCCAAGAAAGTCCAGCAAAGGCCAGGACCATCTCCTAAAGTTGATTCAGCTGTGGGATCGGGGCACCACCAGTGCAGAGCTTGCTCAGGAATGGTAGCAGGCAGGTGTGAGTGCATCTGCACGCACAGTGAGGCGAAGTCTTTTGGAGGATGGCCTGGTGTCATGAAGGGCAGCGAGGAAGCCACTTCTCTCCATTAAAAACATCATGGACAGACTGATATTCTGCAAAAGATACAGGGATAAAGTCATTTTCTCTGATTAATCCCTTTCCGATTGTTTGGGGCATCCGGAAAAAAGCTTGTCCGGAGAAGACAAGGTGAGCGCTACCATCAATCCTGTGTCATGCCAACAGTAAAGCATCCTGAGACCATTCATGTGTGGGGTTGCTTCTCAGCCAAGGGAGTGGGCTCACTCACAATTTTGCCTAAGAACACAGACATTAATAAAGAATGGTTCCAACACATCCTCAGAGAGCAACTTCTCCCAACCATCCAAGAACAGTTTGGTGACGAACAATGCCTTTTCCAGCATGATGCAGCACCTTGCCATAAGGCAAAAGTGATAACTAAGTGGCTCGGGGAACAAAACATTGACATTTTGTGTCCATGGCCAGGAAACTCCCCAGACCTTAATCCCATTGAGAACTTGTGGTCAATCCTCAAGAGGCGGGTGGACAAACAAAAACCCACAACTTCTGAAAAACTCCAAGCATTGATTATGCAAGAATGGGCTGCCATCAGCCAGGATGTGGCCCAGAAGTTAATTGACAACATGCCAGGGCGGATTGTAGAGGTCTTGAAAAAGAAGGGTCAACACTGCAAATATTGACTCTTTGCATAAACTTAATGTAATTGTCAATAAAAGCCTTTGACACTTATGGAATGCTTGTAATTATACTTCAGTATACCATAGTAACATCTGACAAAAATATCTAAAAACACTGAAGCAGCAAACTTTGTGAAGACCAATACTTGTGTCATTCTCAAAACGTTTGACCACGACTGTACATAACCAATCCTAACAGTACCGTAAAGTCGGCTACAGTACATCTGAAGCACAATATGGCTCTAAGCCCACTGATCTTCCCCCGCCCTGTGGTTTTCCTCTTAAGTAAATAAACACTGCTGCAGCCCGATGAGCTCACCGCTTCCTAAACGTTGCTGTTCCCTCAGGCACAGATCTAGAATCAGCGTACTCTCCCTTAGACATAACCTTAATCTTGAGAGGGGAAATTGGAGAATTCACCTTAGATCAGTGTCTTAGTGTAACTGCAGGCATCTCCCCCTGAGAACGAGCAGACAGTACGGTTGCTAAAGAAACAAGAACCATAAAACTGGTTATCACCATGGTATCGCCACGGTTCCTGACAGTACACCATATATAGAGTGCATTCGGAAAGTACTCAGACCCCTTGACTTTTTCCACATTTTGTTAAGTTACAGCCTTATTCTAAAATGGATTAAAAACTTTTTTTACTCATCAATCTACAAACAATACCACATAATGACAAAGCGAAAACAGGTTTTTAGACATTTTTGCAAATGTAATTTTTTTTTTCAAAAAATACCTTATTTACATAAGTATTCTACCCCTATGCTATGAGACTCAGGTGCATCCTGTTTCCATTGATCATCCTTGAGATGTTTCTACAACTTGTCCACCTGTGATAAATTCAATTGATTGGACATGATTTGGAAAGACACACACCTGTCTATATAAGGTCCCACAGTTGACAACGCATGTCAGAGCCAAAACCAAGCCCTGAGGTCGAAGGAATCGTCCATAGAGCTCCGAGACAGGATTGTGTCGAGGCACAGATCTGGGGAAGGGTACCAAAAAATGTCTGCAGCATTGAAGGTCCCCAAGAACACAGTGGCCTTCATCATTCTTAAATGGAAGAAGTTTGGAACCACCAATACTTTTCTCAGAGCTAGCCGCCCAGCCAAACTGAGCAATAGGGGAGAGGGGCCCTGGTTAGGGACTGAGAGTCACTCTGACAGAGCTCCAGAGTTCCTCTGTGGAGATGGGAGAACCTTCCAGAAGGACAACCATCGCTGCAGCGCTCCACCAATCAGGCCTTTATGGTAGAGTGGCCAGACGGAGCCACTCCTCAGTAAAAGGCACATGACAGCCCGCTTGGAGTTTGCCAAAAGGCACCTAAAGGACTCAGACCATGCGAAACAAAATTATTTGGTCTGATGAAACCAAGATTGAACTCTCTGGCCTGAATGCCAAGGGTCATGTCTGGCACCATCCCTATGGTGAAGCATGGTGGTGGCAGCATCATGCTGTGGAGATGTTTTTCAGCGGCAGGGACTGGGAGAGTAGTCAGGATCGAACGGAGCAAAATACAGAGAGATCCTTGATGAAAACCTGCTCCAGAGGACTCAGGACCTCAGACTGGGGCGAAGGTTCACCTTCCAACAGGACAACGACCCTAAACACACAGCCAAGACAATGCAGGAGTGGCTTCGGGACAAGTCTCTGAATATCCTTGAGTGGCCCTTCCAGAGCCCGGACTTGAACCCACTCGAACATCTCTGGAGGACCTAAAAAAAGCTGTGCAGCGACACTCCCCATCCAACCTGACAGAGCTTGAGAGGATCTACAGAGAAGAATGGGAGAAACTCCCCAAATATAGGTTTGCCAAGCTTATAGCGTCATACCCAAGAAGACTCAAGGCCATAATCGCTGCCAAAGGTGCTTCAACAAAGTACTGCGTAAAGGGTCTGAATAATTATGTAAACATTATATTTCCGTTAATTATTTATTTATTTAATCCTAAAAGGTTTTTGCTTTGTCATTATGGGGCATTGTCAGTGCCGATTTTAGCATGTACATCTTGGTGGGGCAAAACAAAACAAAAAATGTTTTGATGCATGCCAGCAAAGCCAATACACAACACAACACTAAACAATGCACTATAACGGTGACAACCGGTGCCCAATAGCAGAGCTTTCTTTTCAGCACCATGGAGTGAATCCTTACCACCGCTACACCTGGCTATCAGCGGAGCCTTGTCTGGCAGCGAAACAGTTCATTCAGCCCCATTTACTGCCTTTTTAAAAAACATAGCTCATATTGCTGACTTGCTTAAACAAATGTGGTTTCTACTGACAATTGAGATGTACAAACTATGGCATAAGGGAACGACGAGCGGATAAGAGTCCATCCGTCATTTCAATTAAGACATTAATGAGCGAGCTAAGATGGACGTAGTCAATATAACTATTTGTTCAGCACTTTTGAAATGTACAGCGACAGAATTCAGAACATGGGCCACTCTTACATTGTTCTCCCTGTACACCAAGTAAGAACCGTAGGATAAATAAAGGGGGCATAGGAGCAGACAATGAAAGCTCTTACAGTATTCGTTGATTACATTTCTCTAAAACAGGCTATAGGCTGTTCATCAAGTCAGAACAGTAGGCTAAGTTATGAGGGAGGAAAGGGACTAAATCATTAGGGTGAGGCACATGGGCTACCAACAGCTTACTACACAACATACACTTAGTATTACTTTCTTAGATACAGTATACATATCTCCCTGGCACATTACATAATTTATGCAGCAGCATACAATACATGTGTGGACTCACCTTGTTGTGCTGTGCTCACTTGAACAGGAAGGGAGCGCGGCGGTCCAGCTTGTGGGCTCTAGAAAGAGGCCCGAAATTCCGACTTGGAATTCCGAGTTGGATGACCGTTCAAAATTATTTTCCGTATTTTCCCAGTCGGAGCTAGTTTTATCCGAGTTCCCAGTTGTCTTGAACTCACTGATGTCTGAGATTTCCCAGTTCAGAGTTTCCAGTTGTTTTGAACGCGGCAGAAGTCATGCTGGATTGACAGCATGGCCATTGTATTCAAACTTTTCTGGCCCATGGCGTTACCCCCTTTTTCATGATATCCAACTGGTAGTTACGATCTTGTCTCATCGCTGCAACTCCCCTACGGACTCAGCGGTCGAGAGCCAAGCCGCACTGCTTCTTGACACACTGCTCGCTTAACCCGGAAGCCAGCCGCACCAATGTGTCGGAGGAAACACCTGTCGAACTGACGACCGGCCCGCCACAAGGAGTCACTAGAGCACGATGAGACAAGGACATCTTGGCTGGCCAAACCACCCATGTGCCTCATGGGTCTCCCGGTCACCGCCGGCTGTGATACAGCCTGGAATCAATCACGGGGCTGCAGTGGCGCCTTAGCACTCATTGTTGAATTTGCGATTTCCAACTTGTGTAATGTTTATGTCCAATGGCCGATGAGCACCGATATGTTTTAGGATTGAAAAGGATTTGCCAGTAGATTGCCGACTTGATGCATGATGATGACTGCTTGTCTAACTTGCTGGCTAAGATTTTGAAAGCATGATGTTGACATGATCAGTCCAATCAAAGCTATGGTAGATATAATGTGATTTGATGTCATTTTTTCTGTGGCCAATGACCTTGAGACTTCTTGGATGGGCACTTCTAATGTAAGTTTATGGCAGCACCCAAATGGCTTGAATTTTCGATCTCTACCCATAGATTTTGCGGTGACGTAGTGTCCCTGTGAGTGACAGAACACTGAGCCAATCACAACACAACTAGCGAACATTACCAACCCCTACGGTCCGTATTTTCCGCTGGCTGCCCACCACCACAGAAAGCACTGAGCTAGGCTGAAACACCTGCATTTTGGAGCTGCCTTACTCAAGAAAGGCAAAAAAGAGACCATGCTTGTATGCAGCTAAATTATTATTTATTTTTTACATTGTTTGCAAACGGATTTGTGACACGTATTAATGCCAAAGTAACCTGCAAAACAGGCACAGGAAAAAAAGAATAACAAATGTTTTTTTAGCTAAACAGGTCAAAAAAAAGGTGGGGCTCTGCATGATGGGTATGATGCATGATGGGTATTGTGTGTAGATTGATGAGGAAAAAATACAATTTAATCCATTTTAGAATAAGGCTGTAATGTAACAAAATGTGGAAAAAGTCAATGGGTCTGAATACTTTCCGAATGCACTGTATATCCTGCACTGTAAACAATTATTTGTTGTTTCAGCTTATTATTTCCAGTCAAAGTGCCCTTTGTCAAGCTCAATCAACTTTATAGATCCTAACTTACACCAAATGTACTTTGACTAATAAAAGATAGTTAAGTCAACTTCACCATTTGTCAGTATAACCTACTCTTCCTATTTGAATCAATTTCAACTTTAGTTATTTCAACTTTAAATGTACAGTTATCCTAACTTACACCCAATTTACTTTGACTAATAAAAAAAAGTAATGTCAACTTTACAGTTTGTCAATATAACCTACCATTTACATTTGAATCAATGTAGGTTTTAGTAGCAATTATTAGCCTCCATTTTGAAATGACTTAACATTTTCAATTAATATAATTTACAATGAAGTTAAGTAGCAAATATGTACATTGACAAAAGAACCCTGACAATGATATAATAGAAGTTACGGTAGGAAACCATCTGTCTGTTGCCCATGT